>NC_143147.1:37854453-38160008 GCF_059928025.1 Delphinapterus leucas
GGTCAGAAAAGATACTTGATACAATTTCAATTTTCTTAAATTTACCAAGGCTTGATTTGTGACCCAAGATATGATCTATCCTGGAGAATGTTCCATGAGCACTTGAGAAAAATGTGTATTCTGTTGTTTTTGGATGGAGTGTCCTATAAATATCAATTAAGTCCATCTTGTTTAATGTATCATTTAAAGCTTGTGTTTCCTTATTTATTTTCATTTTGGATGATCTGTCCATGGGTGAAAGTGGGGTGTTAAAGTCCCCTACTATGAATGTGTTACTGTCAATCTCCCCTTTTATGGCTGTTAGTATTTGCCTTATGTATTGAGGTGCTCCTATGTTGGGTGCATAAATATTTACAATTGTTATATCTTCTTCTTGAATCGATCCCTTGATCATTATGTAGTGTCCTTCTTTGTCTCTTGTAATAGTCCTTATTTTAAAGTCTATTTTGTCTGATATGAGAATTGCTACTCCAGCTTTCTTTTGGTTTCCATTTGCATGGAATATCTTTTTCCATCCCCTTATTTTCAGTCTGTATGTGTCTCTAGGTCTGAAGTGGGTCTCTTGTAGACAGCATATATAAGGGTCTTGTTTTTGTATCCATTCAGCCAATCTGTGTCTTTTGGTGGGAGCATTTAGTCCATTTACATTTAAGGTAATTATCGATATGTATGTTCCTATTCCCATTTTCTATATTGTTTTGGGTTCGTTATTATAGGTCTTTTCCTTCTCTTGTGTTCCTTGTCTAGAGAAGTTCCTTTAGCATTTGCTGTAAAGCTGGTTTGGTGGTGCTAAACTCTCTCAGCTTTTGCTTGTCTGTAAAGGTTTTAATTTCTCCATCAAATCTGAATGAGATCCTTGCTGGGTAAAGTAGCCTTGGTTGCAGGTTTTTCTCCTTCATCACTTTCAGTATGTCCTGCCACTCCCTTCTGGCTTGTAGGGTTTCTGCTGAGAGATCAGCTGTTAACCTTATGGGGATTCCCTTGTGTGTTATTTGCTGTTTTTCCCTTGCTGCTTTTAATATGCTTTCTTTGTATTTAATTTTTGACAGTTTGATTAATATGTGTCTTGGCGTATTTCTCCTTGTATTTATCCTGTATGGGACTCTCTGTGCTTCCTGGACTTGATTAACTATTTCCTTTCCCATATTAGGGAAGTTTTCAACTATAATCTCTTCAAATATTTTCTCAGTCCCTTTCTTTTTCTCTTCTTCTTCTGGAACCCCTATAATTCGAATGTTGGTGCGTTCAATGTTGTCCCAGAGGTCTCTGAGACTGTCCTCAGTTCTTTTCATTCTTTTTTCTTTATTCTGCTCTGCAGTAGTTATTTCCACTGTTTTATCTTCCAGGTCACTTATCCGTTCTTCTGCCTCAGTTATTCTGCTCTTGATCCCATCTAGAGTACTTTTAATTTCATTTATTGCATTGTTCATCATTGCTTGTTTCACCTTTATTTCTTCTAGGTCCTTGTTAACTGCTTCTTGCATTTTGTCCATTCTACTTCCAAGATTTCGGATCATCCTTACTATCATTATTCTGAATTCTTTTTCAGGTAGACTGCCTATTTCCTCTTCATTTGTTAGGTCTGGTGCATTTTTATCTTGCTCCTTCATCTGCTGTGTGTTTTTCTGTCTTCTCATTTTGCTTATCTTACTGTGTTTGGGGTCTCCTTTTTGCAGGCTGCACGTTCGTAGTTCCCGTTGTTTTTGATGTCTGTCTCCAGTGGCTAAGGTTGTTTCAGTGGGTTGTGTAGGCTTCCTGGTGGAGGGGACTAGTGCCTGTGTTGTGGTGGATGAGGCTGGATCTTGTCTCTCTAGTGGGCAGGTTCACGTCTGGTGGTGTGTTTTGGGGTGTCTGTGGCCTTATTATGATTTTAGGCAGCCTCTCTGCTAATGGGTGGGGTTGTGTTCCTGTTTTGCTAGTTGTTTGGCATAGGTTGTCTAGCACTGTGGCTTGCTGGTCGTTGAGTGAAGCTGGGTGCTGGTGTTAAGATGGAGGTCACTGGGAGATTTCCACCGTTTAATATTATGTGGAGCTGGGAGGTCTCTTGTTGACCAGTGTCCTGAAGTTGGCTCTCCTACCTCAGAGGCAGAGCCCTGACTCCTGGCTGGAGCACCAAGAGCCTTTCATCCACACGGCTCAGAATAAAAGGGAGAAAAAGTAGAGAGAATTAGTAGATGTATGAGGAAAGAAAGAAGGAAAGGAGGAAAGGAAGGAAGGAAGAAAGAAGCAAAGAAGGAAAGAAAGGAGGGAGGGAGGGAGGGAGGAAGGAAGGAAGGAGGGAAAGAAGGAAAAAAGACAGAAAGAAAGAAGATACAGTAAAAATAAAATAAAGTATAATATATTTATTGAATTAAAAAATATTTAGAAAAAAAAAAAAAAAGAGGGACGGATAGAACCTTAGGACAAATGTTGGAAGCAAAGCTATAGAGAGAAAATCTTATACAGAAGCATACACATACACCTTCACAAAAAGAGGTAAAGGGGGAAAAATCATAAATCTTGCTCTCAGA
The DNA here is from genome assembly GCF_059928025.1 of Delphinapterus leucas. Lineage (NCBI taxonomy): Eukaryota > Metazoa > Chordata > Mammalia > Artiodactyla > Monodontidae > Delphinapterus > Delphinapterus leucas. The sequence goes on from NC_143147.1 coordinate 37,856,964, forward strand.
GACCACCTCCTCAATTTGGGGTGATTCGTTGTCTAAAGGAGGGAAGGACGGAAAGAAAGAAAGAAAGAAAGAAGGAACGACGGTAAAGTATAATAAAGTTATTACAATTAAAATTATTGAGAAAAAAAATTTTTTTTTTTAAAAACCATGGACGGATAGAGCCCTAGGACAAATGGTGGAAGCAAGAGTATACAGACAAGATCTCACACATAAGCATACACGTACACATTCACAAAAAGAGGAAAAGGGAAAAAAATCATAGATCTCGCTCCTAAATTCCACCTCTTCAATTTGGGATCATTCCTTGTCTATTCAGGTATTCCACAGATGCAGGGTATATCAAGTTGATTGTGGAGCTTTAATCCGCTGCTTCTGAGGCTGCTGGGAGAGATTTCCCTTTCTCTTCTTTGTTCTCACAGCTCACAGGAGCTCAGCTTTGGATTTGGCCCTGCCTCTGCGTGTAGGTCGCTGGAGGGCGTCTGTTTTTTGCTCAGACAGGAAAGGGTTAAAGGGGCCGCTAATTCGGGGGCTCAGGCTCACTCAGGCCGGGGGTGAGGGGGGGGAAGGAGGGGCACTGCGTGTGGGGCGGGCCTGTGGCGTCAGAGGCGGCGTGACGTTGCGGCAGAGGCCGGCGTGACGTTGCACCAGCCTGAGGCCCGCCGTGCGTTCTCCCGGGGAAGTTGTCCCTGGTTCCCGGGAACCTGGCAGTGGCGGGCTGCACAGGCTCCGCGGAAGAGGGGTGTGGAGAGTGACCTGCGCCCGCACACAGGCCCCTTGGTGGCGACAGCAGCAGCCCTAGCGTCTCCCGCCCGTCTCTGGGGTCCGCGCTTTTAGCCGCGGCTCGCGCCCGTCTCTGGGGTTCGCGCTTTTAGCCGCGGCTCGCGCCCGTCTCTGGGGTTCCTTTAAGCAGCGCTCTTAAACCCCTCTCCTCGCGCACCAGGAAACAAAGAGGGAAGAAAAAGTCTCTTGCCTCTTCGGCAGGTGCAGGCTTTTCCCCGAACTCCCTCCCGGCTAGTCGTGGTGCACTAACCCCTTCAGGCTATGTTCAAGCCGCCAACCCCAGTCCTCTCCCTGCGCTCCGTCCAAAACCGAAACCCGAGCTTCAGCTCGCAGCCCCGCCCGCCCGGGCGGGTGAGCAGACAAGCCTCTCGGGCTGGTGAGTGCCGGTCGGCACCGATCCTCTGTGCGGGAATCTCCCCGCTTTGCCCTCCGCACCCGTCGCTGTGCACTACTCCTCGGTCCCGAAGCCCCCCCCTCCGCCTCCCGCAGTCTCCGCCCGCGGAGGGGCTTCCTAGTGTGTGGAAACTTTTCCTCCTTCACAGCTCCCTCCCACTGGCGCAGGTGCCGTCCTTATTCTTTTGTCTCTGTTTTTTCTTTTTTTCTTTTGCCCTACCCAGGTACGTGGGGAGTTTCTTGCCTTTTGGGAGGTCTGAGGTCTTCTGCCAGCCTTCAGTAGGTGTTCTGTAGGAGTTGTTCCACGTGTAGATGTATTTCTGGTGTATCCGTGGGGAGGAAGGCGATCTCCGCGTCTTACTCTTCCGCCATCTTCAAGGTCCCCCCTCTTTCATCACTTTAAATATGTCCTGCCTGTCCCTTGTGGCTTGCAGAATTTCTGCTGAAAGATCAGCTGTTAACCTTATGGAGATTCCCTTGTGTGTTATTTGTTGTTTTTCCCTTGATGCTTTTCATATGTTTTCTTTGTATTTAATTTTTGACAGTTTAATTAGTATGTGTCTTGGTGTTTTTCTCCTTGGTTTTATCCTGTATGGGACTCTCTGTGCTTCCTGGGCTTGATTAACTATTTCCTTTCCTATATTAGGGAAGTTTTCAACTATAATCTCTTTAAATATTTTCTCCGTTCCTTTCTTTTCTTCTTCTTCTTCTGGAACCCCTATAATTCGAATGTTGGTGCGTTTAATGTTTTTCCAGAGGTCTCTGAGACTGTCCTCATTTCTTTTCATTATTTTTTCTTTATTCTGCTCTGCAGTAGTTATTTCCACTACTTTATCTTCCAGGTCACTTAAACATTCTTCTATCTCAGTTATTCAGCTATTTATCCCATCTAGAGTATTTTTCATTTCATTTATTGTGTTGTTCATCATTGTTTGTTTCATCTTTAGTTCTTCTAGGTCCTTGTTAAATGTTTCTTGCATTTTGTCTATTCTATTTCAAAGATTTTGGATCATCTTTACTACCATCATTCTAAATTATTTTTCAGGTATACTGCCTATTTCCTCTTCATTTGTTAGGTCTGGTGGGTTTTTATCTTGCTCCTTCAACTGCTGTGTGTTTTTCTGTTTTCTCATTTTGCTTATCTTACTGTGTTTGGGGTCTCCTTTTTGCAGGCTGCAGGTTCGTAGTTTCTGTTGTTTTTGGTGTCTGTCCCCAGTGGCTAAAGTTGGTTCAGTGGGTTGTGTAGGCTTCCTGGTGGAGGGGACTAGTGCCTGTGTTCTGGTGGATGAGGCTGTATCTTGTCTTTCTGGGGGGCAGGTCCATGTCTGGTGGTGAGTTTTGGGCTGTCTGTGGACTTATTATGATTTGGGGCAGCCTCTCTGCTAATGGGTGGGGTTGTGTTCCTGTATTGCTAGTTGTTTGGCATAGGATGTCCAGCCGTGTAGCTTGCTGGTTGTTGAGTGAAGCTGGGGGCTGGTGTTGAGATGGAGATCTCTGGGATATTTTCGCCATTTGATATTATGTAGACCTGGGAGGTCTCTTGTGGACCAGTGTCCTGAAGTTGGCTGTCTCACCTCAGAGGCACAGCACTAACTCCTGGCTGTAGCACCAAGAGTCTGTCATCCACACAGCTCAGAAGAAAAGGGAGAAAAAGTAGAAATAAAGAATTAGTAGAAGTAGAAAGAAAGAAAGAAAGAAAGGAGGGAGAGTGGGAGGGAGGAAGGAAAGAAGGAAGGAAGGAGGGAAGGAAGGAAAAAAAGAAAGAAGATAAAGTAAAATAAAATAAAGTAATATAAAATATAATAAAGTTATTAAAATAAAAAATAATTATTAAGAGAAAAAAACAAAAATTGGACAGATTTTTCTCACTGGGACAAATGGTGGAAGCACAGCTATACAGACAAAATCTCACACAGAAGAATACACATACACACTCACAAAAAGAGGAAAAGGGGAAAAAATCATAAATCTTGCTCTCAAAGTCCACCTCCTCAATTTGGATTGATTCATTATCTAAAGGAGGGAAGGAAGGAAAGGAAGAACGAAGATAAAGTAAAATAAAATAAAGTTATTAAAATAAAAAGTAATTATTAAGAAAAACATTAAAAAAACAAAAATAAAACGGATGGATAGAACCCTCGGACAAATGGTGGAAGCAAAGCTATACAGACAAAATCTCACACAGAAGCATACACATACACACTCACAAAAAGAGGAAAAGGGGAAAAAGTTATAAATATTGCTCTCAAAGTCCACCTCCTTAATTTGGGATGATTCGTTGTCTCTTCAGGTATTCCACAGATGCAGGGTACATTAAGTTGATTGTGGAGCTTTAATCTGCTGCTTCTGAGGCTGCTGGGAGAGATTTCCCTTTCTCTTCTTTGTTCTCACAGCTCCCAGGGGCTCAGCTTTGGATTTGGCCCCGCCTCTGCATGTAGGTCGCTGGAGGGCGTCTGTTCTTCGCTCAGACAGGACGGGGTTAAAGGAACAGCTGATTCGAGGGCTCTGGCTCACTCAGGCCAGGGGGAGGGAGGGGTACGGAGTGCTGGGCGAGCCTGCGGCAGCAGAGGCCAACGTGACATTGCACCATCCTGAGGCATGCTGTGCGTTCTCCTGGGGGAGTCATCCCTGGATCACAGGACCCTGGCAGTGGCAGGCTGCACAGGCTCCCTGGAAGAGGGTTGTGGATAGTGACCTGTGCTCGCACACAGGCTTCTTGGTGGCGGCAGCAGCAGCAGCCTTTGCATCTCATGCCTGTCTCTGGGGTCCGCGCTCCCGCCCGTCTCTGGAGCTCCTTTAAGCAGCGTTCTTAATCCCCTCTCCTCACGCACCAGGAAACAAACAGGGAAGAAAACGTCTCTCGCCTCTTCTGCAGGTCCAGACATTTCCCCGGACTCCCTCCCGGCCAGCCGTGGCGCACTAACCCCCTGCAGGCTGTGTTCACGCCAGCAACCCCAGTCCTCTCCCTGGGCTCCGACCGAAGCCCAAGCCTCAGCTCCCAGTCCCGCCCGCCCCGGCAGGGGAGCAAACAACCCTCTCGGGCTGGTGAGTGCCGGTCGGCACCGATCCTCTGTGAGGGAATGTCTCCACTTTGCCCCCCGCATCCCTGTTGCTGTGCTCTCCTCTGCGGCTCCGAAGCTTTCCCCCTCCGCCCCCCACAGTCTCCGCCCACGAAGGGGCTCCTAGTGTGTGGAAACCTTTCCTCCTTCACAGCTCCCTCCCACTGGTGCAGGTCCTGCCCCTATTCTTTTGTCTCTGTTTATTATTTTTTCTTTTGCCCTACCCAGGTAGGTGGGGAATTTCTTGCCTTTTGGGAGGTCTGACATCTTCTGCCAGCATTCAGTAGGTGTTCTGTAGGAGTTGTTCCACGTGTAGATGTATTTCTGATGTATCTGTGGGGAGGAAGGTGATCTCCACTTCTTACTCTTCCGCCATCTTCCCGGAAGTCGCTCTTTACTGTGTTTTTATATCTACTAGACACTGTCCCTGGGCACAAGTTTTCAGTGGTAATGAATCTGTCTTTTTCTAGAATTCTGTGCCTTGTAAGTTATTGGTTAATCATTCCTATAAGGTTTTCATATCAAAGCTTCTTGTTAACTGAAGCCAAAGAGGCTTCCAGATGCAATAACTTCTTTTGTGTTTTGTTATAACTCTGTGAAGAAGAATGCAACAGAGAGGTAGTGATCTACTGGAAGATGAAGTGCCCTTCTCTCAAGTTCAACAGAGATGTATCCTTTCCAAAGATGCACCATTACTCAGCTTCCTAAGTGTTTACATGGCCTGTGGCCGTCACCCAGTGGTGGTATGTCCACCTGGTGTGGAAAACATTATCTTTAATTCTTGCAGAAGCATCTGCTAAAGCTATTCCCTCTTATGTGTCTTTCAGAGACCTCAGATGTGATTTCTGGGCCTGACCACTGGAGCATCTGTATTTGTGGTCCCAGGAGTGCAGCTCATACTTTCCTGAGAAATTTTCTAGGGCTTGAAATTGTTGGGCCACAGAATTGGGGACCTGCAAAAACTTTTGATAAATAGTATTCAATACACTCCCTCTATCTTTAGAGGAGGAAGTAGGGACCCAGGGAGGTAATGTGACAGAAGCACTTGAATGGAATGTGAGGAGTTTTAACTGACACTTCAAGGTTCTAAGAAGCCTGGCTTAGGACTGACCCAGGAGGGTTTGATGGACATTTGCTGGGTGGGAGGATGGGGTAGAATTTAGGCAGGCACAGGTGAGATTTCAACTCCACTGTTCTCTTCAATCATCACAGCAGAGTGTTTCACACACTCAATTCTATAAAGGATCCTTTTAACAAAGGGACTCGGAGATTTAAAAATAAGTGTTTGGAAACCATTGAACTGCATGATCACTAGGATCTTTTCTAGCTCTAACATTCTGTAAGTCTGTATGTTCCTAAATAATTATTCTCTAGAAAGACAGGGAGCATGGGGGTTTGTGGGTATTGTTTGTGTGTGTTTTGTGTCTGTCTACCAACTAGATTATAAACTACATAAGGGTTTATTTCTGGCACAATTCCCACAGACTGCTAGTTAGTTTGTATACAGGTGGTAGGAATTCAACAAATTGTAGTTACTTAATCCTTTAGATTTTATGTAGTTTTCTCTCCTTCTGCCAACAACTGTGCAGGGTAGGAGCCATCATCCCCATCAGACAGGGAAGGAAACTGAGGCAAAGGGAAGTTCAGAACCGGCTCAGGTTCTCATCGGTTCTCACCACTAGTGGGCGGTATAGGCAGGTGTGGGTCCAGGTCCAGCTGTGTCCAGAGAAGGTGATCTGGATCAAGGCAACCACACCAATCTGACCTCACGGGGACACTGCTGGCAGTTGTTCTCAGGAGTGGACACTTGGGACTCCTTGAAGTTCTATTTCATTGGCTTTCCTATGCCATACAATCCGATAATGACTATCTTTGTCTTTGTATTGTATATACACATATGTCTCTCCTATAAGGGCTATTCAATTTTTGAGAACAGAGAACAGTGTAGAGGAAAAGAACATTAGCTTTGGAGGGAAAGATTCCAGACTGAGTGTGAGCTCATTTCCTGGTTTGCTGTGTGAACTTGGAAAAGGCCCTTCACTTCTCTGGGCCTAAGTGAACTGGTAGTTCTCCAGTCATAGGCTGTGTGGCACGCTGGCCCTTCCAACCCTGCAAAGACCTCTGCCACATTGTAATCAACACATCAAGTTAATTTTTCCACAGTGGAGTATCAGGTGATGTCTATCACATAAGCTGAGCGAGTTGTGGGACAATATGTGCTGCGAGGAAAATATAAAAAGCTTGGGAGAGAGGAAATCCAGAGCCAAAGCAACATCCTTTCTTCCCTAAAACATTTAAGAACTTTACTTACCAGTACCTAGAGAGTGGGGGCAATAGACCATCCTGCAGGGTGCCTGGGGGAGGGGCAGCCCACCGTGGGCGCTGTAGAGACTCTGAGGTGGCCTGGGGCTGTGGTCATGGCTGTTGCGGTAAGTGAAATTATATTACACTTAGAGTGATTTTGGGGGGGATTGTTTTAGCTTTTAATTCCTTCTCCTGTGAAATCTAAAATTCTGCCATGGGAAGGTCTAATGAACACATTGAAGAACTGAGCCCTGTGCAGCTGTGTATGTCTTACCAGGTTTTGGAGTCAGATCTGGCTTCAAATTCAGGCTCCATCACTTCAGCTGGACTATGGGATCTTAAGGAAGTCTCTTTATTTCTCTGATCCTCAATTTTGTCATCTGTAAGATGGGGATATTTATTTTGAACTCACAGGGACTTTCTCAGGATCCAAACTGATGCTAAATGTAAAGCACATGATGTATGTCCATGGTAAGGGCTCAGTTAGTGGTGACTCCTGTAGTTCCTTAGGATTGAATTAGGTTCCCTGTGATAGTGCCATAGCCATAGCGCTTTTTCTGTGAGTATTTATTGAGTTGAAATGGCTTTGTTATTCCTGGTAAACCAGAGCCAGCAAGGGCATCTGCCTACTAAATATTTGAATATTCATGTGTCTTCTTATGATCTCCAGGTGTAAATAACCTTGCCTGACCATCCTCTGTGCATAGAGGTCAGTGATTTGGGCTTAGCAGGAGGACAGAGAGAAATGGCCCCATTGTTTACTGAGCACTTATTCTGCTCCAGTCTCTCTCCACTGTCCCCACCAAGTCTGCCTGCGGGGCAGTGTTACCCTCTTTTCTTGCATAGGGAAACCAATCTCAGAAAAGGTGAGTAACCAACCCAGGATCACACAGCTGATAAGTGACCAATCCTTTGAGATCTCATTGACTTCTTGGAGAAAGAAGTAGGTTCCCCACAAATTAAAAGCAGCAAGGAATCACTCACAGGTGGGTAATGCACCCTCTTAAATGAGAACACCAGGTGAGAGGAGCCACAGTTTTGCGGGGCAGGTCGGCAGACAGGGCAGGAAGTGAAGTAACAATGCAAGGGAGCAAATGCTAAGTGGAGGAACAGTATCATCTACCTTTACTTCTGGCTTGTGGGCTTTCCTTCTGCTCATCTGAAATGCTGGCTGTGATGTCATGCCTTGACTGGAGGTGTAGTATGTCTACATGCAGCAGCACCGAGAGATGGAGTTTAATGGGCAGAAGGTCCATGTGATCCTGGCCCAGAGCACCTCTATGCCACAGTTTCCAGAGAAGTCAGGTGTGCTCTGGGTAAGGCAGTTCAAGCAGAGGCTGGCAATGGCAGGTACCAGAGCAAAAGTAAAAAGAGGGCACGTGTTGCGTCCCTGGCCAGGACCACCCAACTAAAGGTCTTGTAAAATGCATGATGCTTATTCCCATGGGTGCAAAAGAGTGAGACTCAATTTACCCCCAGAATCTTGGCTACAATGCAAGGTGGATTTTTAAATCTTATCAATTCATTCTCTGTTGACTCTTGCATTGTACAGATGAAATCAGAACATCCAAGTGAACTAGAAGGTTTAGAAACTCACTTCAGGCTAGTCCTGTCTATGTACACATGAGCTGGGGGTAGGAAGGAGGTCTGGCAGGACTGTCTTTGAGGATGCAGCTCCTCCTCAGCAAAAACCCAGGGACTCAGGACCTGCCTGCCTTGAGTTCCTTCTTCAGGAGAGAGGCTGGGAGGGGTCGATGCGACCACCTGCTGGACTGGAATGGGTGTGGCCTTGAGGCTGTGGCAAAATCTGAACTGTAGTTGTGACGTGTGTTAGATCTGCCACATTGGGCTTGTCATCCCAATCTTCTGAGTCTCCATTTTATTATTTTGTAAACTGGGGTTTAATTTTATCAACTCCTTGGGATTAAGATAATTAAATGAGACTATATCCATGTGTCTACTCGTTGCCAGGTGTTTAATAAATAGCAGCAGAATGTGACTTGGCTGTTTTTCAAAATGTCTACATGTAAGTCTCTCATAAGGCAAGGCAGAGGGGAGAATCCACTTGAATTCCATGTTATCTCTCTCCTTACTATCTGGGCCTGAATATAAAGTTGGAAGTTTTGCAAGGTTTACTGCTGTATCTTTAATATGTCTCCTCCTTCTAAATTGTCATCTTTTCCCTCTCTAGTTTTCATGTATTACTTCGATAGCCTGGATTGCCCAGTTCCAAACTGGCTCTTTAAGTGGGCTGCCAAGGTGAGATCCCAGGAGGCAGGAGGGGAAGCGTGTTTGACAAATGTTGACTTAGCCCGTGGGGCTGTCAGCCTGAAGAGATGCACTGTCTCAGCCCTCATGATGCTCTTTTAAGAAGCAGCTCTGTTGAGTGACTATGGTTAGTACTGGGGTTGCCAATACCCAGCACAGAGGCTGGGACAAAAGACAAAGAATCTTTACCTGGAATGCCAGCTCCTCCCTGCTCTTCCCCTGAGATGCCACCAAGATCACTCTTTAGAACCTCTGGACAATAGCCTGTTCCTTGTAGGAACGATGGTGCCTGTGGACCCTGTATCTGCTTATGGAGGAGTTAGACAGGCCAACCTGGCTCGGGAGACAATCAGACATGTCCAAGCCTGGGAAAGGCAGTTTTTTACGGTTATTTATTTATTTATTTTTCTGTAAGGAGAGAGAACTGCAGTGGTACTCAGATCACTAGGGACTGCCTAGGACCTGGAATCATGGTGACCATTCCATCTGCTTTGTAAGGTCCTACTTACTGGCTGGAAGGCTCACCAATTCCCTGGGAGAGTGAAAAAGCACATAGGCTTTGAGTCAAACATCATATATTGAATCCTGGCCCTGCTTCTAACTGGGTAATCTAGGGAAGCCATCAATTTCTTCCCTTTTAAAAACAGAGATGGATATTCTCACCCTGTAGAGAAGGAGTAAATAGAACAATGTTTGGGGAAAGTCTTGGGCAATATTCAACACTGATTAAAGGATGGTGGATCCTGCCCCTTGCCCCCAGTCCTTACCATTTTCTAAATCTGTAAAGCAAGTCCTTTCTCTCATTTCTTTGGAAGAATCCCACAGCCCAAGCCAATCTCATTTCCTGTTTTTAATTTTTTCTTTTCAAAAAATGATGTCTCAGAAATACCTTAGCTTTTTTTTAGCAAAAGTCAAAATATACAGCAAGGTCTTATAACACTGGCCCCTGACATCCAGCCTTACCTGTGCCCTGTGTCTTCCATTTTGTCATCATCTGTGGCAACAGTCTATGGGTATCTGTTTAGGGGCCTTATTGTCATATGTATTACTCCCAAAGCCATCTTCCTTTACTTTTGCCACATCCCAAAGAATCAGGAGTAATCGCTGTGAGGACATAGAAGTGACAGTCTTCTTTCCTTTGCAGAAAGGAGTTCCTACCTACTTGAAACGCATGGTGAATGCCTGTCATAACTATCCCAGGAGATGCTAAGAGAGAGAATTGGGAGCTCTGTGTCCATGGAATGATGTCCCTGGAAGTGCCACAACTACTGATGCTCAGCCTGCCTGTCACTTTTTCATCTTCAGAGGCCTGCACACTCTCCAGAATGTTGTCCCCGATTCCTTTCCCACTCTCCCCACCCCGGGACTGGCGGCTGAATGTGGGTCAGATTAGGGAAAACTTTGCTTGTTTCTAAAAAGGGAAGTCCTCAGTAGGGAACATAGCCATTCCATTGTGCTGTTCTAGGGGGATGGTAGGTAGCCGAATGACAACACCACCTCAGAGGGACTAATCCTGACAAGTTGGCTCCTTCCCACATGTGATTCCTTGCAATCCAGGGGGGTGGTTTCCTGCTGAAGTTGCATTGCCTTCAGAGCTGACTCTCAGTGCACCAAGACTGGACAACACGTGCTGATGTCCATTTGCCTTATGCTTCACTGACTTGATTTGGCTGGAATTGAGATGATAATCCACTGTCTCTCCCCATTCCTACTTGGGGAGGATCACAAGCTGTTTTGATTTCAAACCATTCTGAAAAACATTGCAGACCTGACTAAGTGTATAGTGTGATAACAGTTTTTTCTCATCACCCATGTCTGGGTTTCTCTCTTTCCCATATGCCCCTGGGGAAGGCTGTCCGTACCTCACTAGCTCTGCATTTTACTAGACACTGAGGCATCAAGACTGCTCTGGCAGTTAGCAGAAGACAACTTTCTTTGCACACAACATTGAGTTAAAGATTCTTTATATGCAATAACTAAATTTCCTTTATCGAATGATGGTGATGTTGAAAGGATAAGAGTTCACAGCCAGGGAAATATTAATTAGTGGTGTGGTTGACACTACACCTTTTTCTCAGGAATTCCACTGAAGTTATCTGGCTCTTTGACCACAAAAAGACTTCCAGTTTCCTACTTATCTCCTGAATTTTAGAGGGAAAGATATTCTGTGGCCAAAGACACAGCCTTATGATCTCAGGGGAAAATTTTAACCACTCTGTGTGATGGTACGGAACTTTGATTAATGGGCATAAAAATTCAGTATGTAAAGCCAGAAGCAGGGGATTTATTAAAATGGGATACCTCAGGCTGTGTGTTTTTTCTATGAAAGGAAAGTGTATTGAATACAGATAAATAAATACAGAGTGAGTTATTCTTGTGCTGTCTGCAGTTTCCTTCCTACCTTGTTCCTTCTGTGAGAATGAATCAGTTAGGTCTCTTTGGTTTGCAAGTCACACCCAACTTAACTCATGGACTTCAACATAAAAAGGAATTTTAGGCTCACTTACATGCAAGGCCAAGTGTATAGTGGTCTCGGGTAGGGGTTGATATGGGCCTCAAACTGACGTTAGGAATCAGCTTTGCTCTTCTTCAACTTATCTATGATGTTGAGCTGTGTTTGGAGGCAGGATGGCTGCTAACAAGAGAAAAATAGGCCTATATCTTCCTAGGTTCATGCCGAGTCAAAAACAGACAGCATTTCTTTTCAGTTGATCCCAAATCACCCCATGACTCCCTCTAAACCATGTGCCTATCCCTACCCTAGTCATTGTGGTCATATGGATAGAATTATGCAAATAAACAAATACTTCATAAATTTATCATTATCAGTAATGTAGTTGGAATTTTATTTCAGGTAAATTAAATCTACATGTCTCACGTAATAGAGGTCAAGTTGGTATTTTATGTAGAGTCACTGTAACACAAGCACTAGGATTAGAGTTTTTGAGCAAAGAATCAAAATGAAGTGGTCTGATGCAAACCATATCTTTCACAGTGTTTGATAATTTGCTAGCAATGCTGAGAATACTAAGAATACTGAGTTTCTAGGTAAGGCAGTTTAAAAAAGTCACCCAGCTTGCTATAATTAGTAGAGTTAAGACCCTTTTGCATTCATGCTTGCTAATGTGGAGAAGACAGTCCTATACAGTGTTGATACAGGTTACCTGCGAAACTGAGAACCCATGAGTCAATAGTAAATGCCAGAGGCCCAAAAAACATAGAACTGGTGCTCTGGTGGTTGCACTGGATTCTTCAAGGTCTACCTCTCTGCAGGGGCTGAAAGTATCATTTGGAATTTAAAAGGTATAAATATATTATCATTTTTCTAGCACTTAGTTTCACTTATTTTCCCATGTCTGTCTCTCTGAATAGACAATAAGATCTTTGTGGATAGAAACCCTTATTTCACTTTGATTACTGCTCCCTAAGGAAGTGTATCTTAGGCACTCAAATGGTAACTAAATGTGTGACTTTAATGATTTGGAGAAGCTTGACCAAATGACACACACCCAGAAGGCTCAACCCATCCAGATATAGAGGTTTGATTTCACTATATTAAATATTACTTTAATGTTTAATAATTTAATTTAATCCAAATTATTTCCTCAAGTCATCACTTTAGGGCTCCAGATTCCTCGGGTTCCCATTCGTCTTTCCATGAGAGCACCAGGTCCTTTATTTGTTAAGGCGTGGCTTTGCTGGTGTGGCTATGGGTTATACTTTAATGTTATGGAAATGGCACAATCTGGACTGAGTCCAGCTGAGATAAGTCAAGATTTCAGGATTTTCATGATGAAAGTAGCATTACTGTTAGTGCTAAATTTTTTCCCCAGGCAAATTATTCACGCTGCATAACAGTTCAAAGTTAATGACCACCTTGGAACTGAGGGATTCCAGCAGAGGGTCACGTCCTTGAAAATGTTCCTATTTCTCAGGGAGGGTCCTGGCTTGGCTCCCTGGCTGAGATTCCTCACCCAGAATCCCCACCTCTACTGTCTGCCCTTCAATCCTCCTGCTTCCCAGCTGGGTTTGAAAGAGAGAGAAAGCAGGCAGAGCCCATTTGGTTCTCATGTTTTTGGTAGCACCGCCCAGTCGGCTCAGAAAATTATCTTTAAAAGCTTTAAGATGTGTGTTCACTTCACAGATATTTCTCAATGGTCTGGTGTCCATCTGGCAAGGGGACAGGCATGGCAGTTCCTGGGATGAGTGGGACAGGCTTGGGGTCTGCACTCAAGGAGCTTATGATTCAGTGAAGAAGACACAGTGGACAAACTGTTGAAAAGGTGATGAGTTGTGAGAATAGGCAAGTAAAGGGGGCTAGAGTCTAAACCTGGGGGCACTAACCAAGTCTGAGGGATCATGGGAGTGCATGTTGGAGTTGGCTGGATGAAGGTTGGAGAAGAAAACTTCCACATGGAAGAAACCATTTCCATAAAACCCCTCAGGCAGGAGAACCAGTCACATCTGAAGAACTACCAAAGGCCAGTAGGTCTGAGCAATGAAAATGAAGGAAGGCATCTAACATGTGGCTGAAGAAGGAGGCAGTGAGGCCGTGGGAGACCCTGAGAGCTATGGCAAGGATTTTGAACTTCATATCCAGAACACCAGTAAACTTTGAAGGATTTTAGGCTGAGCAGTGACCTGGTAAGCCACATCCATTCCTAACTGCAGCTCATTTTCCCCCATGGCTCTTCACCATCTCTAACATTCCTCCAACATGGCATGGGGGTGCTCTCCAAGATGCTCTAAGACTTGTCATTTTGAATCCTTCCCACTCTGAGGCAGCACTCTGAGTAGCCCACATCCAAACCTAGTTTCTAAGGTGGAGCATCAGCCTCTGAAGTTTAACCAGAAAGCAGGGAACATCCATGCACATGACCCCTGACACACCTGGCCCATGCTATTGTCAACATGCCCTGCTGTGTGAGTGCATCAAACACCCTGTCAGAGCAGAGCTACTGCAGGAGTCAGAAGTGGTAGAGAAAAAAGAAGGTCATATAAAATATAAGTACGTCTGCCTTCCCCAAAGTTTCTTTCTCTAAACTACTCCCTAACTACAAGGAATAACACACACACACACACACACACACACACACACACACACACACACATATACAAATACACATATATGTATATGTATACATATATATATTTATACACATATGTGTGTGTGTGTGTATATATATATGTATATATAGGCTTGAGAACACAGAAGCACATTGTTTGTTGAGGTTCTCAGAGTCTAGAACCAAGAAAATAAGAGGGCTTCATAAAAATTATTTATATAGCTAATCTATTTATATGTATTTTTGTGTGTGTCTGCTTGGACACGTATAATAAGTGCTCCATTTCATAAGATATAATAATGGAACAACAACTAGGCAGCATGTTATGTGAGTGACTTTGCAAGTTCTCTACATGATGTGCCAGGTTCAGTGCTAGGCAATGGAGTTCACAAAGGTGAACAAATTCTTCCCTTAGGGAATTAGCAGACTACAGAGGACATGGAATATGTGCACAGTTTATGATAATGAGAGAATGAGATCACCACCTTATGTAAGGAAAATATATAACATTTTAAGAGTCAGTGGCTAACCACTCCTAAAAACAAGACAACAGGCCCCAAACGGAGTCACTTATAGTAAGTCTCATCTCCCAAACCAAGGCTTACATACAGTTTTGGCTCTCCCAGAAATGGTATCTCAAACCATTTAATCAGGAATTGCCTGATCAGCACTAGTTAATCTTCCTGATAGATCCCTGCCCTCTTCTAGCTCGGTGCTTTTTGACCACCTATAGGGGTGGGATAGGGAGGGTGGGAGGGAGACACAAGAGGGAGGAGATATGGGGATATATGTATATGTGTAGCTGATTCACTTTGTTATAAAGCAGAAACTAACACACCACTGTAAAGCAATTGGACTCCAATAAAGATGTTAAAAATAAATAAATAAATAAAGGAAAGTAACCTTACAATAACCAACCTGCTTTTTCTTAATATAACTTCCTGTTCTTACTCCCTTCTGCCTATAAAGGTCTCTCATTTGGTACAGCTCCCTGAAGCTCCTTTGTATCTGATAGGTTGTGTGCTGCTTGATTCAAATTGATTTTTAATATGTCTCAGTTTATCTTTTAACAGTTCTAATGTCAGAAGAGGGAACCAAAGGAAGCCCTCAAAGACTCCCATTATCAAAAGCAGCCAGACTTGGGTACATGCTGAGCCCTTGAGCTTGCTTCTTTCTTGCTGCCTCTGGAGGTGGTGAGTAAGTTATGTATATTCCTTGAGGAGGAACCTGGACCCTGTCCTATGGCCACACTATGGTTTCTTGACTGCTTCTTCTTTGTTTCTGCATTCCCTCCCTTCCCTGATAAACAGCTGATTGAATTTGCCCTTTGGAACTCAGAGAAGGTCAAGGAGGCTGAATGACTCCTTCTTCCGACAAACAAGAAACAGGGGACACAGGAAAGATTTGTACCTGGGAGGGCCCCACAGGGCCCTGCTCAGTTTCAATCCCCTCTTTATCTTTGATACTCCTCAATCTTGAGGAAAATAGGTGTTGGTCAAGAAAAGGGATAATGGTTTGGATAGAAAGGTTAATCATAAACTTGGCAGAGGAGCTCAGTTTTAGTGGGACTCCTGTTTCAACCTTCCTCAAATCTTTCAGAGAACAGCAGGCCAACTGCTGCGGCTACTTCCCACTGAAATTGGGCATAGTCCTTCCCCAATTTGGAGAATGGACACCTCGAGTTCCAGGTCTTGGAATCTTTTATGATTAAAATCTCAATCCCTTGATCTGCTGTTCTGGTGCAAAAAAATGAATTTGAAGTAGAAGGTGTGACAATCCAAACGTTAATGGACAAAACAGGTTTCATTACCTTAGGAATTCAAGAGAATAAGCCTGAAACCCAGTCTAGTCCTGTCACTTCAAGGAGACTTGTAGCCAGGTATCCAGTTGTCTAATTTTATCTAAGTAGGTCTAAACTTCTGATGTAGTATTATACATAACAGGAGCTATTGGCCACTACACATATATCTCCTTTTTTTCTGTTAACATCTGATCTAAACCAATTTTATTGTCTAAAATTTAAATTACAAGAAGAGACCTTGAAGCCATAAGGTTGCAGCTTCCATCTGCCAGCAGAAACTGCCCTGAGATTGGCTGGTGGTATCCTGAATCTGACACAGCTCAGAAAACTCAAAGTTCTCAGCAATACAGGAACGTGTCTAAAATCACATCCACAATGGCCACCTTGTTTTACCTAAGATGTCTGAACCACAGTTACTCCATTTTGACTTTCAAATGCATTCCCCTTCTCAGTGGTCACAGCAGGTATACAATACATGTCCAAAAGGCCACAAAACAGGTTGCTCTGGTCAGTAAGTTTAAGTTAAACCATGTCTAAACCAGAATGACTTCCCCATACCTCAATATGTGCAGATTTTTTCATCATTTCCCATTTTGATTGCAAACACTTTGACAGCCCAAATCATCGGTCGCTTGAAGCCAGGGTGGCCATTGACTGCCTGCCCTGGGTCCAGATCATGTCCCTTGTTGCTAGACCTCCTTCGTATTTGCCTACTTACCCACGTTGGGGCAAAACTAATCAGATATTGTGAACAGGCTCAGAGGTATGTTAATGGGGAAACATTATATTGGCTATACATTTTAGCACTTTTACACAAGTATTGTACATGTGCTTTTAGCAGTAGATCTAAAGCAAGCAGTGATACCTCATGAGTAGTTACAGTCTGTGACAAGTTCACTAGATAATTTTCTTTTCTTCCTGAATGTCAGGGCAAAAGTGTGGCTTGTACAATAATTTTCATAAATACAGACCTCAATTAATAGAACTAGAATATAATATCTATTGAAACATATATTTTTTCTCTAAAATTACCCTTATCTCCACCAAACATAGCCAAATCAATTTGTTTGCAAAATAAGTTTGGTCAATTGACCATATAGGCTCCTCCAAACTGGCTGTGGTGGAATTCTTCAAGAGTCTCAAACTGAATTCCCAAAAGGCCTCTCAAGGCCAGGAAAGTCATGCCCGTGGTCTGCCATCATATTCTGCCTTGGTGGATTTCTCTCTTGTAGGTCCCCAAAATATTGAGACTCATGCACATGCCATGACAGTCTTTCCCATTCACCTGAAAATGTTGCTCAGAACCCAAGAGTCTTCAATTAATGGAAGGACCAGACAGAGAGAAAAAAAAAATGTTTCAGTTTTACTCATATGGGTGTAATTTACCACATTGTTGTGTCACAACAAACTAGAGGGGAAAAGCTTCCCCGTATCTGGAAAACACAAATCAAAACCGGTAATATTCCAGACAAAAACCATAAAATCATAACCATATTCACCAGTTGGCTCAGTAACATCTTTTTTGTTAACAGCTTTGTGAAGCCATCAGGTTTTCCATTAGGATTCTTTAGTTTCTTACCCAGTTCAGCAGTACAATCTGAAATTTATCAGAGATCTGTCCTTGTCAAAAAGTCTATGTATTTTCTTGAAGATGAAGCACTCTTACAAAAGCATCAGATACAACAGTAACTGTCTATAACGAACAAAAGACTTAAAAGCCACAGTTAAACAACTGATTACTATGTAATTGATCAAGAAACTTGGTTACAATAACCAGAATTATGACTGGTAAACTTTTATCAGGACACATCAAATTTTTAGGTATTCCATATTAATAACATTTACCCATATAATATAACCTGAAAAAGCTTATCACTCATTTGACAATGCTTCCCATGTAATTTAACACACCAAATAACAAAGGCCTCTTTTTTTCCCTCACTCTCAGAGATCACAAATGATTAGATTAAGGTTCCAGGTAGATTATTTACATCTCAAAGTCACAAGAAGAGAAATACTTATTCCTTCTAGAAAACTAGCTTCCTATAACTGCATATGCAAAAAACAGTTTTAGAGTGTCAAAAGAGTTCCACCTTGGCCATTTTCAGGGTTTTTTTTTTTAGTTTCTAAATAGTCAATTCAGTCATAGTTAATAGCTGTAATAGACAATAATACATAATATTCACTCACATTCACACGCCTCACTTTCAGAGGAAAAAGAATCAGCATTCACACTACCAGGACCCCTTAACAAAGGTCAAAACCAGGAAGAGAGAACAGGACATTCATGAACACACCCAAGATGAAAGCCAAACCAATTCCAAAGGCTCACTTTGATCCAATAGCAGAGCCATTAGGGGCCCTTGTCCTCCAGATCTCAAGGAGTACTGAGGCAAAACAGTATTACAATAAAAAATATCATTCCTTTATTCATGGGAGCATAGCTAAAGATCTCCCTGTTTTGCAAAAATACACCCTATGGGACTATAAGATGGAAAATAGATCTGATCACCCATACACAAATATCAAGCAAATAAGCTATGCAATGCAAAATGGTCTCTCAAGGTCATAGTTCCCTAGCCCCAGAAAGGGAAAATCTCAGCCAAGGCTCTGCCATGTATAAAGCCAATGCAATAGTGGTGTCCTCAGAGCTCAGAGACCAGAGATGTCTCAACCAGCCAGTGAGAGTACTGATACACAGACACATACAAACAACGAACGTGGCCCTGAAAGCAAAATGTCAGATGAGATGTAGCCCCCAAATTCCACTTCCACTCTCAAGCGGATGCCTCAAGACAAATTGGCCCAGCTCTTGAAAGAGAATGGGCCCAAACTGGCTGGCAATAAGCCCAGAGTCATTCACTCCTTAAAAGGGAAGTGATCTCAGATGCAGTGGCTTGAATTCCCAGTCTGTGCAAGCCAGAGTGGCTCATCCCAAGATGTTACACACAGAAACATAAACAACAAATAAGGTACAGTCACAAAGACAGAAAATCAGATAAGGTGTAGTCTAAAACTCCTAGTCCAACTCTCAGATGGAGGCTTCCAGAGTGTCCCAGATCTCGAAAGAGAAGGAACTCAGAGTGGTTCGCAATGTGCCCAGACTGGCTCACTCCTTGATAGGGAAGTGACACCAGATGGAGAGGGTAGAATTTTCCCATAGCAAATAATCCTAGTTAACTTTTACATCTCTCTGAGATGTCTCAGGTTTCCTCTGGAGCATCTCAAAGTTATCTGGAAGTCAAAAGAACTTCAGTTAGAATTTGATATTTGGGGAGTTTGTCCAAAATATCAAAAAGGGTGCAAAATACTTGGTCAAATAGGATCACAGGTCACTGTGAAACAATACTTATTCACTTAACCAAGGTGACAAAAGATTTCAAAAGCAATTACAGATCACTTAAAGGCAAGGAAACTCACACAATCTGTTACCAAAAGCAGCATTCCAAGAAAATTTTGCTCTCTTAACAAAGAGAAAGCAAATCCAGCCCTGCCCCTAGTCTATTCTTAACAAAATCCATTTATCTAATTAAATTTAATGCAATCTTAGAAAATCCTGATCATGCACGAAATTCTTTTCCCAGCATTCCCTTTTTACAAGCTCTCTACAACTTTCTGCATGCATATTATTTTATCTCTTATTTTCTTCTTCATTCAGAAACAATCCATTCTAGGACAAAATAGCCCTTCTTTTTCCAAGAAATTCATTTCTATTCTTCATACCTTCTTTTGCTGAAAACACACATCTTTTCTCTCATACTGAAAAGTTTGTCTTATTCATTCAGTAGCTTTCTTTACTTATATTATAATTTTAATGCTTAAAACCTTAATTTCTAGCAAAAACCAAGAAGCAAGTAATTGTGAGCTCTATGTCATACAAACATTTCCTGATTGGAAAATTTATGCTTTAGTCTTCCTGCCCTAATAATGCAAAGGTAGGTAAATTTAGACCCTCCCACCAATTAAAGTTCCAATATTTTATACCATGTGAAATGACCTGGACAGTCAATGAGCTCTTGACATTCAACTCAGTTTAGTTTCAAATTACCAAAATCTGGAGAGACACCCACAAAGCAGACATTCCCAGAACATACTCATTTCTAACGTTTCCATCAAAAACCTCTCTTATCTTACTTATATATATTTAAAGTTTCATCATGTTGAGATATGTTTCTTGCTGACAAATTCGCAGCAGATATAATATGTTCTTAGTTGACCTCTAGTAAACCTAGGTACAGAAGTACCATTTGGAAGCAGAGACACACAGAACCAGAATTTCCCATTTCACAAGACAGAAAGTTAATCACAAAACATGAGACACAAAACAGACACCTGTCACAAATAGTACCTGGTGTTCACAAATGATGAAACACAAATGGCTGTCACAAACCCACATGACCAGTCTGGCTCTTAAACAGATATACCCTTAAAACACAAACAGCTCTTAATGACACAGGCACATCAGAGCCAACTGGCCCAAATAGCACTCTGGCCCAAATAGTGTCTGGTGCTTACAAATGATCCTCAGTGGGGGATGCACATCAGAATCAAATGGCCACAAAGGAAAAGCTGCCCAGGTGCACTCTTATAGACAAACCTGGTCCTAGAGCTCGTAAGCTCGTATCAAATGCACGTTTCCATTTCCACCTACCGAAAACCAAAACAGCAGCTGGTATCGGGCAGGGAAGAGATGTGGAAAGTCCTTGAAATGATGGTTTCAGCAGCTGCTGGGACATTCCCTCAAGTTTCCCCTCTGAGGTAAGCTAGCCATGATTGTTCTAGAGCCTTGCTGCAGTCAGTGGCTCAAGTAGCCTGGAGGAGCCAGACCCAGCAAGAGCATAGCCCCATATTGGGCAACAAAATCTGTTACTAAACTCAAGTCTGACTGTTCACTGCTCAAAAGCAAATAAGTGCTGATTGTAAAAAAAAAGGTTGCTATATTCAGAAGGCTGGCAACCTGGAGAGATGATGGGCTTGTGTCCAAAAACCTAACTGCAAAGATTCTGCTTAACGATAAAATTTTTAAAGGGAACATTATTTGGGGAGGGGATCAGAGTCTTCATTATCTTCCACCATGTGCAGACTTTCTTCTGATGGGTTGGTGGTGTTCCAGGAATCTTGTGCTCAGCCTGAAGTTACCATCCTCCACCTGGGTGAGGGCCTTAGTTCTGGCAGAAGAACTCAAAAGTATTTTGTTGTGTATATCTCTTAAGGAAGAACCAGGAACCTGCCCCATGGCTGCACTACTGTTTCTTGACTATTCCTCCTTTGTTTTTGAATTCTCTCCCTTCCCTGATAAGCAATTGACTGAATCTGCCCTTTGGAATTCAGGGAAGGTCAGAGGAGGCTGATTGAAGCTTATTTCCTGAAAACCAGAAACAGGGGACACAGAAAGTTTTGGTACTCAGGAGGAGTCCATAGAGTCCTTCTCCATTTCACTCTCTTTCACAAATATTAGTAAAAAGCAATCTGAGTAGGTAAGCTTAAATTATTCCATCTGCCAGAAAAACAATGGACCAAACTGGTGTTCTATAAACGAATGAATTTTGCATTATCATATGTTTCATGAATAAAATTTTTAAGTGAAAGCTTTTAGATCTCAGTTTGCATCTGTATGTTTATATATGTCTATTTATGTATACTATAGATATGTGATTTATTCTGTACCTCCAAATGGTATTACCATAATTATTTCCTAAAGAGCTCTATTTAATTTACTGAAGACAAACAAGCATTATAAAAATCAAGTATACTCTTAGAAATATAGAAACTAACCCAAATATTTTCAAAGTTCTTGTGATCTAGGATAATTTTCAGTAAATAAATCTAGTTTAAATTTATTGGTTTAATTAAAACAGGTGTACCTTTAGAGTTGTCAGTATCAAATACTTTTATTGTACCTATGTTTACAAAAAGTCAAATAAGCTCTTGATATCTCAAATTGTAGAATTTGTCATCAAGAAAGATAAGATGATGGTTAGAACATAGCTTCATTTAAAAAAAAAGTAATATTCAAAAAAAAGGGTGATGGTGAGCTGTTTAATTCTTATGAAATTTTCATGAGTGATTTAAACATACATGTTAAGATGAAGGAAACTAAATAAATGTAAGATAAAAGTTTACAAATAAGAGTTGAAGAAGATGGTGGAAGAGTAAGATGCAGAGATCACCTTCCTCCCCACAGATACATCAGAAATACATCTACACATGGAACTCCTCCTATAGAACACCCACTGAAGGCTGGCAGAAGATCTCAGACTTTCCAAAAGGCAAGAAACTCCCCACATACCTGGGAAGGGCAAAAGAAAAAAGAAAAAACAGACAAAAGAATAGTAACGGGACCTGCACCAGTGGGAGGGAGCTGTGAAGGAGGAAAGGTGTCCACACACTAGAAGCCCCTTCGCGGGCAGAGACGGGGGGTGTGTAGGGGGGGAGGGTTCGGAGCCATGGAGGACAGCACAGCAACAGGGGTGCAGAGGGCAAAGCAGAGAGATTCCCGCACAGAGAATCAGTGCTGACCAACTCTCACAAGCCCGAGAGGCTTGTCTGCTCACCCGCCGGGGCGGGCAGGTGCTGGGAGCTGAGGCTTGGGCTTTGGTCGGATCACAGGGAGAGGACTGGAGTTGGCAGCGTGAACACAGTCTGAAGGGGATCGTGCACCACGGCTAGCCCGGAGGGAGTCTGGGAAATGTCTGGAGCTGCCGAAGAGACAAGAGACTTTTTCTTGCCTCTTTGTTTCCTGGTGCGCGAGGAGAGGGGATTAAGAGGGCTGGTTAAAGGAGCTCCAGAGACGGGCACGAGCCGCGGCTATCAGCATGGACCCCAGAGACGGGCATGAGACGCTAAAGCTGCTGCTGCCGCCACCAAGAAGCCTGTGTGTGAGCACAGGTCACTATCCACACATCCCTTCCGGGGAGGCTGTGCAGCCCGCCACTGCCAGGGTCCCATGATTCAGGGACAACATCCACGGGAGAACGCATGGCGTACCTCAAGCGGGTGCAACGTCACACTGGACTCTGCCTCCGCAGTCTCGCCCCACAATCCCTACCCCTCCCTCCCCCTGGCCTGAGCGAGCCAGAGCCCCCGAATCAGCTGCTCCTTTAACCCCGTCGTGTCTGAGCGAAGAACAGACGCCCTCAGGCGACCGACACGCAGAGGCGGGGCCAAATCCAAAGCTGAGCCCCACCCGAGAGCTGTGAGAACAAAGAAGAGAAAGGGAAATCTCTCCCAGCAGCTTCAGGAGCAGCGGATTAAATCCCCACAGTCAACTTGATGTACCCTGCACTTGTGGACTACCTGAATAGACAAAGAATCATCCCAAATTAAGGAGGTGGACTTTGGGAGCAAGATATATTATTTTTTCCCCTGTGCCTCTTTTTGAGAGTGTGTATGTGTATGTTTCTCTGTGAGATTTTGTCTGTATAGCTTTGCTTTCACCATTTGTCCTAGGGTTCTCACCATCCGTTTTTTTTTTTGTTTTGTTTGTTTGTTTTACTTTAAAAATCTTTTTTTCTTAATATATATTTTTTATTTTAACAACTTTATTTTATCTTTATTTATTTTATTTTATCCTCTTTCTTTCTTTCTACTTTTTCTCCCTTTTATTCTGAGCCATGTGGATGAAAGGCTCTTGGTGCTGCAGCCCAGTCAGGAGTCAGAGCTGTGCCTCTGAGGTGGGAGAGCCATCTTCAGGACACTGGTCCACAAGAGACCTCCCAGCTCCACGTAATATCAAATAGTGAAAATCTCCCAGAGATCTCCATCTCAATGCCAAGAACCAGCTTCACTCAACGACAAGCAAGCTACAGTGCTGGACACCCTATGTCAAACAACTAGCAAGACAGGAACACAACCCCACCCATTAGCAGAGAGGCTGCCTAAAATCTTAATAAGGTCACAGACACCCCAAAACAAACCACCAGACATGGAGCTGCCCACCAGAAAGACAAGATCCAGCCTCATCCACCAGAACACAGGAACTAGTCCCCTCCACCAGGAAGCCTACACAACCCACTGAACAAACTCTAGCCACTGCGGACAGACACCATAAACAATGGGAACTACGAACCTGCAGCCTGCAAAAGGAGACACCAAACAGAGTAAGATAAGCAAAACTAGAAGACAGAAAACCTCACAGCTGATGAAGGAGCAAGGTAAAAACAAACCAGACCTAACAAATGAAGAGGAAATAGGCAGTCTACCTGAAAAAGAATTCAGAATAATGATAGTAAAGATGATCCAAAATCTCGGAAATAGAATAGAGAAAATGTAAGAAACATTTAACAAGGACCTACAAGAACTAAAGAGGAAAGAAGCAATGATGAACAACACAACAAATGAAATTAAAAATACTGTAGAAGGGAACAATAGCAGAATAACTGAGGCAGAAGAACGGATGAGTGACCTGGAAGATAAAATAGTGGAAATAACTACTGCAGAGCAGAATAAAGAAAAAAGAATGAAAAGAACTGAAGACAGTCTCAGAGACGTCTGGGACAATACTAAATGCATCAACATTCGAATTATAGGGGTCCCAGAAGAAGAAGAGAAAAAGAAAGGACTGAGAGAATATTTGAAGAGATTATAGTTGAAAACTTCCCTAATATGGGAAAGGAAATAGTTAATCAAGTCCAGGAAGCACAGAGAGTCCCATACAGAATAAATCCAAGGAAAAACACACCAAGACACATATTAATCAAACTATCAAAGATTAAATACAAAGAAAACATATTAAAAGCAGCAAGGGAAAACAACAAATAACACACAAGGGAATCCCCATAAAGTTAACAGCTGCTCTTTCAGCAGAAACTCTGCAAGCCAGAAGGGAGTGGCAGGACATATTGAAAGTGATAAAGGAGAAGAAACTACAACTAAGATTACTCTACCCAGCAAGGATCTCATTCAGATTTGATGGAGAAATTGAAACCTTTACAGACAAGCCAAAGCTGAGAGTTCAAAACCACCAAACCAGCTTTACAACAAATTCTAAAGGAACTTCTCTAGGCAAGAAACACAAGAGAAGGAAAAGACCTACAATAACAAACCTAAAACAATTAAGAAAATGGGAATAGGAACATACATATCAATAATTACCTTAAATATAAATGGATTAAATGCTCCCACCAAAAGACACAGACTGGCTGAATGGATACAAACCAAGACCCATATACATGCTGTCTACAAGAGACCCACTTCAGACCTACGGACACATACAGACTGAGAGTAAGGGGATGGAAAAAGATATTCCATGCAAATGGAAATTAAAAGAAAGCTGGTGTAGCAATTCTAATATCCAACATAATAAACTTAAAAAAAAAGACTATTAAAAGAAACAAAGAAGGACACAACATAATGATCAAGGGATTGATCCAAGATGAAGATATAACAATTGTAAATATTTCTGCACCAGAATAGGAGCACATCAATACATAAGGCAAATATTAACAGCCATAAAATGAGAAATCGACAGTAATACAATCATAGTAGGGGACTTTAACACCTCACTTTCACCAATGGACAGATCATCCAATATGAAAATAAATAAGGAAACACGAGCTTTAAATGATACATTAAACAAGATGGACTTAATTGATATATATAAAGGATATTCTATCCAAAAACAACAGAATACACATTTTTCTCAAGTGCTCATGGAACATTCTCCAGGATACATCATATCTTGGGTCACAAATCAAGCCTTGGTAAATTTAAGAAAATTGAAATCGTATGAAATGACTTTTCCGAACACAACACTATGATACTACATATCAATTAAAGGAAAATAACTGTAAAAAATACAATCAGATGGAGGCTAAACAATACACTACTTAATAATGAAGTGATCATTGAAGAACTCAAAGAGGAAATCAAAAAATACCTAGAAACAAATGACAATGGAGACACGATGACCCAAATGCTATGGGATGCAGAAAAAGCAGTTCTAACAAGGAAGTTTATAGCAATACAATCCTACCTTAAGAAACAACAAAAATCTCAACTAAACAATCTAACCTTGCACCTAAAGCAATAAGAGAAAGAAGAACAAAAAACCCCCAAAGTTAGCAAAAGGAAATAAATCATAAAGATCAGATGAGAAAAAAATGAATAAGAAATGAAGGAAATGAGAGCAAAGATCAAAAAAACTAAAAGCTGGTTCTTTGAGAAGATAAACAAAATTGATAAACCATTAGCCAGACTCAACAAGAAAAATGGGAGAAGACTCAAATCAAGAGAATTAGAAATGAAAAAGGAGAAGTAACACCTGACACTGCAGAAACACAAAGGACCATGAGAGATAACTACAAGCAACACAATGCCAATAAAGTGGACAACCTGGAAGAAATGGACAAATTCTTAGAAATGCACAACCTGCTGAGATGGAACCAGGAAGAGATAGAAAACATGAAGAGACCAATTACAAGCACCGAAATTGAAACTGTGATTAAAAACCTTCCAACAAACAATAGCCCAGGACCAGATGGCTTCACAGGCGAATTCTATCAAACATTTAGAGAAGAGCTAACACCTATCCTTTTCAAACTCTTCCAAAGTATGTCAGAGGGAGGAACACTCCCAAACTCATTCTACAAGGCCACCATCACCCTGATAACAAAAACAAAGATGTCACAAAGAAAGAAAACTACAGGCCAATATCACTGATGAACATAGATGCAAAAATCCTCAACAAAATACTAGGAAACAGAAACCAATAGCACACTAGAAGGATCATACAACATGATCAAATGGGGTTTATTCCAGGAATGCAAGGATTCTTCAATATATGCAAATCAATCAACGTGATACACCATATTAAAAAATTGAAGGAGAAAAACCATATTATCATCTCAATAGATGCAGAGAAATCTTCCGAAAAAATTCAACACCCATTAATCATAAAAACCCTGCATAAAGTAGGCATAGAGGGAACTTTCCTCAACATAATAAAGGTCATATATAACAAGCCCACAGCCAACATCATCCGCAATGGTGAAAAACTGAAATCATTTCCACTAAGATGAGGAAGAAGACAAGGTTGCCCTCTCACCATGATTATTCAACACAGTTTTGGAAGTTTTAGCCACAGCAATCAGAGAAGAAAAAGAAATATAAGGAATCCAAATCAGAAAAGAAGATGTAAAGCTGTCACCGTTTGCAGATGACATGATACTCCACATAGAGAATCCTAAAGATGTTACCAGAGAGCTACTAGAGCTAATGAATGAATTTGGTCAAGTATGAGGATACAAAATTAATGCCCAGAAATCTCTGGCATTCCTATACAATAATGATGAAAAATCTGAAAGTGAAATCAAGAAGACACTTCCATTTACCATTGCAACAAAAAGAATAAAATATCTAGGAATAAACCTACCTAAGGAGACAAAAGACCTGTATGCAGAAAATTATAAGACACTGATGAAAGAAATTAAAGATGATACAAATACATGGAGAGATATACAATGTTCTTGGATTAGAAGAATTAACATTGTGAAAATGACTCTACTACCCAAAGCAATCTACAGATTCAATGCAATCCCTATCAAACTACCACTGACATTTGTCACAGAACTAGAACAAAAATTTCACAATTTGTAATGAAACACAAAAGACCCCGAATAGCCAAAGCAATCTTGAGAATGAAAAATGGAGCTGGAGAAATCAGGCTCCCTGACTTCAGACTATACTACAAAGCTACAGTAATCAAGACAGTATGGTACTGGCACAAAATCAAAAATATAGAAAAATGGAACAGAATAGAAAGCCCAGAGATAAACCTACGCACATATGGTCACCGTATCTTTGATAACAGAGGCAAGAATATACAGTGGAGAAAAGACAGCCTCTTCAATAAGTGGTGCTGGTAAAACTGGACAGGTACATGTAAAATATGAAATTAGAACCCTTCCTAACACCATATACAAAAATAAACACAAAATTGATTAAAGACCTAAATATAAGGCCACGCATTATCAAACTCTTAGAGGAAAACAGGCAGAACACTGTATGACATAAATCACGGCAAGATCCTTTTTGACCCACCTCCTAGAGAAATGGAAATAAAAACAAAAATAAACAAATGGGACCTAATGAAACTTAAAAGCTGTTGCACAGCAAAGGAAACCATAAACGAGACAAAAAGACAACCCTCAGAATGGGAGAAAATATTTGCAAATGAAGCAACAGACAAAGGATTAATCTCCAAAATTTACAAGCAGCTCATGCAACTCAATAACAAAAAAACAAACAACCCAATCCAAAAATGGGCAGAAGACCTAAATAGACATTTCCCCAAAGAAGATATACAGATTGGCAACAAACACATGAAAGAATGCTCAACATCATTAATCATTAGAGAAATGCAAATCAAAACTACAATGAGATATCATCTCACACCAGTCAGAATGGCCATCATCAAAAAATCTAGAAACAATAAATGCTGGAGAGAGTGTGGAGAAAAGGGAACACTCTTGCACTGCTGGTGGGAATGTAAATTGATACAGCCACTATGCAGAACAATATGGAAGTTCCTTAAAAAACTACAAATAGAACTACCATACGACCCAGCAATCCTGCTACTGGGCATATACCCTGAGAAAACTATAATTCAAAAAGACTCATGTATGAAAATGTTCATTGCAGCTCTATTTACAATAGCCAGGTGATGACAGCAACCTAGTGTCCATCATCGGATGTATGGATAAAGAAGATGTGGCACATATATACAATGGAATATTACTCCACCATAAAAAGAAACGAAATTGAGTTATTTGTAGTGAGGTGGATGGACCTAGAGTGTGTCATACAGAGTGAAGTAAGTATAACTGATTCACTTTGTTATAAAGCAGAAACTATTGGAGCATTGTAAAGCAATTATACTCCAATAAAGATGTTTAAAAAATCAGAAAAAAAGTTTATAAGTATAATTTTCAACAAGTTATGTTTTATGCTATGTCTACTTAAAAAGGGTCTCCAAAAACTTTCTGAGACTTCTCAGCCTACATAATCACGAGAGACAATTCCTTACTATAAATCTTGAATATGGACAGAAATTTGACAACACATGGGGAGGATTTCCTTTGAAACTTGGGGAGATAAAAGCAATAACTTGAGTCCAAGCACAGAGGTAGGGAGACAGGTAGGCAGAAAGATATTTGCAATTGGGGGTAATAACTAATAATGGTGAACATTTTTTGACCACTTTCTAAATGCCATGCACAGGCTGAGTACTTCACACACATTAGGTCATTTCATCCTCACCCTTGTATACGTATAAAGTCTCCAAGAGAGCATGGAATTTTATCTTGTTCCAAGGTATACACTCAATGTAGAAAACACACAAAGTACTCAAACTCTCTGCTGAAGGAATGAATGAATCAATGATGGAGCAGCAATCCTAAAGCTCCAGGATCTCAATTTGACCCTATGGCGGAAAGATGGGTACAAAAATTTACACTTAATCTTGTTTTCCACCTAATTAGCACCAGAAGAGTGAACACTGAGAACAAATAAATTTTTAGACATTTTAAAAGCTGGAATTGTTTTGTCTTTCAGTTTTTTGTTGTTGCTGTTTTGCCTAATGTTATAGTATAAAATTAAAAAAACATTTTTTTTTTTGCCTTTCCATTCTGATTCAATGCCTTTGGAGGACTTATACAGATGGTCTAGAAGTTGATACACTAGAAAGGTATCATTGATGTAACTGGAGGAGGGGAGAGTGGCAGGAGGAAAAGCAGGAGAAGAAGAGAAGAGCTTTTCATTTGTAGGCCAGGATCCTGGAAGTTAAGAAAACCTGATCCCCCCAGAGACAGATATGGAGGTTGGTGGGGGTGAAGATAGCACCCCAAACCCATTTTCTCTTATCTATTTTATTTGATTCCTCTATAGTGGTTCATAAACTGAGAAAAAAGCCAACAGAAACCAAGGAGGACAAAAAGCGTACTTAGAGCTCAGTGAAGGACACACAGCAACTTTTGTTCTATGTCAAACAGCTTAGGAAGGGCTGGGTCTGTTTCTAAGTGGTCATGGATTCTGTCTACCAATGAATGTGGAGTTTCACTGTCCCAGGGACAGTAAATAATACTTGTCATTAGAAGCCTTCTTTTAAGCCAGTGTCGAATAACTGCTGGATTGCTGAAAGTGTCCAAGTAGGAGCTCTCCTTCCACTACACTGCTTGGCTCCTGTCCCCTTCCAGCTCTTCAAGCTCTTGTAAACAGCATTCATTTTCCATCACAAGCGAGGATATGTGACTGTGTAGCCAATGTGCTGGGTCCCTGGAGAGGGCCTGCCAGGGAGGCAGTTTCCTCACATCTCATTTTAGTTTGTTACTTGCTGGCGGGGTTGAATAATTGCTGAAGCTCCATGTCTTCCCATCCTATTCTGCTCCACTAACTTATGAAACACCCAGCAACACGACGGAAGACTAACAGATCAACCAGATGTTTCCTGAGCAAAGACAGCACACACAGCATCTCGTGAGAGGGGAGGGCTGGCGGGCACTCACCCCCTCTGACATCACTGGGCGAGGTAGCCTGTGGGAGAATTTCAAAGCAGAGCAGCTTGGCCAGGGAAGACCTCAGCTGGCAGCTCTGTGCTGGGATTAACTGACCCAGATAACTAGGGAGAAGGAATCAGCAACTTAAGGTGTGTTTATTCTCCAGGAGGAATTAGACCCTGTACTCACTGACTATCCATGGGCGCTAGGAGACCCTCCCCCATGGCTCCCCATGTCCAGTCAGGATCAAGTTCACCATGTTGCTTCTCATTCCAACTCCTTGTTTTCCTGACTTTGCCTGAGGTTGATGTGGGACAAGCTCAATTGTTTGCAAAGAACAACAATGAAATAGTAATAATTATTAATAATAAATCAACTAATCCTTCTTCCCCAGAAAAACATAGGGGAGCTCAAATCCTACAAAATGTCTAATGTCAAATTATCACCCTATATCACCCTGTCAGATTCAGGGTGTTAAGAACCAGTAAGGTAACAATTTTTTAATATAAGGAACATAGTTGTGGAATGGCCAGCTTTCCCCTAGAAAGGTCACTAAAAGTAACTCAAAACAAACAAATTAAAAAATGGCATGCGTATACCATTTGCTATCACTGTGATCTCATAAAACAAAGGTTGATTTAATATCCTGGACTCCAATCCCTCCAAGGAATTTTCTTCACACTCATAATCAAATCCAAATTACCGAGACCTAAAAAGTGCCACATGATCTAGGATCTGACCCCTGCCTACTTTATAAGCTCCACGTCCTCCTCTTTTTATTCCTCTCCAGCCTTTTCTCTGTCCCTCAACCAAGCCCTGGTCTTTGCATTCGCTGTTCCCAACACCTGCAGTGCTCTTCCCCAGATCTGTGGACAGCGGCCTCCTGTGGTGGGCAGCTTTCTTACCTGACTCCCAGGGACCTACCTCCTGGGATTCATGTCTGTGTGATCCCCTCCCTTGTGTGTGAGCTGGGCCTAGTGACTTGCCTCTAAAGAACAGACAAGAAAAGACCTGCTGTAAAGAAGAGCAAAAGCAATGGGATGTCATCCAGAGATTAGGTTATGAAAGACTGTGACATCCTTCTTGCTCACTCTCTCTCTGTGGCTCTTCTCACTTGCTCTGATGAAGCGAGTTGCCATTTGTGAGCTGCTCTCTGCAGAGACTGATGTGACAAAGAACAGAGGGTGGTCACTTGACCAGTAGCCAGTCAGGAGCTGAGACCCTCCATCCAACAGGTTGGGAGGAACTGAGTCCTGCCAACAATCTCCTGAGTGAGACTGCAGAGGATCCTTCCCTGTCCTCTCCGGCTTTGCAAGGACTGCAGTCCCAGAGGTCACCTTGACTGCAGCCTTGTGAGAGACGCTGAGCCAGACACCGGGACCAACTCAGCCACACCTAGGGCCCAGACACACTGAAGCCCTGAGATAAGAAGGGTTGTTTTTAGCCCATAAGTTCTGGCATAATTTGGTACAGCAATAGGTGACTAACCCTCCACTTCACTTCACTCAGGTCTCTGCTCAAATGTTTCCCTGTTTTGGAGTCTCTCACCTCCCAAACCTACAAAACCAACAAAACTCATCACACATTATCCTTTATCCCCTTACCCATCTGCATTTTTCCGTAAGGAAATTATCGCACTTATATTTATATTATATACTTATATATTAGCTGGCTTCCCTACTAGAATGAAAACCCAATGAACACCATGTCTGTCATTTTCCTGGTAAATAAAATGAATATATATTTGCCTTGATGGTGCTTAGGTTCCTTTGTCAAATACTTATTTTAGGGCTACTATATACCAAGTCCAGTGACCATAGGTTATTTATTCCTGTTCCATGTCACATAATAGAAAGAACACTCACAGTGAAGATGGACCAGGACTCAAACTCAGAGCCAGCACCTGCTGGCTCTGTGCCACCTGACAAGTCTCTGAGCTGCCATTTTTCTCATCCCTAAAATAGGGTAATATTCACACCCTAAGTTGTTTTGAAAAGTAAATAAAATTAGGTACATAATCTCTTAGTGTATTTAAGATGCATCTCCCCTTCTTTCACCACTTTTCCCACTCAGCCATCTTGCACATAACAATTATCTCCTTCGTTACAAGTCTGAATTAAGTGATTAATACCCATTCATGTTTTTTCCTTTTCTTACCTTTTGAAAAATAAAACTCTTAGAAATTCAAATCTATAATGTATTATTAGATGCTTTTGTCTAACAACTATGGTGTTAGAAGATGTGAGTCCATCCATCACCTTCAAGTTTCTTTTTGTTCAGGTATGGGATTGATGTTAAGAAAATGCCATTCATATCCTGACCAGGTGGTCTGAAATTGCTGCTACTTTGTAAATGTCTTATTGCCAGTGGCTGTTTGATTTAGCATGTTTATGATATTGTCTGTGTGTCCTGATTCCTCTGTCTACAGTGCTATCTTCCTGCTTCGAACCTGCCAAGCACCTGCACTTCTTCAGAACAAGTTCAATGCTAAATCCTCCAGCAAAACTTCCTAAACCCCTTCTTCCATCTTTTACTTATGATGTTTCTACTGAATTGTGTCATATCTCAAAACACCTTAAATTATTTACTACTAGATGGTAAGCACCATGCTGCCAGAAGAAAGCACTCTTCTTTCTTTCTATTACCAGCTTATGGGACTAGGAACAGCCAGTAGGCACTTGTTAGAGATAATTCATGGAAGGCTGTATGGAAAAAATGACTAGAGTTCATGGTCCTTGGGCATCAGGCTTCATCCTCTAAGAAATGAGAGAGAGAGCCAGGTGCCTTAAGAAACCAATTTGAGCACTAAAATGCTATGATTCTTAGCCTTTGTATTATGGTACTCAAATGCAGTATATCTTTTTTATTTAATGCCAGAGCTTTCTGTATATTCAGAAGTTTCTTGATTTTTAAGCAACCAGCATTCGGATGCTTATAAAACCCCTCTCTCTGACCCTTTGCCTGCCATTGCACCAAGGATATGGCTGAGTTGATGTATCTACCTTCTTTGCCTCTTAAAGCTTATTCATCCTCTCGGTTTCAGTTGAAAATATCATTTCCTACAGAAGAAGTCTCCTGATTCTCCTATTATAGCACTTACTATACTGTTTGGCAATTGTCTGATTATATGTGTGTTCTCTTCACTTACTTGTAAGATGCATACAGAAGATGACATCTTTCTTGTTTATTGTTTTATCCCTAAAGCTTAGCACAGTGCCTGACACATAGTAGTTGTTCCTGAATCTACTGAATGAATTAATGAATGTAGGAGTCCCTGCTCTCAAGGGGATTGAAATGTTATAGGATACACAAATAAGCACAAAAATAACCAACCAGTATATGCATGCCTATCATTTATGCTTCCCAGGAATCTGTGGAGTTAGCATTCTTTCTCCTATTTTGATGAAAGGAAAATTTAGGCTTAGAAGTTATATTACTTCCCAGGATGACTCTACAACTATAAAGTGGCAGAATTGGATTTGAAACATTGCAGCAATATGCAGCAAGTATTAAAAATTGGTACAAAAATCTACTGCTTTTCAGCAATGGGAGAATTCATTTCTACATAAGATAACATTTAAGTTTGAATTTGAAAGACAAATCAGCTTTTTTAAAAAGAATTATTTTCAGTTACAAAAACATAAACTAACAACCCTATGTGTTATAATAAATTCAACTAATACAGACATATTTAATGCAAGAAGTGAAAGTTCACCCCACTCTTGCTTTAATTACATTTGCAAGACATAACCATCATAAACCATATCCGTGTATATATACATATGCTTGTTTTGTTTTATTTGTTTTAAAAGGAATCACACTATAAATATTGTTCTGCAGTCCTAGCCCCTGCCATTTTAAACTTCAATAATTCTGCAATAATTCTCTTGTATATACATCTCTGAGTTTCATTAAAGATCTTCTGTCCATTAATTCCTAAAAATAGGATTTCTTATGTCATGGATTGTATGCCTTTTAAATTGTATATGAAACTGACAAAAATGCACAGAATGTGAAAAGTTGGAATTGGGGGGCAAAAACTATTCAAGGTGGGGAAAGTCACATAAATAAAGGTACTGAGAAGCATAAGTCACATTCCTTTATTTCTCCCAAGAAATTTCAGCATTTTGGTCCTTTGTGTGAGCTCGAATGACAAATTCCAGCTCCTTCCAAGTGACCACAAGCTATTTGTTAGTCTCTCTATCTCTTCCTCCTGTCCCTTCAATGATGAATTCCCCAGAGGTTAAACACTCTCATTAGTAATCTTACCACTAGAATCCCTGAAAACCAATGTTTGCTGCCCTTTGTTTTTTTTTATTTTAATGACTCCTCACCACACACAGACTCTTCATTGTGCCATTCACAACTTTCCAAATGAAACCAAAGACTTTATTCAACTGTAGTCAAAGAAAAGTAATTCTGCACAATTCCAGACACATGCACACACTAACACTACACTTTCCAGCAGCAACGAAAACTTAAAATTGAATGATCATGACATGAGATGTTTCTAAAGATCTGTCACCTTGCCTTCAGTTTTTTTAAGGCACAAATGTGCAGTCGCATTTAATCGTGTTTATTTGGAAGCGTGCATGTTTACCCTTGGAAACCTATTATACATCTCTCACCCTACAGTGAACAAAAGGGCATTGTAACTTCATGTAGTCTGACTGCTTGCTTAAATTTAGCAAATTCTGCACTCAAATGAGAAAAATGCTCGATTATCAGTCATCTTGGAATCCAAGGGACTTATTCATAGAGCATGTGGAGCTCTATTCATAAACAATTTATGTCATTGCATAAAAGGGAGTAGGGACTGTGTGTGTGTGTGTGTGTGTTGCTCAAAGAACCATCAACGGCCTCTCCTGAGTAATTTATACAAGATCAATATTTATCGAAGTGAGCCAAGAATTGTGCCATACTTATCGAGAGCCAAATACTTCATTTACAGTTCCTTCACCCACAGAAGGGAGAGCAACAGATTGAAATGTTTGCGTAAAAGCTACTCAAAGTGGTTCTCACTTTGTTCCTGTTGCTTTAGATACAGTGTGATGCTTTGGTTGAAACTGCAGATTTATTTCATGGATGATGCTTATGACTAACACAGAGTAGGTATTCAAAAATGTATTTGTTGAATAAATGACTAAAGAAAAATAAGCAAACATTGTTGGCACTGTTCTCATGGAAAAAAGAGGGTTGCCCACTGAAATTACTCTTTTAACATATCTTAATGGAGCCCCTGCTAGGCATTTTGCATTGAATGCGGACACCGTTGTTAATGGGAATGTTCTCCCAGACAAATGTGTAAATAATTAAAAACGTAATAACGAAAACTGCTATGTTCTCTATTAAAGATTTTAGAAAAGTGTTCTGGAGATCCAGAGGAAGGGTCAACTAATTCTGCCTAGAGAAGTTTAGGAAAGAATAAGAGTTAAACGGGAGTTAAACAGGTTTGTAGTGAATAAGGAAGATAATTTTAGAGTGATGTTATGGCATGAACAAAGGAAATATAAAAGATCTTCAGATTACAGAAATGGGATAGATGTGTTGCCGTGAAAGATTAGAGTACTTGTGTCAGTAATACAATAAGTAAATCTGAAATTTTACATTAGAATTGAATTGTAAATGGCCCTATACACTCAACCAGTGAGGTGTTACCTTCTTTTGTAAGCAAGAGGAGACTCCCATAGATTTTTAAACATGCAAGTGGCATAATCAGATTTCCTGTAGTGATATATCTCTGGTGACAAATCTATACTATCTACATACCATCTGGTGGAGAAGGATAGAGAGGAGAGGACAACTGGGATTCCACTTGCTTCTCAAGTCTACTAGTGTCTCTATGGAATGCTGCTTTGAGAAGGACTACAGAACTGCCTTTGGACTCAGCAGGAAAGTCTCCATTAATGTAAAGAAGTGATGCTTGTTATTAGTGTAAGAAGAGAAAGAAGAGAAAGTGGCAGCAGGCATAACCTAAGCATTTGCCATCTGTGAACTAGCAGGATGTTGGGAAAGTCTAGGTGAGAAATCATAAGTCCTAACTTATGGCAATCTCAATTTGTGAGTGAAGGGAGCATATTTAAATATTTTATACTATATATACTAAATATATTAAATATGCTCTTATAAAATATCATATGTTATTTTTACTACTGCATATAGAAGACTTGATGAATCATGTGAAGTTTAAGATAAAATAGAGGATGACTTTATAAATTTGTAGTTTAAGATCAGATGCTGGGGAAAGCAGCCATCATTAATTAAGAAAGAGAATAGAAGCAGAAAAATAAGTTGAGAGTGGAGAAGATGAAAATTTTTAGCTGAGAACTAGAATATATTTAAAAATCAAATAAAACCATGGAACTGAAAAAATAAAACTGAAATTAAGAAATCAACATAGGAACTTAGCAACAGATTAAACACAAGTAAAAGGAGAATTAAAAAATGTGAAAACATACAGGTAGAGTCACTGAAATAACAGAATAATGGAAAATACCAAATAGTCAAGAAAGATATGGAAGAAGATGATAAAATATAAAATATGTGCATTGTGATACCATAAGAGTGAGAAAATATGGTAAGGCGGAAGCAATATTTGAAAAGGTAGTGGTGAAAAACTTCTAAACTTGGTGAAGGACATCAAGCTATAGATTAAAGAAGTGTTACAAACAGGAAAAAATACAAATAAAACCACAGTACAATTTAATTCATCACAGTATAAACTGATGAAACAAGATAAAATATTAAAAGCTGTCAAAGGAAAAAAAGAAATACTTTAGCTTAAAAGAAAAAAAAAACCCTAAGACTTACAGGTGACTTCTCATCAGAAATTATGGAAGCCAGTGAAAATTGATTGGCATTTAAAAAAATATTATAGGAAAAAACCTGCTAATTGAGAACTCTACACACTGAAAAATATTCTTCAAAGATTTGACATATTAAAAGCACTTTCAAGAACTATAATCTTAGGGAATTCATCAAACTCATAGTAGATAGACCATTTAAAGGATATCTTTGCATAGAGGTGAAATGATTGCAGATTTAAAAAGGAAAATGCAGAAAACAATGAATAGCAACAAAAAAAGATTATATTTGTGTTTAAATCTCAATAAATAGGGCTTCCCTGGTGGCGCAGTGGTTGAGAGTCCCCCTGCCGATGCAGGGGACACGGGTTCGTGCCTCGGTCCAGGAAGATCCCACATGCCACGGAGCAGCTGGGCCCGTGAGCCATGGCTGCTGAGCCTGTGCATCCAGAGCCTGTGCTCTGCAACAGGAGAGGCCACAACAGTGAGAGGCCTGCGTACCGCAAAATAAATAAATAAAATTAAATTAAATTAAATAAATCTCAATAAATATTGATGGGGTAAAAATAATAATAATACCATATTGGGTTTAAAATATCTGTAAAATTAAAATAAATTACAACACTAGCACAAAAGAGAGCAAGAGGTAGTTTTATTTTTTTACATTGATTAAAGTCATAAACATTTATATTTATATTAGACTTTAATAAATCAAGTATTCATGTTTTATGATTAATGATATACATGAAATAATTTGTTAAAGAATGTACAATAAACTAGGTAACAGAGGGTGGAATTGGAATAGTGATTAATGAATGGCATGAGTGAAATAGAATAATACAGATATTTATTTAATCCCAGATATGTCTACAATCACTTGAAATGCACATGGATTAAATATTCAAACTAATAAACAAAGATTTTATACAAAAAAAAATACAACTATGTGCTGCTTACAAGAAACACAGTTTAAATATAGAAAAGTTGAAAGTAAAAGCCTCGATAAAGAATGATGGCATAGCTATAGGAATATCATACAAACTAGACCTTAAGGCAAAATTATTAATAGGGATTTTTTTTCAAAGCATTTCACAGTGATAAATGGTCAATCCACCAGAAAGATAGCACAATCATAAATTTTCATGCACCTAACAATATCACTTCAAACTTTATAAAGAAAAAATTGAGAGAAGTAGAAATAGACAAACACAGCATTATAGTGGGAGGCTTTAATATACCTCTTTCAAGAGGTGAAAAACAAGCCAGACATGTTCACTAAGAATATAAATCTGCACTATACAATTAGGAAATTTGTATTCTTTTGGTACCAGATTTGCCTGTGTTTTGTTTTGTTTCTGAGAAAGCATATAATAAGTCCAGCAGTGTTTGGTGTATGTCTGTCTCTCTTTCTCTCTTTCTGTGTGTGTGTGTGTGTGTGTGTGTGATTTTAGAGAAATCTCTTTGGTCTCATTGGAGAGAGCAATACATCCTGAATAATGAAAATATTTTTATTCTCCTTCAAGTGAAAGGAAACAGGCTACA
The DNA here is from genome assembly GCF_059928025.1 of Delphinapterus leucas. Classification (NCBI taxonomy): domain Eukaryota; kingdom Metazoa; phylum Chordata; class Mammalia; order Artiodactyla; family Monodontidae; genus Delphinapterus; species Delphinapterus leucas. Next base: position 37,895,472 of record NC_143147.1, read on the forward strand.
GTGTTTCTAGGGAAGGTGTTCTCCTTACCATTCTGGAAAGATAGACAAGAAGCAAAGGCCTAGTTTCTTTTTCAAAGGGCCATTATGTTCTTTAAAAGAGACCACTGAGTCCTATTAGAAAATAGAAGCACAATGAGAGCTTTTGCATTCAGAAAGGCAAATGGGAAAGAAGAACAAAGGGACCGGAACTCAAACATCTGGATACCTGGATGTCATACCTAAGAGGGACCCCCTTAGGAGAGTGCAGAGGTTGTACACCAGGATTATCACAGTATTATGCTGGAACTACTGGTTCATTCTGCCTCCCAAGAGCCTTTTGTGTGCATCTCTTCCCAACTCTAATTTCAGTAACATCACATTAGTAGGTTAAAATCACCTGTGGTAGAAATATTCACAACACAGAAATTGGCAAATGCTACACATCAGGACTTTTTTGAGGGAAGCTATTTTATAGACATTTACCAGTATACCACTGCTTGAGGACTACTGTCTAATGCCCAGGGACTACACAGGACCAGGAAAAGAACTCCATCCTCTTGGTCACATGACTGTTTGCCAAGGTAGATTGCCTATTGGAGACACAACCCACTGGGGAACCTGACTTCATTACTGGAATTCAGCCACTATTTTATTCAGTCATTGTGTAATTGGAAACGTCATTCTACCTGTGCCCACAGTAGACCCCAATCTATTATTCTGTTCTGCAGTAGGGTAGGAAACAACACCCTACCCTATGGAGATAACTCTCTTTAGTTCTTAAAAATTCTCTCATGTCTCAAGGGGATCTCTGTACACCTAATGAGGGCAGTGGGGATTAAGAAAGCAAGGCTCCTACCTAAACCAGAGAACTGGACAGGAACCTGTGAAGATATTCTGACTTTTGGATGGGAGTATGCATATCACTGCTACAGTGTTTGTTTTTGTGGAAGTAATATAAAGAGTCCTTTGCATTTCATATATTTTAAGGAAAAGGAGAATATTTTCATCTTCATCATAAAAAATAGATTTGTGGAAGAGACAGGGATTCCCCAGTTGAGTCCTAAGAAGAGGTGACTTTCTATATTCCAAAGTTGCACACAGGTCATAGATGAATGTTACTCTGTTAATAACTCAGGAGGCATTTGGTACACTTTTCCCTGTGTGAAAATGAAATTTACATACATGTATAGGAAAACAAGGTATATCAGAACATGTGAAGAACAGCCATGAGGGGATTTTGATCGTGGAAGTCTCTTCTTCATTTCAAGAACTTTCCTTTGATGAAGGAGTTAGGCCATAATGGAGTCTACAAAAATGAGCTGTGAACAATAGTTTAATCCTTAGGGCAATAAAATCATACTGATGAGTTATGGTGATTTTTTTATCATCAGCATCATCACCATGACTGCTACTTGGAAATCACTGGGTTTACAGCAGCTGTGTTCATGAAGGGCAGAGCTCTCATGTGTTTATAGAACTAATACAACTTAGAGATTTCTACTGGCAGAAACTAGTTATCAGTGTTCTGGGAGTTTAGTTTCTGCATTCCTTTGTCACATGGGGCCTGGCAAGACTGACATAAGTATCAGAGCCATATCTACAATTTTGATTGAAGATGGACTCTCTTCTTTTCCTTCCCATCTCCTCTGGGCACAGAGAAAATCCTTGGATACTTACTGTTTCCCTATTTGTAAGTTTAAGAGAACCCTGTCTTGTATAAGATAGTAGATCTCTGGATGATGCCACATCCATGTTGATAAAATGCACTGTAGGAGATTTGATTGACCTGATTGTTAAACCTTTTGCATGAAGCTGGTGATTAACTTAGCTATAAGTATACAGCTGATCATTACAAAGGCAAACATCACACTCTGGAGAGATTGGGGAAATGCGTTTCCTTTTTCACTTTGAATCATATTTAGCATTCTCAGGAGTTAAAACTCTGGAGTAGATGAGAATCCAGACAATTGTGAAATGGACATCAATTACCTTGAATTCAATTTATTTCATTTTGAAAATTCTATTTTTCAACTCCCCCAGAGTAAAATAAATCCCAGCATTTTTAAACTATTTATAACTTTTTCTTTTTTAGTAGGAAGCCTATCCATTATCTTATTATAACCTCCTAAAATGCTAAGAGTAGATAAAGTAGATATTAGTGATAATGATAATTACAGTGTTGGTAGGAGTATTGGATTTAATGATGATGATGACGGCATTTCCTAAATTCTAGGTCTTGTGATGGTTTATTGACATATATTACATCATTTAATCTTTCCAACAATCTTATAAGGTGGAGAAGTAAAACCTAGATACTTGAAGAGATTTGTTGAAGGTCACACAGCCCATAAATACTGGAATACTTTTTGGAATCTAAGTGTTTTGTCTTCTGGCTCAGGCTCCTGTACTCATGTACTTATTGCCAAATCTGATGAATAAAATGCCCTTCCTCCTCCTGAGATAATGCACCTCACTTCTATCAGAACTTGGAGTAACCTCACCTCCTCTGGGAAACATTCCCTGCCTTTTAACAGCCATGTGGTTTTAGGCAAAATTATTCAACATGAGTCTACTCATCTATAAAAAGGAGGTAAAAGTACTTGCCTCAAGAGTTGTTGCAAAGATCAAATGAGTCAACTTAGAAAAGTCTGGCAAGTCGCACACACTCTCCAGACTGTGTTTCATTTTCCTATACTGGCCACTAGAATTTTATGCTTTATCCTAATCATGAGGAGTGCAAGCAACAAAAAGAGTCATGGTAACCCGAGCCTCACCATATTTTGATGTCAGCACACTATTCCAGATCACTCATATCAGCCTTCAAGCTGTAATCTTTTCTCTCTGTCCAGAGCTCTTAACAGCACTGCACTGGACCTTGGTCCTGCCATAGTGATGGAGAATAAAATGTCCTAAAGGAAGGTGTCCAAAGAGAAAGGGATAAAAGAGAACCCTGGGAGGTCAGTCCTAGAATGAGCCAAAGCTTGCACTTCCTCAGAGAACAATCTCTTTCCCCAGCTCATTTAATCTGTAGTTTCTAAGAGACCAGCCTAACGGACTTTAGCCAATCTGATATCAGGCAACTGCTCCAACACACTTCCCATCAATACATGGTGAGACAGTGGTGTCCAAGAAATATCAAGTCAGGGCAAAGGGAGCAACAACTCAGTCAGGCCTGAATGTTACATCATTAGTTTTCTCCAACCTTGGCTTAAAAAGACATGTTTGGTAAAAGACTATGAAATAATACTTTTTCTTTCAAAAAGTACCATTTTTTTCTTCTCTGTCTCTAAATGAGAAAATACAATACTGACATGAAAAAATAATATTTAGGATTTTCCTCTTATAGTTCTCAAAATAGTGGTTGTCATTTTCATTTTTTCTTCTCCTCCCATAAGAGAGTATTCTTAAAACAAACAAAAACTCCTTATAAGTTGAGACTGAGTTCAGTCTTATTTTTCATTTATTTGGAAATGTTCTCTGGGTATTATTTTACATCTGTTTTCTGTTGGCACTATGACACCCCTTAGGATAAGCAGGGTTAGTTTCATCATCTCTATTTTATAGATGTGGAAGGAAACTTGGAAAATTTTGTGACACACCCAGATGTCTCAGCTCATAAGTTTTGGGGCCAGGACTGGAGCCTCCAAGTTCTGACTCTGCTTTCCAAAATCAGAGACCTTCAGAGCACTTCTGTTTATACCCTTGTTGTTATTGCTCTTGCTGTATTGTGTGGTGTGTGTGTGTGTGTTTGTGTTTCCTCCATACATACTAAACATAGAGATTCACTATGCAGAATCATAAAAAAATGAAACTCAAAACTAATGAAACTGTTACTACCTAAAAATTTACTTTGTGATTGGCCTATAAATGATATTACTCAGAACAGAAAACAAAGTCATTGTAATTAAGTCCTGGAAAGACTGAGAAAACCAATGATAGAAGCTTCATAAGAGTCATCAGAGAAGACTTCTGGGAACAGGTGAGGACCCACACTGTTCTGTGAGATACAGGACACTGGTTTTCTCAACTTCTGACACAACCAGCTGTGGGGGAACTGTCCCACTGAGTGGTCTGTGCCTTTAGGAAGTTCTGTCACTGAGTGCAACTTTAATGAGCTTTTAAAAATTTATTTTATTGAAATATAGTTGATATATAATGTTGTGTTAGATTCTGCTGTACAGCAAAGTGATTCAGTTATATATATATATTCTTTTCCATTATGGTTTATCACAGGATATTGAATATAGTTCCCTGTGCTATACAGTAGGACCTTGTTGCTTATCCATTCTATATATAGTAGTTAGCATCTACTAATCCCAAACTCTTAATCCGTCCCTTCCCCAAGCCCCTCCCTCTTGGCAACCACAAGACTGTTCTCTAAAGCATGGGATATCTTTCCATTTCTTTGAATCATCTTCAGTTTCCCTTATTAATGTTTCATAGTTCTCAGACTATAAGTCTTTCACCTCCTTGGTTAGGTTTTTTCCAAAATATATTTTTTTGATGTGATTTTAAAAGGGCTTTTTTTTTATGTGTGTGCTTTTTTTTTTAACTTTCTCTTTCTGATATTTCATTGTTAGTGTAAAGAAATGCAACATATTTCTGTATGCTAATCTTTACCTTGCTACATTGCTGAATTTGTTTATCAGGTCATGGTAGATTTTGTGTGGAGTCTTAAGGGTTTTCTATATATAGTAGTATGTCATCTGCATATAATGATAATTTTACCTCTTCTCTTCCAATTTGGATAAATTTTCTTTCTTTTTTCTTGTTTGATTGCTGTGGCCAGGATTTCCAATACTATGTTGAAGAGAAATGGTGAGAATGGGCATCCTTGTCTTGTTCGAGATTTGAGTGGCAAGGCTTTCAGCTTTTCATCATTGAGTATTATGTTTGCTGTGGGTTTGTCATAAATGGCTTTTATTCTGTTGAGATGTGTTCCCTCTATACCCACTTTGGTAAGAGTTTTTTATCATGAATGGATGTTGAATTTAGCAAATGCTTTTTCTGCATCTATTGGGATGATCATGTGGTTTTGTCTTTTCTTTTGTTGATGTCATGTATCAGATTGATTGAGCTGAGTATGTTGAACCATCCTTGTGACACTGCAATGAATCCTACTTGATCGTGGTGTATGCTCTTTTTTATGTGTTGTTGGATTTGGTTTGTTAATATTTTGTTGAGAATTTTTGCATTTATATTCATCAAAGATATTGGCCTGTAGTTTTCTTTTTTGATAGTGTCTTTATCTGGCCTTGGTGTCAAGGTGATGGTGACTTCATAAAATGACTTTGGGAGTGTTCTCTCCTCTTCAGTCTTTTGGAAGAGTTTGAGAAGGATCAGTGTAAGTTCTTTGTATGTTTGGTAGAATTCTCCAGTGAAGCTATCTGGTCCTAGACATTGTTTGCAAGGGGTTTTCTTATTACAGATTCTATTTCACTTCTAGTGATCACTCTGTTCAAATTATCTGTTTCTTCTTGGTTCAGTGTTGGTGGTTTGTATGTTTCTAGAAACGTGTCTATTTCTTCTAGGTTTTCCAGTTTTTTGGCATGTAATTATTAATGGTATTTTCTTATGTTTTTTTATATTTCTGCAGTATTAGTTAGTATTCCTCTCTTTCATGTCTTATTTTGTTTATTTGGTCATCTCTCTTCTGTTCTTGGTGAACCTGGCTGGAGATTTGTCAATTATGTTTACCCTTTCAAAGAACCAACTCTTGGTGTTGTTGGTTATTTCTATTGTTCTTTTAATCTCTGTTTTATTTATTTCCTCTCTGATCTTTATTATTTCCTTCCTTCTGCTGCATTTAGGGTTTTTTGTTCTTCTTTTTCTAATTCTTTTAGGTAGTAGGTTAAGTTGTTTATTTAAGATTTTTCTTGTTTTCTGAGGAAGGCCTATATCGCTTTGAACTTCCCACTAAGAACTGCTTTTTGGCATCCCATAGATTTTCTATGGTTGTGTTTTCATTGTCATGTATCTCAAGGTATTTTTTAATTTCCTCTTTGATTTCATCATTAACCTATTGGTTATTTTTAGTATCATGTTGTTTATTTTCCATGTAATCTTTTTTTTTTTTCTCATTTCTCTTTCTGTGGTTGATTTCTAGTTTCATGTCACTGTGGTCAGAAAAGATGCTTGAAATAATTTCTATCCTCTTAAATTTCTGAGGCTTGTTTTGTGTCCTAGTGTGTGGTCAGTATTAGAGAATGTTCCATGTGTACTTGAAAAGAATGTGTATTCTGGGGGATTTTTTTTGGGGGGGGGATGGATTGTCCTGAAAATATCAATTATGTCTCACTGTTCTGTTATGTAATTTAGGATCTCTGTTGCTTTATCGCTTTTCTGTCTAGAAGGTCTGTCCATTGATGTCAGTGGGATCTTAAAATCTCCTACTATTATTTTTTTGAATTTTATTTAATTTATTTTTTTTATACAGCAGGTTCTTGTTAGTTATCTATTTTATACATATAGTCTCCTACTATTATTGTATTACCATCAATAACTCCCTTTTTGTCTGTTAGTATTTGGTTTTTGTATTTGGATGCCCCTATATTGGGTGCATATACCTTAACAAATGTAATATCCTCTTCTTGTACTGATCCTTTTATCATTATATAGTGTCCTTCTTTATCTTTCTTTATGACCTTTGTTTTAAAGTCTATTTTGTCTGATGTGAGTATAGCTACCCCTGCTTTCTTGTCATTTCCAATTGCATAAAATATCTTTCTCCATCCACTCACTTTCAATCTGTGTGTGTCCTTTGCCCTAAAGTTGGTCTCTTATAGGCAGAATGTTGTAGGCTCTTGTTTTTTTTTTACCCAGTCTGCCATCCTATGTCTTTTGATTAGAGCGTTAAGTCCATTGATATTTAAGGTAATTATTGATAAGTATGTATTTATTGTCATTTTAAACCTTGCTTTCCAGTTGATTTTGTATTTCTTCTTTGCTCCTTTCTTTTCCTTTTTGTTTTTCCTCTTGTGGTTTGATGGTTTTCTTTTGTATTATGCTTGTGTTCTCTTTTTTTTGGCTTTTGTGAATTTACTGTATGTTTTTGCTTTGTGGTTATCCTATTTTTCAAATATGTTAACCCCTTCCTATATCTACTTGCTTAGACTGGTGGGCATATAGGCTTAAACATGTTTTTAAAAAATCTGTATTTTCTCACTCTCCTCTTCCACATTTTATGATTTTCATGTCCTCTTACATTTCATGTTTATCATTCTGCTGTTCACTGTGGTTATCACTGCTTTCACAGAAATTTTTTGATTTTTGTTTTTAATCTGTGTACTGGCTTATTTAAGTGAATTACTTTCCAATTGTGGTTTTTCTCTTTCCTATAGATTCTTGCTTCTTTTTCATTTAGAGAAGACCTTTTAATATTTCATTTAAGATAGGTTTAATATTGCTCTATTCTTTCAGTTTTTGCTTGTCTGAGAAATTCTTTATCTCTCCTTCTAATCTAAATGATAATCTTGGTGGTTAGGGTATCCTAGGTTGCAGGGTTTTCCCTTTCAGGACTTTGAATATATCTTGCCATGCCCTTCTGGCCTGCAACATTTCTGTAGAGAAATAAGCTGATAGCCTTGTGGTGCTTCCCTTGTAATTAACTCTTTGTTTTCCTCTTGCTGTCTTTAGAATCCTCTCTTTATCTTTAATGTTTGCCATTTTAATTATAATATGCCTTGGTGTAGGTCTGTTTGGGTTGGTTCATCTTGTTTGGGACCCTCTGTGTTTCCTGCACCTGGAAGTCTGTTTTCTTTTTAGGTTTGGTAAGTTTTCAGCCATAATTTCTTCAAATACATTCTTGATCCTCTTTTCTTCTCCTTCTGGGATCCCTATTATGCATAGATTGGCAAGCTTTATATTATCCCATAGGTCTCTTATATTGCTTTTATTCTTTTTTTTTTCATTTGTCTCTCCGTTTGCTATTCTGATTGGGTGATTTCCATCATTCTATCTTCCAGATCACTTATTCATTCTTCTGCATTATTCAGCTTGCTATTTATTGCCTCAAGCTCAGCTTTCATCTTGGCAAATGAGTTTTCTAATTTCTTTTTGTGCCTCTTTATAGTTTCTAGTTACTTTTTACAGCAATTTGCATTTCTATTGATAGTTTTTCAATTCCTTCAGTATTTACATTACCTCCTTTTTGAACTCAGTGTCTATTAGACTGAAGAGGTCTATTTCATTGTTTGTTCTTTCAGGGGAATTCTCTTGATCTTTTAATTGGGAGTGATTTCCTTGCTTATTTATTTTACTTATATTTCTCTTACTTTATGAATTTAGGAGAAACAGTTGTCTACTGTGGTCTTGAAGGTTTATTTTTATGTGAGTGCATCCCTGTTTAGTCTGCATGAGTTTAATATTTTTGGTGTGAGGGCTGTTTTTAGTATGGATGCCTGCCACGTCTTTCCTCAGTGTGTGCTGGTCATTATTACTTTGATAGGGGAGGTGACTGGTGTTGTGGTGACCAGAGTTTGAACTGGATATTGAGTGGGGCCTTCTCTTTGCTCTTTGGTTGTCACAGTCCTGATGGGGGCAGGGTCTGATCCCCAGTTGTTGCAGTAGAAGCCCCCAGATCCATTTCTTAGCTGCTGTGTGAGGTAGGTGGTATTGGAATACTCCTCCTGGGAGAGGAGCCACTGAGGATTTCTCTGTCAGAGTTGTCTACAGGGGAATGCACTCTGTGGTGTCACCCATTGTGAAGGCTCACAAAGTACACTGTTTCTTGGCACTGCGTTCAGCCCCACCTCAACTGTGAAAATGCAGGCAATCAGCCCTGGTGTCCCTCAGGTGCTGTGATCACAAACCCATCAGCACAGATCAGCTGGTGCATGTCCATCAAAGTCAGGTACCAGGACCGCAGTAGTCACACACCTTGGCTGACTGTGGGAGGTATGGAAGCAGCCTAGACCCCAGTCCAACCTCCATGTGTGTGTGCCCACATATCCCACAGCTGCCAAGGCCAGTCCCATTCCAGCTATGGGAGCACATGTACTGGGATGCCCTGCAGCCTCTGAATTTACAAAGCTTGAGGCAGTGACATAAGATGGCAAATCACACAGGTGGAGGGAGAGGGCTCAGATTTCAGCCTATAGGACTAAAGGGACCTGTTCAGTTGTCATGTATTTCAAACAGCTCTGTATCTTCATTTATTTGTTATATACAGAGTCTTTTCTCCAAAAATAATACATGCTTATTAGAGCAGAAGTAAGAATGTGATGCATTTTGAAAGTTCCAAAGACCTTGGTACGATAATCATTATCACTATAGCAAACACACATTCAGGTCTTACATGTGCCATGTTCTCTTCTGAGAATTTTTCACACATCTCATTTGGTCTTGATAACAACAACCTATGCAGTATTTCCTATTATTTTCCTATTGTATGCATGAGGAAACTAAGTCATAGAGTTTGATATTCCCAAGGTTGCCTTGTTTAAACCACTGAGATGTTAACCTCTGAGATCTCCCCAGGCCTTGAACAATTTCCGCCAGGCATTTTTGCCTTGCTCAGCTGCCAAGGAAGTAGCTGTTATGTGAAATCTGAATACAGCACCTGGATGGAGAGGGTTGCTTGTCTGATGATTCACACTTTTAAATAAAATAATAAAATTCTTGGCTAGACATCTTCACCATCCCACCTGGGATGTGGTCACTGCAGGTCCAAAACACACTTGGATGATATTTCAGCTTGAATATCATAATTTGCACATTCAGTTGTAGAAGTTCTGCACACTGGTGTTGTGATCACAGTCCTTGTCCAGCGCCTGCCAAAAGCTGGCTCCTGCTTTGGCTTCCTGTCCGGCTGCTTTTTGCTGGAAGCAGATAGGGGAGGGTGGGATGCCTTCTCCTTTAGTTGCAAATCTAAGCTAAAAAGAGACAAACTGAGTGAGTGGCCCAAATGGAAATCCTGCTTCAACCATTATTTACTGAGCAGTTAGTATTCATCGAACGTTAACCTGTATCTTATTACAGTGGATCTTCCCAGGAGCTCTGTGGGATGAGTGTCACTATCGATGTTGTACAGATGGAGCACTAGATTCAGATGCGCTAAGTACTTGTCAAAGTCATTCAGCTACGAGAACGGAAGGGATCTGATTCCAGGTTCCCTGCTATTGCTGCTGTATCAAGGTGCTTCTAGCCCACTTTGTGATGAACAAACTGAAGAACGGAGGGGAAATATAATAAAGATGATGATCATAATAACAAACATCACTATTAACATTTATTGAGTTCTCACTATGTGCTAGGCACTATGGGAACACTTTACAAGCATCATTTCATTTCATCCTCACTACAACCATGTGAAGTAGGTACTAACTTCCCTTATGTTACAAAGAATTAAAATGTTGCTCAGAGATGTTAAATCATTAGACCAAGATAACAAAAGATAGCACCAAGATATGAGCCCAGGAATTTTGTCTTTATAGCTGTTATAACAGCTATACAGCTATACATAAACATACAATGTGGGGATTCTGGATTAGATTCTTCCCCTGCCCTATATCTTCAGTCTGAGCACCAAGAGAGAGATGAGACAAGCACTTTGAAAAAACAGGTCCGACTGCCAACATTGCCAACAGAACTCATCCAGCCAAAGTCACAATGCTCAACCTTTACCTCCGTTTTCTAAGGCAGTTTCTTAGGAAAACTGCCAGCGGACTCCAGGGCAGACGATGGAGGTCAGGATGTCCAGGCCAGTTACCTGTGTCAGGAAATCCTTTTTATCCCACCTGATTGGTAGTCAACTGGGGAGGAGATTTGGATGCTTTGCCAAGTATTTGAAAATACACCACCCTGTCACTGAGATATGAGAAGGACCCTTAGGTTAGTAGCGTTATGACACCACTTCTGGATGAGAATCACTCATGTGTCTCTGCAGCCATGGGGGTTGTCACTCCTCCTGGTGAAGATAGTGGAAACTCTTTGCAGAGTGACTGAGAACAGAGTCATGCCTGGCAAAGGAGAAAGGGAAAAAGGAAAGGAATGGCAAACTGAGGATTAGTTTTATATCCAGTTATTAACATACAAACCCCAAAAGGAGCAGGGCTGTTTTGTGTGTATGTATTATTTGTGACACATTTTCCTTTCCCTCCTCACTAAAAAAAGACATCATTTAAACAATGTTACAGCAACATTAGAAGAAGTTTAACAAAGAAAATATTCACATTCTGCATTGGTTCTTTATGATCCTTGCTAGTCTTTGTTCATATACTGTCCATTTTTATGTGACTGTGATCATAGACTAGAGTGAATGTTTTTCCATGTTGTCCCATATTCTTGAAAATATTTCTTATCAGAAGATAACTCAATGTATGGATTACCCGGACCTATTACTTTTTTCTGTCTTGTTTTCAATGACATCTTTGATGTTTGCATCTCTATTCTAGAGTGTGAGCTTATTCATATACATTCCAGAGGGTACAGAAAGCCTGAAAATCCAGGGAAATGTGAATTTTTCTATTCTGTCATGTAGTCATGACTCTCATTAAAAATAAGACAGCTGTTTGAAAGAAGAAGGGAGAAGGAAAAGATGGGTCAAAATAGTTTATTTAAATGAACTTTCATTCTAGTTATTTTCAAGTTAGGAAAACTAAATGTGAAGAAACTCACCAACAAGCTGAGGAGTAGCTTTGCACTCTGCAGCCTTGGCAGTGGGCCAGCAGCTACTCCCAGGGGAGGGCACCTCTGGCTGCACCAGCAGCCTTGCCAAGGCTGGTCAAGGGGAGGGAAAGAAATGCTTCGCATTCCTTTGGCTATGTTTAGTCACTGACTCAGGAAGTAGGTCTGTGTCACTCAGCTGGTAGCTTCACTACATCTTCCTGAGAAGCCAAGGTTTCAGGTCCTACCCCAGGATCTTGGCAGCTTCCCAAAGGCAGCTTCCTTGTCATGGAAGGTGGATGGAGGCATGCACGGGAGAAGGGAGCTCTTTCTCCGTGGTTCTTCCAGGGAAACGGGGATCAGAGGAGCAGGAATGACACCACATCACTCAGCTTAGTTTGACCCAGTATGAAACCTGTACAACTATCACCCAGTTGCAGGTACTTCCAAGAGGAGAGGAAAGATTGGGCTCTCTGCCCCATGCCCCACTATCTCCTTAACCAGCACTCAGCTTAGCCTTTTTTCCAACCACAAAAATGTAGAGACAAAAACAGCACAAAACGGTGGCAAATACTCATTGACAGAGTGAAGAAGCAGGGGTCCACAGGTACAGAGGACACCAAACCTGGAACTCAGAGTTACACTCCTGAAGAATAATCTCTCTCTCTCTCTTTTTAAATAAATAAACTTATTTATTTATTTTTGGCTTCTTTGAGTCTTCTACGCTGTGCGTAGGCTTTCTTTAGTTGAAGCGAGCGGGGGCTACTCTTCGTTGTGATGTGTGGGCTTCTCATTGCACTGTTTTCTCTTGTTGCAGAGCACGGGCTCTAGATGCACGGGCTTGAGTAGTGTGCATGTGGGCTCAGTAGTTGTGGCGCACAGGCTTTGTTGCTCCACGGCATGTGGGATCTTCCCGGACCAGGGCTCGAACCCGTGTCTCCTGCATTGGCAGGCAGGGTACACGGGTTCTTAATCACCGTGCCACCAGGGAAGTCCCAGAATAATCTCTTGATGAACTTTTATTTTTTCAATGCTTTTTTTTTAATTTTTTGAATTTTATTTTATTTAGTTTTTTATACAGCAGGTTCTTATTAGTCATCAGTTTTATACCCCTCAGTGTATACATGTCAATCCCAATCGCCCAATTCATCACACCACCATCCCCACCCCCCCCGCGGCTTTCCCCCCTTGGTGTCTATACATTTGTTCTCTACATCTGTGTCTTAACTTTTGCGTCTTGATGAACTTTTTATTTAAAATTCTTATACAGCACTGCTCAACAGTTTCATATTGCCTACAACAGCAATTTATCATTTATAATATTTCAATCGTTTAAAATTTTTAAGTGTTAACACATTTGAAATTATTTGGAGTTATTTATATTAAATATACCTGATAATTTTGCTTTCGACTAAATATGGGAATTTGGGGGAACAAACAAAAATGGTGGCAAAGAGGGTGTATGGTAAAGATGACAATGGTGATGGATATTTTAGAAGAAAATAAGCCCACACCAATAAAAAATAAATCCCTTAAACATGCAATAAAATATCTTTGTCTGCCTGAAGAATTTCTATGGCAGCTTGTGGGGCCTGAAATATAGGTTTGTGTTGTTTGTGTATGGGGCAGTATTTAGACATATAAGTTGCTTCATGGCTAGCTCTTGTTGATTTATTTTCTGGACAGCCCTGATTCTAGAGCCCTTTCCCCAGGAGCATGGGAGGCTGAGTGAGAGTGGGGATGGTGATATTCTGGAGAGATTTAGAATGGAGAGGCCACAGTTACAGGAGACACCTCTCAGGTGAAAAAAGGTCACCCTCCCCTTCTTTCCCCTTTAAATAAGACACTGTTCTTGCCACCAGCTGCCTGGGAGGTTGGACCTGCATGGGACCCCACCAAGAGGTTCGAGTCTGGTGTTGCTCCTCCCAGGACATCTTTGCCATCTTCCCATGGGTTTCATTTCTAGTCAGTTATTAGAAGCTCTCTTCCTGTTCCTGTAAGTCCCTCTCTCCCACCCTCCCAGACCTAAACATGTACCAGGAGAGGTCCTGACTGTTCCGTATGAAAGGAAAGCCCAAAGCCAAAAGGAAGCTGTGCTGTGTAGATCTGCCTCAGCCCCTGTGGTACTTATCTTTAGCTCTTCCTATTTCCACCTGAAAGTATTAACATCTTTCCTCTCTTTGTGAGGGCAAGGTTTTGTGGTTTTTTAAAATGGCTTTATTGAGTATAATTCACATACCATGCAATTTTCTCACTTAAAATGTACAGTTCAAGGGCTTTTAGTATATACACAGGGTTGTGTGACCCTCACCACAATTAGTTTCAGAACATTTTATTACCCCCTAGAGAAACCCCACATCCTTTAAGCCAGCACTCTGCAGCTCCTCCATCCTCCCAGCTCTAGGAAACCACTAATCTAATTTTTGTCTCTACAGATTTGCCTATTCTGAATATTTCATAGAAACAGAATCGATGATCTTTTAAAGCATCCCACTATTCTTCTACAGTCTGGCAAAACAAAAACAAAAACAAAAAACTTGAACCTAGCAGGTGAATTAGTTAAATGAGTTACATTATTAAGTATAATTAGATAACCTGGTTTTAGGATTAATATAATCCATGAAGTGGGAAACTAGATAGTCCAAGATGAAAAGTCTCATATTTTGTTAATCAGAGTCTGCTCTGGATATCATCAAAGTGTAAGGACAGCCTATGATTCATAGCTTCCCCTAGGTGGGCTCCCACAAACACAGCCCCTGTGCTTCCAGCCTGTTCAACTTTACAACAGGGATGCCATAGCTCAACAATTCAGAAATCAATTCCTTAGAAGACTGGTGTTCTCTCATGAGCTGGCACACCACTCTGAGTGTTAACAGGCAATAACACTAAAATGCACTAAAGATCATGTAATTTATTCCCAACATGCTGTTATTCTTTCCAAACATTAGCTTTGGAGCAGAACGTTTGCTAAATGTTGTCTTTATTTCCAAAGCTTGGGGTAAAATCATATGCAACCAATGACTGAGAGATAATTGGGCACTTTACAGTTTTAACCCCAAATGAACTCCCCTGTCTGAGTAAATTTCCTGGTAAGAGATCCCATTTTAACAGAACGTGAAAGTGTCAAGAAGGATGGAGCTTACAGATCACAGTATGGTCTGTTAGATAAATGACCAGGAGTAATATTTCTTAAAACCACATTTTTGTAGACAGAGTTAACAGAAAACCTAGGAAAAAAATACCCAGTGGTTCAGCATTCATGCTTAAATGAAAATAACGTGTGCATTTCAGCCCAAGATGTGCCAGGGCTTGGAGGGAAATTGGCAAGGACTAAAACCAAGAGCCTTTCAGGGGCTGTTAGGCATTGTCATCTTGGGTCTGACCTTACAGCCTTCTCTTTGAGGAGAAAGCAAAAGGTGACTGACTGCTTAAGGCTTTGCTCTCAGAGTTGTGACAAAGAATCCAGAAAGCTCCTCTACTGAAGCTGGCTTCTTTTCACTGAGTTGGCACTGAGTCAGAAGTTAAGTGATCATTTTGTTTAATAGCTAAAGACATGAATGTCTTGTGCTTTTCAACCTAAAGATGGTCTCTGGCACTGACTCTGGATCCCTGGATGTTGAGAAGTATCCAAGAAGGTTAGGGTACTCTTGCCCTGTGTTTAAAGTGAGGCTTTTGGTTTCTTCCTTTGGATCATCATCTTTCCTAAGGTCTGCCTCATGGTGACCTGATGACTGTGAGTTGTGTTTTGCAGAATGGATAGGCAGTTTTACTGTTTTGAGTTCAAATTTCAGGTCTTGAGCCACTTGTTTTAGGATTCAGATTCTCCACAATGGAAGGAAATATGAAACTGTTCCAGCCATTCCTCTACTTGGATGGAGAGGTGATTTAAATCTCCTATCAGAGAGGACATCTGTCAGTAGGAGCTCATCCTGAAGATTAAATAAGTAATTCAAGAAGCATTGGACTAGGAACTATCCTGAGTCCTGGGAAACAGGAGAACACTAACTATGGCCACTGCCTTCAAGCTGCTTATGATTTATTGGTTATAGGTTGTGGGGAAGATGGAGGAGAACATCAATGTGGAGAGAGCATTATGACATAGGTGAGTATGGATTATGATGGAGCATAGCCTAGTGTGGGTCAGAAAGACGTCCTAGGGGCAGGGATTCCTTTATTAGGTCTTGAGTAGCAATACAAGTTGGCCAGGCATCTAGAAGTTGGCAGTTGAGTAGAAGAGACAGGCAGAGATACATCCTATGAAAAAGTACAGCAATAGAGCCTAATGTGGTGTGGCATGGTTTGGGTGGGTGGACATTTTTTTTTTTTTTGAAGATGGGGCTGGGCCAATAGGCAAAAGCCAGAGAAATAGAACCCTTGTATTTGAAATAAGACATATCACTTTCCTAGATTGTCCTGCCTCTTCCAACATGGCAACTGGTGTCCTGAGTTTTGTCTTAGCAGTTATGACTGTACACATGCCCTCCCCTTTTGCTCCAAACAGAGAGATCTGTAATCAAATTCTGGCTCTGCCACTTACTGTGTATGTAACCTCAGACAAGTTAGCCACATAGATCCTCTGTTTTCTCTTCTGAAAAATGGGACCAAACTAGGAACAATATCTTGGGGTTATAGTGAGTATTCCCAGGATCAAACAAGCACAATTCCTGGCATTAAAAGTTCTCATAAAATATTTGTGGAATCAAACTGGGCATACAAGGGAAAAGGAAACTAATGCCTGGAAAACAGGCTCTTGCTTTCCAAACACCAGTAGCTGCCAAAGCAGCCTAGCACACCTGGAAAGAGGTAGAAATGGGACCTGAACACTGAAGAAGAGTGACAGGAAGCCAGGGATCCAGAAACAGGAGACAGTAGGCCAGAAAAGTAGATCAAAGTGGGAGGGATGCAGCTTGTGCCAGAACAACAAGGGTACCACTAGGTCAGGAGTGCAGACAGGAGGGGGGGGGCAGATACTTGCTCTAGGGCACTTCAGGGAATGGATGCACAGCAGCCCATGGCTTCCTCTTTCCTGATGTAGTCTTGATGTCCTGTCAGACCCTGGAAAGAAATCAAAAAACAGGGAAAAAGGCAGAAAAAAGGGAAAATAGAACAGTTGCATTTTTGTATAGTAACAATAACATTCTTTCATGATAAGTGCAGACAACAAACTTGAAAAGGAAAGGAACTTCCTCAACTGTATAAAGGTCATCCATGAGCAGACAACAGCCAACCTCATTCTTAATGATGAAAGATTCTTTTCCCCTAAGATCAAGAACAAGACAAAGTTGTCTGCTCTTGTCACTTCTATTAAAAATTATACTGGAACCAAGAAAAAGAAATAAAAGATTGGAAAGGAAGAAGTAAAACTATCTCTATTTGTAGATGACATGACCTTGAATATAGAAAAACAATCTTGGAAAGAACAAAAAGTTTGAAGATTTACAGCTTCTGATTTCAAAACTTACTACAAATTGACATTAATCAGGACACTGTGGTATTGGCATGAGGACAATCATAGATCAATGGATGAGAACTGAGAGTCAGAAATAAACCTTCTCATTTATGATCAACTGATTTTCCACAGGTGGTGCCACAAGATTCAATGGGGAAAGTATAATCTTTTCAATATACAGTGCTGGGGCAACTGGATATCGACTTACAAAAGAATGAAGTTCGATTCTTACCTCACACCATACCCAAAATTAACTCTAAATGGATCAAAGACCTAAATGTAAGAGCTAAAACTATAAAATGCTTAGAAGAAAACAAGGGAGAAAATCTTCATGGTATTGGATTTCACAATGATTTCTTAGTTATGACACCAAAATCACAAGCAACAAAAGAAAAAATTGGTAAATTGGACTTCATCAAAAGTAATACATTTTCTGCTTCACGGGACATCATCAAGAAATTAAAAACAACCCACAGAATGGGAGAAAATGTTTTCACATTATACATATATTTAAATGAAATACTGATATATGCTACAACATGGATGAGCCTTGAGAATATTATGTCATATGAAAGAAGATCAGTCAAAAAAGACCACATCATTCCATTTATATGAAATTGTATAATTCCATTTATATGAAACGTCCAGAATAGGCAAATCCATAGAGACAAAGAGTAGACTAGTGGTCGCCTAGGATTGGGAAGTAATGATGAGTGACTAATGGATAAGGAGTTTCTTTTTCGGATGATAAAATGTTCTAAAATTGATTGTGGCAATGATTGTACAACTCTATGAATATACCGAAAGCCACTGAAGTGTACACTTTAAATGAATAAATTGTATGTTATGTGAATTATACCTCAATAATGCTGTTCTGAAAATTACCAATAACGATAGACATAGTCGTCATTAACGAGTGCTTTCCAAATGCCAGGCACTGTGCTAAGCTCTCTAATCTTACCTAAGTCTCACAATATATGTGCCAGGAAGGTTTTCTTATCTTTATTTACAATGAAAAAGCATAAGTTCAGAGACATTAACGAACTTGCCCATGGTCACAAAACCAGTAAGTACCATAATAGTTAGGAGTTAGGACTCTGACCCATTTTTGGCCCACTTTGGGTGTCAGGGTCTTATTAAAAGGTCTTAGGTGGATCTTGTGAGCCTTCCTGTGCTGTAAGTCCAGTGTTTACAATATGACCAACTACCAAAGAGCAAGAGTTAGTGAAACCTCTTCTTCCCAACTTTCCCACCAGGGAACAGTGGTGAGGTGTTGGGTCCCAGTTGCTGCTTGATACGGGGTGGAGAGGACTCTGTGCTCAGTTAGTTGTGTTCTCTGGCCTTCTTAGGACACATTTGTTGTAGAGACTCCCTTAACTCCCCCTCAGATGTGTTACAGCTGTAATTCTGGAAGTGAGACTCTCGACCCCCCCACCCCCAGCATCTGATTTTACAGATTATGTCTGGTGTTTGAAACTGAGTCCTGTTCCTATTGGATCTGTCTGCTTCCTAGTTCCAAGAAATAAAACGTGAGAAGGAAGGTGTTAGGCTCATGAAGACAGAGATTTCAAATAGTTCTGACCAAGGAAAATTTGGATGAGTTTTGGGAAAATGACTCTGAAGCAGATGGATTACATTTTCTGTTTGCACTCAGCAATTAAGGGGAAAAGGGGCACCAGAGCCAAATGTGCTTGGGATCTTGTCAAATTCCCAATGTTGGAAAACATTTCAGGATGTTTGACTGAGCTTGGCAAAATCAGTACCTTGACTGTGCCCCTTATTTCTTAGACAAAGGTGACTGAACAACTTGCAATGATCCAAGTCCATGAGAAGCCACAGGCATGATTACTATTTTGTGGGAGGTGGCACAATGGCACCTTCTCTCAATGGAAATTTCAATGGGGGTATTAACTACAAACACAGTTATGATAACAGAGTTTTTGAGAAAGAGAGTGAAAATCAACTGAAGTATCAGAATTTAAGTCCTAAAGGAACACAATGTATCCTTCTATTTCGCTCTTTGTGATCAAGAGCAGAGGCTGACTTAGGAGATTGAGAATGACATATACACACTACTATATATAAAATAGATAACTAATACAAACCTACTGTATAGCACAGGGAGCTCTACTCATACTCTGTGATGACCTATATGGGAAAAGAATCTAAAAAAGAGTGGATACATGTATATGTATAGCTATTCACTTTGCTGTACAGCAGAAACTAACACAACATTGTAAATCAACTATACGCCAATAAAATTAATTTTAAAAATTAATTAATTAATTTTTAAAAAAGAGCAGAAACTGAAAGGGAAATTGTCTTTCTATGACAGGCCCCAAACCTTTATTCCCTGCATTCTAAAGTATTTCCAGGAATTTTTATAGCCTCATCTCACTTTTGGTTTTTCCACTGGATTTTTTAGAATCAGAGCAGAACAGGGCTTCCCTGGTGGCGCAGTGGTTGAGAGTCGGCCCGCCGATGCTGGGGACACGGGTTCGTGCCCCGATCCGGAAAGATCCCACGTGCCGCGGAGCGGCTGGGCCCGTGAGCCATGGCCGCTGAGCCTGAGCGTCGAAGCCTGTGCTCCGCAATGGGAGAGGCCACAACGGTGAGAGGCCCGCGTATCACACACACAAAAAAAGAATTAGAGCAGAACAAAATGGGATGCTCAGGATCAGAGAGCCGTCCTCTAGTTGTCAGTAATCCCAAACTCTCCATGATAGGTTGAGTGGAAGGAAGGGGAGGACAAGGATGATGTCATGGGAAGAGCTGAGCCCTTGTTGAAACACTGAAATGGGTGTGAGGCTGTCCATGTGCAGATATAAGGCTTTCAAATTGGTTATTCTCATCTATTCACAGTGTTTACTGAGTGTTTGCTACATTCTATACATTAGAAAGACAGCAGTAAATAAAATAGATAAAATTCCCTGTCCTCCTGGAGTTCTCATTCCAATGGATAAAAAAAAAAAACATTGTCATTTGGGAAATATAATATTAAATTACTAAATTTTTTAAGTCAGTTGCTGAGTTGGTAAAAAAAGGGCTAGAAATTATTATTTTTTCTCATATATGCAGCTGTAATCCCGTGTCAGAATTTTTTTTTTTTTTTCGGTACGCGGGCCTGTCATTGTTGTGGCCTCTCCCGTTGCGGAGCACAGGCTCCGGACGCGCAGGCTCAACGGCTATGGCTCACGGGCCCAGCCGCTCTGCGGCATGTGAGATCCTCCCGGACCAGGGCACGAACCCATGTTCCCTGCATCAGCAGGCGGACTCTCAACCACTGCGCCACCAGGGAAGCCCCATCAGACTTTTTACCCTAGTATTACAAATATTTATTCTATTTTGCTGATAAATTTTAACATTAACCTCCACTGTTACTCCAGATGGAGTATGTTTTCTTTATCATTAACATAATATCTTATGCCCAAAGTTAAATTTTCTAAGAAGGGAAAGCAACTAGATACATCTTTAAAATATTGTTTCCCCACATGACTAAAACATAGAGACTGGGAAGTGCTTATATCTTCTTGGATATGTCTTTCCTTCATCTTGCTTTCTCATCATCAGATATATTTTATTCACTGAGAAACCAAGATTTGAAAGTATAGATATAAAAGAGAATCTTGTAAAAGAATTAACCTTGTATTTTTGCTTCAAGTTGAAAGGATGGTTCCCAGTCTCCCCTTCTTTCCATTTATGCATGTCAATGTCATATATGAATGCTTTCTGGTAGGAAATGTTGTTTTTAGTGGATTCTAGTCCAGGCAGTTATCAACAGAGCTCTTGTATGGTAATCACTGTGGACAGGTTAACAGGTCCAAATTTCTCAGTGCTGCATTAGAAAGCAATCCCCAGCCTTGCTTTCACTGCTTCTGAGTCCCCAGCTGCTCACAGATGGTTCTGCTGATTCTCCCCAGCTAGAGCCTCTGCCCCCTCAACTACTGCAGATGGCGATGAATAATGCAACATGACTCCCATTCCAGGTTGGTATTATATTATCCCAGACCCAAGAATCTTGACCCCAGATGACTAAGGGGCTCTCACACTGCTTGCCACTAATTAGATCTGAGATCTACTAGCAGGATTGGTTACCAGGAGGGATGGGAAAGAATCGGTTACAGTTCACTTCTTCTACCTTCTTCCTCTACATTCACCCAATCCACAGACTAGAGCTGCAGTCTTGATGCCCTCTCCTTTGTCCAATCAGTTTACTTGCCTAGTTCGCTAGTCCAGGTTCTAGCTGTAGTGACCCAGCTCCTGACCTGGAAATTCTTGCTTTGAACAAGACTTTGTAGAGTGTGTCCACCTGGCCTGTTAGACTCTCAGTGTCCACCAGTCTAATTCTAACTCCATTGACTGGATGAAAGTTGTTGGTACAGACATTTCCAAAGTGAATATAGAGAAAGGTACAGCCTGAGCAGCACTGACCATGACTTGGCTTCTCGCACCTTTGGATCTATCCCTTGTCTCATCTCAGTGTGCATGTCTCAGCCCACCTGACAATATTGTAGACATCAGTATAAAGTTTCTAAGGCCCAAATTTCAAGCAGTGGTCATTTATTATTGGAGCTACCTCATGGTAAGGAGGGAAGTTTTTGGTGCCAATATTTTTTAGCTGTTACTCATTCTGTAGGTCACTTGGTTCCTGATCATAGAAATAGACAGACCTAGGCTTCATATTTATCCCAGTTCCCTGAAGGAGATCAAGACGTTGGAAGCTGAGCATCCTGGAAGTTCTCTGGGACTAATTCAAGACCCGATGAAACTGTCTAATGGAATATCCTACGATCCACAGCCCCAGATTCTATGGTGTTCCTAGAACACGGCATGGATTTCAATCATCACCAGTCCTTTTTAATGTTCCCATAATTTTCTTTCACCCCTACTCTAATAGTTCATTGAAAAAACCTGATTTTGGATGTACAAATGAATTTGCAAATGGGAAAGAGGAATTTGGGAGAGAAAGTGAAAGTGAAGTTAAGAAGAAGCTTGTCTAGAAAACCAGATGGCTATTAAATTAGGAAAAGAGCCACCTGGTAGGCTACATTCCCACCAAGTGCCTAAATATTTATATTTTTAACATCTTTATTGGAGTATAATTGTTTTACAATGGTGTTAGTTTCTGATTTATAACAAAGTGAATCAGATATACATATACATATATCCCCATATCTCTTCCTTCTTGCTTCTCCCTCCCTCCCACCCTCCCTATCCCACCTCTCTGGATGGTCACAGAGCACCGAGTTGATCTCCCTGTGCTATGTGGCTGCTTCCCACTAGCTATCTATTTTATATTTTATAGTGCATGCCACTCTCTCACTTTGTCCCAGCTTACCATTCCCCCTCACCGTATCCTCAAGTCCATTCTCCAGTAGGTCTGCATCTTTATTCCCGTCTTGTCTCTAGGTTCTTCATAACCACTTTTTTTCTTTTTTTTTTTAGATTCCATATATATGTGTTAGCATACAGTATCTGTTTTTCTCTTTCTGACTTATTTCACTCTGCATGACAGACTCTAGGTCCACCTACCTCACTACAAATAACTCAGTTTTGCTCCTTTTTATGGCTGAGTAATATTCCATTGTATATATGTGCCACATCTTCTTTATCCATTCATCTGTTGATGGACACTTAGGTTCCTTCCATGTCTTGGCTATTGTAAATAGAGCTGCAATGAACACTTGGTACATGACTATTTTTGAATTATGGTTTTCTCAGGGTATATAGCCAGTAGTGGGATCACTGGGTCCTATGGTAGCTCTATTTTTAGGAGTTTACGGAACCTCCATACTGCTCTCCATAGTTGCTGTATAAACTTACATTCCCACCAACAGGGCAAGAGGGTTCCCTTTTCTCCACACCCTCTGCAGCATTTATTGTTTCTAGATTTTTTGATAATGGCCATTCTGACCGGTGTGAGATGATATCTCATTGTACTTTTGACTTGCATTTCTCTAATGATTAATGATGTTGAGCATTCTTTCATGTGTCTGTTGGCAATCTGTATATCTTCTTTGGAGAAATGTCTATTTAGGTCTTCTGCCCATTTTTGGATTGTGCTGCCTGTTTTTCTGTTATTGAGCTGCATGAGCTGCTTGTAAATTTTGGAGATTAATCCTTTGTCAGTTGCTTCATTGGCAAATATTTTCTCCCATTCTGAGGGTTGTCTTTTGGTCTTGTTTATGGTTTCCTTTGCTGTGCAAAAGCTTTTAAGTTTCATTAGGTCCCAATTGTTTATTTTTGTTTTTACTTCCATTTCTCTAGGAGGTGGGTCAAAAAGGATCTTGCTGAGATTCATGTCATAGAGTGTTCTGCCTATGCTTTCTTCTAGGAGGATGTCTGAGCTTACATTTAGGTCTTTAATACATTTTGAGTTTATTTTTGTGTATGGTGTTAAGGAGTATTCTAATTTCATTCTTTTACATGTAGCTGTCCAATTTTCCCAGCACGACTTATTGAAGAGGCTGTTTTTTTCTCCACTGTATATTCTTGCCTCCTTTCTCAAA
Source organism: Delphinapterus leucas (assembly GCF_059928025.1). NCBI lineage: Eukaryota > Metazoa > Chordata > Mammalia > Artiodactyla > Monodontidae > Delphinapterus > Delphinapterus leucas. The sequence goes on from NC_143147.1 coordinate 37,919,013, forward strand.
GATAAGGTGACCATATGTGTGTGGGTTTATCTCTGGACTTTCTATCCTGTTCCATTGATCTATATTTCTGTTTCTGTGCCAGTACCATACTGCCTTGATTACTGTAGCTTTGTAGTATAGTCTGAAGTCAGGGAGCCTGATTCCTCCAGCTCCATTTTTCTTTTTCAAGATTGCTTTGGCTATTTGAGGTCTTTTGTGTTTCCATACAAGTTGTGAAAATTTTTGTTCTAGTTCTGTGAAAAATGCCTGTAGTAGTTTGTTAGGGATTGCATTGAATATGTAGATTGGTTTGGGTAGTAGAGTCATTTTCACAATGTTGATTGTTCCAATCCAAGAACATGGTATATCTCTCCATCTATTTGTATCATCTTTAATTTCTTTCATCAGTGTCCTATAATTTTCTGCATACAGGTCTTTTGTCCCCTTAGGTAGGTTTATTCCTAGATATTTTATTCTTTTTGTTGCAATGGTAAATGGGAGTGTTTTCTTAATTTCACTTTCAGATTTCTCATCATTAGTGTATAGGAATGCTAGAGATTTCTGTGCATTAACTTTGTATCCTGTTACTTTACCAAATTCATTGATTAGCTCTAGTAGTTTTCTGGTAGCATATTTAGGATTCTGATAGCAGCTTTAGGATATGTATAGTATCATGTCATCTGCAAACAGCGACAGCTTTACTTCTTCTTTTCCAATTTGGATTCCTTTTATTTCTTTTCTTCTCTGATTGCTGTGGCTAAAACTCCCAAAACTATGTTGAATAATAGTAGTGAGAGTGGGCGACCTTGTCTTGTTCCTGACCTTAGTGGAAAAGGTTTCAGTTTTAAACCATTGAGGATGATGTTGACTGTGGGTTTGTCACATATGGCCTTGATTTTGTTGAGGAAAGTTCCCTCTTTGCCCACTTTCTGGAGGGTTTTTATGATAAACGGGTGTTGAATTTTGTCAAAAGCTTTCTCTGCATCTATTGAGATGATCGTATGGTTTTTCTCCTTTAATTTGTTAATATGGTGTATCATGCTGATTGACTTGCATATATTGAAGAATCCTTGCATTCCTGGGATAAACCTCACTTGACCATAGTGTATGATCGTTTTAATGTGCTGTTGCGTTCTGTTTGCTAATATTTTGTTGAGTATTTTTGCATCTATGTTCATCAGTGTTATTGGCCTGTAGTTTTCTTTCTTTGTGACATCTTTGGATAGTTTTGTTATCAGAGTGATGGTGGCCTCATAGAATGAGTTTGAGAGTGTTCCTCCCTCTGCTATATTTTGGAAGAGTTTGAGAAGGATAGGTATTAGCTCTTCTCTACATGTTTGATAGAATTCGCCTGTGAAGCATTCTGGTCCTGGGCTTTTGTTTGTTGGAAGATTTTTAATCACCGTTTCAAGTTCAGTGCTTGTGATTGGTCTGTTCATATTTTCTACTTCTTCCTGGTTCAGTCTCGGAGGGTTGTGCATTACTAAGAATTTGTCCATTTCTTCCAGGTTGTCCATTTCATTGGCATAGAGTTGCTTGTAGTAATGTCTCATGATCCTTTGTATTTCTGCAGTGTCAGGTGTTACTTCTCCCTTTTCATTTCTAATTCTATTGATTTGAGTCTTCTCCCTTTTTTTCTTGATGAGTCTGGCTAATGGTTTATCAATTTTGTTTATCTTTTCAAAGAACCAGCTTTTAGTATTATTGATCTTTGCTACCATTTCTTTAATTTCTTTTTCATTTATTTCTGATCTGATCTTTATGATTTCTTTCCTTCTGCCAACTTTGGGTTTTTTTATTCTTCTTTCTTTAATTGCTTTAGGTGTAAGGTTAGGTTGTTTATTTGAGATGTTTCTTGTTTCTTAAGGTAAGATTGTATTGCTATAAACTTCCCTCTTAGAACTGCTTTTGCTGCATCCCATAGGTTTGGGGTCATCGTGTTTTCATTGTCATTTGTTTCTAAATAGTTTTTGATTTCCTCTTTGATTTCTTCAGTGATCTCTTGGTTATTAAGTAGTGTGCTGTTTACCCTCCATGTGTTTGTATTTCTTACAGATTTTTTCCTGTAATAGATATCTAGTCTCATAGTGTTGTGGTCAGAAAAGATACTTGAAACAATTTCAATTTTCTTAAATTTACCAAGGCTTGTTTTGTGACCCAAGATATGACCTATCCTGGAGAATTTCCATGAGAACTTAAGAAGAATGTGTATTCTGTTGTTTCTGGATGGAATGTCCTATAAATATCAATTAAGTCCATGTTGTTTAATATACCATTTAAAGCTTGTGTTTCCTTACTTATTTTCAGTTTGGAAGATCTGTCCATTGGTGAAAGTGGGGTGTTAAAGTCCCCTGCTATGATTTTGTTGCTGTCGATTTCCAATTTTATGGCTGTTGGTATTTGTCTTATGTATTGAGGTGCTCCTATGTTGGGTGCATAAATATTTACAATTGTTATATCTTCTTATTGGATTGCTCCCTTGATCTTTATGTAGTGTCCTTCTTTGTCTCTTGTAATAGTCTTTGTTTTAATGTCTATTTTGTCTGATATGAGAATTGCTACTCCATCTTTCTTTTGATTTCCATTTGCATGGAATACCTTTTTGCATCCCCTCAGTTTCAGTCTGTATGTGTCCCTAGGTCTGAAGTGTGTCTTTTGTAGACAGCATATATACAGGTCTTGTGTTTGTATCCATTCAGCCAGTCTATGTCTTTTGGTTGGAGCATTTAATCCTTTTACATTTAAGGTAATTATTGATATGTATGTCCCTATTATGTTTTCTTAATTGTTTTGGGTTTGTTATTGTAGGTCTTTTCCTTGTCTTGTGTCTCCTGACTAGAGAAGTTCCTTTAGCATTTGCTGTAAAGCTGGTTTGGTGGTGCTGAATTCTCTTAGCTTTTGCTTGTTTGTAAAGGTTTTAATTTCTCCGCCAAATCTGAATGAGATTCTTGCTGGGTAGAATAATCTTGGTTGTAGATTTTTATCCTTCATCACTTTAAGTATGTCTTGCCACTCCCTTCTGGCTTGCAGAGTTTCTGCTGAAAGATCAGCTGTTAACCTTATGGGGATTCCCTTATGTGTTATTTGTTGTTTTTCGCTTGCTGCTTTTTATATTTTTTCTTTGTATTTAATTTTTGATAGTTTGATTAATATGTGTCTCGGTGTGTTTCTCCTTGGATTTATCCTGTATGGGACTCTCTGTGCTCCTTGGACTTAATTAACTATTTCCTTTCCCATATTAGGGAAGTTTTCTACTATAATCTCTTCAAATATTTTCCCAGTCCCTGTCTTTTTATCCTCTTCTTCTGGGACCCCTATAATTCTAATGTTGGTACATTTAATGTTGTCCCAGATGTCTCTGAGACTGTCCTCAATCCTTTTCATTTTTTTTTTCTTTATTCTGCTCTGCAGTAGTTATTTCCTCTATTTTATCTTCCAGGTCACTTTTCCATTCTTCTGCCTCAGTTATTCTGCTATTGATTCCTTCTAGAGAAATTTTAATTTCTTTTATTGTGCTGTTCATCACTGTTTGTTTGGTCTTTAGTTCTTCTGGGTCCTTGTTAAACTTTTCTTGTATTTTCTCCATTCTGTTTCCAAGATTTTGGATCATGTTTACTATCATTACTCTAAATTCTTTTTCAAGTAGACTGCTTATTTCCTCTTCATTTGTTAGGCCTGGTGGGTTTTGTGTAAATATTTTTTGTTTGTCTTTTTTTTCTTATTTAAGAAAGAGAGCAATTGGGTCAAGTATATGACTCTTTGTGAAGCACAGATAGTACTAGATATTTATCTTTTCATCCATGTCCAGGAGGGTTGATGTCTCTTAATATGAGCTCTGAGAGCCCAATGAGTAGCCTGTTCCTTATAGATTGAGGAATGGCCATCCCTTCATTTTATAATTCTGTGATTCTCCAAGTCATGTGTAAAGTGAGGATGTGAGAAGTGTAAGGCTGCTTCTATTTTATCTTGAATAAATGCTTGCTTGACATAGAGAAGCAAAAGTTAAAAAAGAAAATGAAATGGTTTGATGCATTCATTAAGATTAAGTGTTGAATGTTACTGCCATCTAGTGATGATTTTAGAGATGATTTAACACCTGGCTTCCAAGGGAAGGTGAAGAGTCATATTTTTGTTGCAAAGACAGTGGCATCACCTTACCACCTATCACAGCTTTGCAAGCTCTGGAATGGAAGTGACATCTGGGTAATCTCCTAAGTACCAGAGGACAGTACCTCTTGAAAAAGTCTACTCTTTACAACTCTGAGAACAATGCATGGCCTCATATGAAATCCTAAATCTCTCTGTCTATGATATTTCTGCTTTTGTTTTTAAAACTTCATTGGAACAAAAACTTGGCTTCTTTAAATATAACTCCACTTTCCCTAACACATTTCAGGTGTTGCCAGAGACCAAGTTCTATAGCACCCCTCCCTGTGTCTGTCCACAACCTTGTCTCTTCACAGAAGCATCATTAAGCTCTAATTCCAGGCACATTCCTCTTCTTGCTGTTCCACTCACATGGTGCCTGGGGTCGGGGTGAGGAAAGAAGGGAAATACTATGGTTGCTTGCCTACTTCGTACTAGGTGCTTATCTGTCATGGTGGTCCTCACTATAGCACCATAAGGTGGGGTCATCCCAGTATAAGAAATGAGGAAAGTGAGGTTCAGAAAGAGGATGAAGGGAAGAAAAGAAAAACAGATGATCTGAGCATAGCATTAGCAGTCCCTCTGGTGTTGAGAGGAAGAACACTGAATTTGGTGGCCAGAATAGAGAATGGGACTTCGGCTGCCTTGGAATTTGGGTTGATGCCTTAAAGATGAGACAATGGAGACAACTTGTTTCATTTTCTTCGTTGGCACCAAAGAAGCTGCCATTTGCAGTTAGATAGTCAATGGAATCCAAGCCAAGTTCAGGCCAATGGAAATGATGTAAGCCATGTCTGACCTCTGAAACATCCTGCATGATATTTTATGCACACTTTTTCTCTCACCTTAGGTTACATATGGAAAATCAAAGAGTAACTCTGAGGTTTTAGAAGAAGGTGGAATCAAATCTGGGACCTTGAAAAATTACATACAGCAGAGATCCTTCTCTCTCCAACACACACCAGCCTTTATTGGACAGGGCTGTGAACAAGAAAAAAAGCCACTGAGATTTTTAGCTTGTTTGTTACAGCATTCAATATGACTTAGCCTGACTGAAACACAACAACATATGGTAAGTATCCTTCCGGTGGGAAATTGCAAAAAAACAGTCAGATGCTTCACAGTTCCTTGCATCAGGCTTTCTGCAATTCAGCTTTGCACTTTCTCACACTAAAGAGGTAGAATCTATCTCCCTACCCCTTGAATCTGAGCAAACCTGTGACTTCTTTTACCAAGTAGAATGCAAAGAGGAACATTCTTTGTGGAGTTGAGGCCTTTAGAGGTTTTGTCTGCTTCTGTCACTCTTAGGATCTTGTCCAGCCACCACAACAACAATCCTCAACCTGCTGAATGAAGAGAGACATGAGGTCCAGGCACCCCAACTAACCCCAGATATGTGAGTGAGGCCATCCTAGTTCAGCATTCAGCCAGCCCCCTGTCCACCCACCAGCTGACCACAGAAGCATGTGTAAGCACAGCTGAATTCAGCTAAGCCTGGCCCAGATCAGCAAGAATACCAGCAGATGGCATTGTGTGCATTAGTAAATACTGATTATTTTCAGGTACTAAAGTTTGGGGCAACTTGTCATGTGGCATCAGCTAGCTGACACACATACATTTTAAAGAGCTCTACTAGACATACTCCAGCAAGAGTTACTTAGGAAGTGGAAGAACTGGCTCTACTTCCAAACCAGAAATTTCTACAGTAGAAGAGACATTACTGGGATCAGGAGTTAGAGGCTTCAAGGGAGTTCTTGGTAAGAATTCACTCCATTCTGCCCCTCAGGGAAAAGATCAGAGGTTTTTCCACTAATAGTCCAGACCAATTAAGAAGAAGTTCTGAGAAAATCACTTTGTAGACATTGGTGGCGGTGGGAGAGAGGACCTGCAGGAAAGGGGACTGAGAATCTCACTCCATGTCTTGTTGAACTGCAGATCCCATAGGACCACTCCACTGCTACCCAAAGAGCTAAGCATGATGGAAGAGTTCTTGACAGAAGCTGACTCATGCCAGGGAATTTGAGAATGTTAAGTTAAAATAGAGCCTTTTGCCTATTCCTCACTTGGGAAATTCTGAAGGAAGGCAGCTTTCTGGAGCAGTCTGTGATGGTAGACAAAGGGACAGAAAATTAGTCTATTAATCTTTTCTACAATTCATTAGAGGGGCAAAGAGGTATATAGGTTCCTTATGGGAGAGGGAAATTTGTAGCTGGACTTGAACTATTTTGCCAGTACAGTATCTGTATTTGTTTCCTAGGCCTGTTGTAACAACCTACCACAAACTGGGTGGCTTATAACAACCAACATTTATTGTCTCACACTTCTGAAGACTAAGCCATCTGAAATGCTATGCTGCCTCTGAAGCTGCTGGCAAAGGCTCCTTCCTTGCTTCTTTCAGCTTCTGGAGGCTGCAGGTGCTCCTGGGTCGTGACAGCATGACTCCCAGCTCTGCCTCCATCTTTACATGACCATCTTCCTTCTGTGTCTTCACATGGCATTCTCCTCTCTTTGTGTGTTGGTTTCCAAATTTCCCTTTTCTTCTAAGGACAACCGTCATTGGATTAGGACCCCTCCTAAGGACTTCATCTTAACTTGATTACTTTTGGAAGTACCTTGTTTCCAAATAAGGTCACATTCACAGGTACTGGGGGTTAAGACTTGGCAGGGCGGGGGGAACGGAGGGAGACAATCCAACCCGAAACAGTGTCCTAAAGGTTGGTTGCTGGGTGAGGGAATCCAGCAGTAAGAGCTGAGAGGTTTATGACTATGGCAGGAGCCGAGGTAGGGAGTGGGAAGAGGTCATGCTGCCCTTCAGCGCCTCCTGAAGAAAGTACAAATGCACCATGAGAAAATCAGCAGGGGGACTCTTGCCTCATGTCGGGTAATAGCCAAGAGAGGACTATAAACGGCCCCAGTTAGGTCAAATGACTCCTGCCACCTTCCCTCAATCTTCCCTCCCAGACCCTACCTGTTGGAGGTGGAAGAGACACAGGGAGCAGAGGTTGTGTTCCAGGAATGAAGGATCAGGCCACAGTCCCAATCCCCACTGAGGGTCCTGGAGCCACGGGAAAAGCCACAGCAGAGGGAAGGGAGGTGAAAGGAAGGGCTGGGCTTAGTATGAGGTTGACATGTTAAACTGGATCAGGCTGAACCAGACTTTGTGAAACCTGAGTGGACATACAGGTCTGGGATTTGCCCAAGAAGTGATCAAGGGGTGGGGAAGGGACCTTCAGGGACAGTAAGTGAGAAAACAATATTATGTGCTTACATTTTATCTACTAAGTCAGACAGTTCAGTACAGGGGTTCTCAGAGTTCAAATCCAAACTCTGTGACCTTGGGCAAATATCATTCCACCTCTGAGCCTCCATTGCCTCATCTACACAAGTTGGATGATAATTTTAAACACACACATTCACACACACACACACCCTCTGCAAGGCTGTGAAAGAACTTTCTAAGTTTCAGGGTGCTGCTGTGATAGAGGCCAGAATCCATGATTGGTTTCTGCTCTCCCACTCCTTGGCTGTGCTGTCTCACACAAGGCACTTAGCTTTTCTGAGCTTTGGCTTTCTCATCTACAAAACCAGGCCATGAGTCATGGGGTTAATGGGAAGATTCAATGAGATGTGAAATTGCTTTTTATTTTGTAAAGTGTTTTATATTTGTAAAGTGTTTCAGGCATGTCTATTTCTTTTTATAATATCAAAGAGATGTAGCATGTTGAATTAAGTATGAGAATTGACATTACTTGAACTACTATTGATAATAATTTGTGATCAGCAACGAGCCCTGTACATGGGAAATTTCTGCAAAGCTTTAAAAAAAATACTGACATCGAGGTCCTACCACCCCCCCCTACCAAAGATCCCAGTTTAGTTGATCTAGGCTGTGATCCGGGCATCAGTGTTTTCCCAGCTCCCAGGGGACTTAATGGTGTGGTGTGTGTTGGTGGGAAATCCTGCTGCTGTACCTGACGGCTGGGTTGCTCCCTTTTTATCTCTTTCTTTTTTTGTTTACCTCTGACAGCTGCTACCTGCAGCACAATTTTTATCAATGGGCTAGAAACATGCTGATTTAAGTCTAATTTTCTGGCTACTCAGTGATTTTTTTTCACTTTGTTTTTGTCAGGTTTGATCAACTAATTGATCATTTTCAGCTTGCAACATGAAATTGCGATTGTCATCTTAAAAACAAAACTTAGTTGAGAACTTCTGAATTCTGATGGGAAAAATAACATCTTTACTGCGAATCCGAAGCAGGGTTTCCTTTCCACCACCGAAACAACTGCTTTTGTTTTTTTAATAATCTCAGGTATCTTAGGAGGTCCACAATTGCACAGTAGGATAACACATGATATAAATAAATCAGAATAAATGCAGTTGTGCAAAACACATTTGAAAGTGCCGAGCAGAAAAAGACCAAAAATATCAATCATTCGGGGAAGGGGGTAGATGGAGGTGGCCGTGATGAGAGAAGATTTCTGGGAGAGGGTTTAAACACACCTAGGATCACTTGAGCCACTCAGACTGGCTGCTGCCAAGGCAGCAGTGAAACTGCCCTGTAGGAGATAATTCAGACTTTGGAAAGGAGTGGTTAAAAGCTTGAGGTCAAAACTGATGGTACAAAGGCAGATGTGTTCTTAACAGAAAACCTTCTTGTTGGCTGTGAGTGCCTTCTTTTCCAGTCCAGTTTGTACAGCAGGGGCAGCGGGTTTCTTCCCTTCAGCCTAAACAGGAGAAGAGTTCATTTAATCTATTACAGGCTGTCCAAAGAGAGCTGAGACCAAATGACTTTCCTCTCCTCCTCCTCCTCTGCCTCAGAAGGTGCAAGGATGAAACGCCAGATTTCAAAAGTGGTTCAATTACTGACAGTTCCTGTAATACTCCCAGTCTCAGCTGCCCTCCTAACACCAGGGTGTAATTACCCTTGTACTTCATTGGAGGTTCAGGAGAGCTTACTAGCTTGCTCTATTGTTGCATAATTCAGGAGTTCAGTTCAGGCTTCCTTAACAGCCTTTTCTTTGCTTTTGGTCTCAAAAGACCCTTTTCCAAATGGTCCATTTTTGCAGAAAACTTCAGGATGGAGGGAGGGCTGCAGAAATCAGTGCAAGATGCAAGGCTAGATACCCAGGAACGGGGAGACCTGGTCCTATCCCTGCTCTGCTGCTAATTCACTGGGTGGTGTCAGCCAAGAAGGTGCCTCTCTGGGCACCAGTTTCCTTCCTCATCAATGAGAAGGCAGAACTGGGTCAGCACTTCCAAAAATGTGCTCCCTGGAACACTGTCTCTTAAGATGTTTCTGCAGAAAATGGTTATTTAATGACCATAGTCTTAAATAACTTCTGGAAATGCTGTGTACCAGGCCTGCTTCTGGTGTGGGTAATAGATGGCCTCACTAAGTGTCTGCCCCAGCAGCCTTCTGGTTTATTACTTTAATACTACATTTCCCAAACTCCTTTGCACTAGAGTCCAGATATGACTTGGGCTCCCAGTAAGATGCATTTGTGCACCTGGGATTGAAGTAACTGGGCAGGGAGACATCCACTTAAATGGCATGGTATATGGTCATGGTGGCAACTTCCTGAATGCCTGGTTTCCTGACTGTGCCTGGGTTCCCTTAGCAAGCCAGGTCTCTGCTGTGGTTCTGAAAGTTGCTCCTGGAGGCCCGCTATGGAGCTTGCTTTGTTAGTGTTCAGCAACACTGTAAGTTCCCAGCTCCCTGTATCAAATCCCTGGCTAATTAAAATGACCAGAGTGATTCTGTTATCTGCAGCTGGGTTTGACTGAAGCACAGCCTCTTGGTTATTCACAAGAAACATAAAACCTGTTAAATGTTCTAAGATTTTTGGCAGTAAAGAAATCTATTTTACCTAGTATGTTTCAAACTGAATGAATTTATATACACAGGTCTATATCTTATGTTGACTATTCTTATACATTTTATACTTCAAACACTCATGCTGTTAAAATTCATCATGTAAAGCATATATTTTTTCTTTATGTCTAGCAGTATGTATTTTTCTTCATTGTCTTTGAGAGGGTAAAGAGAATGAAAATATTTATCTTTTAAAACACTGCAAGTTCTGATCCTCACTTTGCTTCCAGCCTTCTTGATATAGGTTATGCAGCTGAGGAATTGATGGAGATACATGTTCGTGATCCTTCTGTTCCCCATTCTGCCTCTCACTTCTTTGTAAGGGTTCATTCTCCTGTACGTTGTGTGACTCTTTGGATCTACGAAGAGGTCCAAGACTCTGAGTGGTTAGCAAATGCCCCTGGTGATTCTGGTGCAGCTGACGTGTGCTCCTCCACTCTTTTAGCATAACTGCCCAGGTCTCAGAATGAAATGTCCATGAACAGGTGCTCATGGCTGTCTTCTCAGAAGCCCTCTCCCAGCCACACAGAACTTCAGCCTGAGAGCAGCTATCTTGGCCACCCCTCCTTCTTCAGCAGCCAACACATTAAGCTCAGTTACAAGAGGAGTATTTTAACCCCTTGCATCAGACATTTTGCCTTTGAGTCAGTCACACCCCAGGGAAGCTGGGCCCCTTTCTTTCCTCTCTGCATTTATGACATGCTGTAATGCTTCCATCATTATCCTCCTGGAGTATCTCTAAATGTCTCTCTTAGGTGAGGATATGAGATCTTTGAGGGCAAGGTCTATGTCTCAATCATCTGTGATTCCCTAGTGTTTAGAACATCATCTTGCACAGAGTACACTATTATTATCCATTTTATTTATTTATTTTTAACATTCAGACTCATTCTTCTTCTAATATGGTTACTGTCTCAGGACATTGGAAGAGGGAAAGAGAAATAGAAACTTCTAGTCCAGGAAGCCTTGGAATGAAGAACAAACAGTAAATTGTTTTCCTCTCCTTCTCCCCAGTCCCAGTTCTTAGAAGTCTCTTGCCTGCATGCACATTTGTGTTATTTCTTTGCTTTGTGGTACTTTCAAAGGCAAGGCTGCCTGGCTGAACAATGTGGACTCAACCTGAGTGCATTTTCTAAATGTGCAAGATGTGTTATGCTCCTAGGCCTTTGAGAACTGCTGTGTGTATTTCCTAAGAATATGACTTATCTGTGCTTCTATCAAATTATATCTTTTCTGAGCCATCTGGGCACAGGGGAATATTCCATTGATTGATAGGTTTGGTGGGGTAGCAAATTTTTGCTAGATATCAATTATTGCTGTGTTCTGCTGGGCCCAGGCCATTGGAGTGTGATTTACAGCAAAGCATGTGTTTTGATCAGGGCCACCAGCTAAGCTGAGTGTCTGGGGGGCTCTAAAGGGCTGTAACAGCTTCATCACAATTCAGTGTAAATGGTTCAGGAGTTTGAAGAGACGGTTGTTCCCCTCAGGGAACGTTTCCTCTTGGTTCTACTTTTCTGTCATGTGTTCCCCAGAGACTACTGCATGGTACTACACGCTTCACGCTGACTGCCACCCTGGCCCTCAGCAGGCTGAGGCAGTTAAAGTTGGTTTTTGGATGTGTTCTCTTAGGAAAAATCACTCATGAGAGTTTCAGGAGCAAAGGCTAAGCAAAACCATGGACCTTAGGAGGTTAGAGCCAAGAGGGACCTAGGAGATAAAATAATTCAACACTGTCATTCGATAGGTAAGAAACCTGAGACCCAAAGACATATATGTAAACTTGGAAGCCAGCACTCTTTTCTGAATACCACCAGGACCCTCCAGGAGTTTTTGATTTCTATTTCTAGGAATCATCAGAGAAGGAACTTAAATCATGCTTCCTACATACCTCCTCTAAATTTCTCCAAATGCTTTTTAAAAAACGAACAATTGATCTGAGATGTTGGCCCATGTAAGGGAGGCATCCTCCCCTATTGGATTGCCTGAGGACGCCCCCACTCTGATACAGCATCTGGCTCTGACATAACTCCGGATTTCAAAGTGAGTAGTTTTCGAAGTGTAGTCCCTGACCCGCAGCATTAACCTCACCTGGAATATTGTTAGAAAAGCAAACTCTCACACTCCACTCGAGACCTACCAAGTCATAAACTTAGAGGTGGTCCCAGCTCTCTGAATTTTTACAAGTCTTCCAGGTAACTCTCATGCATGCTCAAGTTTGAGAACCACTGAAGGATCCCGGCCTCTCCTTAAACAATGTGATTTTTGGAGCAATTAGACTACTCCCCATTCTCCAAAAGACCCTGCCTTCTGCCTGCTGTTGCCTGGAACTTCCACTCTTTAGATTTATATATTTGGATTAAGACTTCTAGCTCTAGGATATCCTGGAATATAAAGCGTGTTAAACCTTCAAATCCTTCACATATCAGTTTGTACAACCTTAACAACATTTTCTTTAAGATTAGATTTTGATAGAATGTATTTATAATGTATTTATAGCTTGCTTGTAACTGAAACCTATTGAAGCTAGTGGTAAAGAAACAGTGGGAGAATTCAGTATAATGGAATGGGAGGTTTTCTACCAGGGACTGGAATGCCCACAGCCATCCTGCTTGCCTCCTGTCCCTGCTCTGCTCCAGGAACCCATTTTGTTCTCCCTTCTTGCCGAACACTGGCTTTCTCTGCTTCTCAGTCCCATGGGAGAAGCTGGCTACAGGCTGCAGCTCTCAGATGGAACAGGTCCAGCCACCAGGAAAGAGCCTGTGTGTCTCTCCCAGTCTCAGTTCTAAGTTTCAGAAAGGGGATTTCAGCCCAGGTAGGATCAGCTCTTCACCTGAAGTCAATCACCTGTGTGTTGGGTGCAGGAACATGGCCTTTGGGAGCCCCACACTTGTAATGGTGTGGATGGTAAATAGATAGTTTTCTGAGAAGAGGGGATGGCTGGAAGTTAACCTGATAGACAGAGTTTGAGGGCCCTGAATTGGAAGGAAATTTTCTGTTGAAAGGTGGAGAGGACATGGAAAAGGGAGAGAGAATAGGGGAATAGAAAGAGTGAATTTACCAGATGATAGTTATAAAGGTCAGTGTTCGTTACGGACTAGCTTGTGTCCCCCTCCCTGCCCCCTCAGAAGATATGTTGAAGTCCCAATCTCTGGTACCTCAGGATGTGACCTTATTTGAGCATGGGGTCATTTCAGATGTCATGAGTTAAGGTAAGATGAGATCATATTGGAGTAAGGTGGGTCCTTAATCCAATATGACTTGTGTCCTTATAAGAAGAGGGAATTTTGGACACAGACACAGACACCAAAGGAGGACAATTATATGAAGCTGGAGGCAGAGGTTCTAGTGTGGCCACAAGGCAAGGAACGTCTGGGGCTACCAAAAGCTAGAAGAGGCAAGGAAGACTTCTTGCTTGGACTCTTCAGAGAGAGTAGGGCCCTGCCAATACCTTGATTTCAGACCTCTACTTCCAGAAATCTGAGATAACAAATTTCTGTTGTTTTAAGCCATCCAGTGTGTGGTACTTTGTTATGGCAGCCCTAGGAAGTTAATATAGTGCTCTTTAGCCCTTCCATGCCTACTGACCTGCCACCCTGCCCCATATTCTAAGTGCCATAATACTACAAGCAGTGGGTGGTAATAGCAAGATTTTAAACAAGTAACAACCCAAATAGATTTGCATTGGTAAAGGCTATTCTGGCTCTGTGTGCATATTGGATTGTGGACAGGAATGAACGGTGCAATATTCTTACTGTGCACTTGTGTGACGTTGTCTTGTCAATGGGCACTTACCCTTGTTGGGTATCTATGATGATACTTGTCTTTGGTAAAATGCAATTCTTGGATGACTTAGAGGCTTAAAATTCAATGTGTCTGAAAACCATCTCATGGTGTTCTTCAATGCCGCCCTCCTCCCATAAAATCCCAAACCTGTGTTGCATGTCTTGACAAATAACATGAGCATGCATTTGCTTTTGCAATCTAGAGTCCGTGAATTTCTTTCTCCCTCTCACCTCCCACTGTAAATCCTTCACCAAAGATGTCTATTTTACCCCCCAAATAGTCCTCAAATCTATCATATCTCTCCATCTCTGTCACCGCCATCTGCCCAAGCCACTTCTTGCTCAGAGGACCACTGCCTCTTCTCTCATGTAGTCACCCCCACTCTGCTCACTCCCCTCCAATCTGATCTTCACACCAGAGTGATTTTTTCAAAATGCACATTTGGCTATGTCACCTTCCTGCATTACAACTCTCTTTGCTCTCAAGATCAGACAGAATTTGTTAACATGGCCTCCAAACCCCTTCAATGTCTAGTCTTTAACCCTCCCTCAGCCTCATCTCTCTCTGCTCCAGTCGCAGTGAATTCTCTGAGTCCACTGATGGAACTTCTCTTGCTACAGGACTTTGTCTCTGCTGTCCCCTCTGATCAAAATACTCTGCTCTATTCTCTTCACTTAGTTAACTTATATTCCTACATCATCTCTCTGTTCAAGGGTCACTTCCTCAAGGAGCCTCTTCTGACTTCTTCAAGCAGGTTGAATCCTTTTAGGGCATCCTTCAGCTCCATGTTAGTGTTTATTGCCATTGCAACTTTGTATGTATCTCAGTTCATTATTTTCTCTTTCACCCACTAGATTGCAATCTCCATGAGGGAAGTAACTGTTTTTTGTCCTTTTTTTCTCCATGTAGCCCAGATCCTCATAGAACCTCAATGGTATTTGTTGAATGAAAAGTGACTAAATAAATACATATCAAATGGTGTTTTTGTTGAATATCTAATATGGACCAGGCACTCTACACATTTTAACCCAGGCTTTATCAGAACCTGGAAAATGAGTATTTTTTTTTAATTTAAAGATAAGGAAAACTTCAGCTCAGAGATATGAATTTGTCAAAGATAATAGAGTTGATAAGCGGTGTCTATCCAGGAGTAAAATCTAGGTCTATCTGTTTCTGCAGGTGGTGCCATTTCTAATATATCAGAATGTTAAGGCTAGAGGGTATCTGGAAAGCATATGGGAACACTGTCAAAAACACTGTCATCCTGCTGAGAAGGAAGCTGAGACACAAAGTTAAGAAAATAAAAATGCATATAAATTCACATAGAGCATCCACAACAGAGCACAGATAGATACTAAACCTCTCTTGACTGTGTTTATTCTATTATCATGTGTCATTTAAACCCTTCGAGAAAAAGTAGGAGCAGTAACTTAACAGACTGTATTTTGCACCACCCACAATTGCCAAAAATGGCCACCCAGATCAGGGTCGTAGCTGAATTATACTTGTAGCAAGGAATTCTGGCAGACTTTGGGGTCTAGTGATTGCAGAGGGAGGGAGGGAGAGAGAAAATGAGTGGGAAAGGAGGGAGGGAGGGAGCATGACTGAATAGTAAATAAAGTCAGTTTTCTTGATGCTGATTTTGTTACTTAATATAAAGCCATAATCATTACCATAGCAACATGCTCATTGCACACAACATGAATATGTAGATTCCCTAGGGGAAAATGGAATAAACTGTACATTTGTGCAACTTTACTTAAAAAGAGAAAAAGCTTGTATAATTCCAGTCCATGGCTGCACAAACAGGGCTCTTCATCCATGTAGATGATTATTCCAGTGAATCTGTGACAGCCAGAAGCGAATGATGTGCTCACTGAGGCCATAGAAAAATAACCAACAATTGGTGTGTGTGTGTGTGTGTGTGTGTGTGTGTGAGAAAGAGAGAGAGAGAAAGATTAAGACAGAGAAAAAGAGAAAGAGAAAGACAGCAACAGAGAAAGAAATCATAGAATCATAGACATGGACATTTCTGGAGGGAAATCCACTTAAATAGTGGCCTCCTTTCAGGATTCAAGTTTCCAAAGTGATTATTGAAGTACTTGTGTCATTGATGCTCCAGAGATTACCAGAATGGAAACTACCTTGTAGGTTGTGGACCACTCAGGGGAAATAGAAGAGCACTGTGGTTCTAGAATTTCCATAGAGGAAAGGTTTAGAGTGACCATTCAGTCAGAAGGTTGGGGTGGGTCTGGTACCCATGGGGATGTCCCAGAATATTTGAAGTCTCACCATGGTTTTTACTTCAATTACATTTTTACTGGGTTAGAGATGGGAGTATGATAAAAGTCCCCCAAGCCACCCTTTGGCACTGCCACCAAGAAGAGTCCTCCAGTTCTCCACTTCACCCCACCACGGAAGACTGATGACAAGGTCTGTGGTTTGGATGCTGCTCTCTGTATAGATGGTTCTGGATCTCAGCCTGATATCCCAGGTGAGGAGGGGGCCGCCATACCTCAGCTGAGGTCTAAGTAATGAGCACCAGAGACCAGCCTGGATTTCCTGGAAGAGTCCCAGTTTCAAATCCTCTCCCGGGACTCCATAAGTAATTGTTAGATTGGATATGTTTATTATTTCTTCAGAAACCATTGTGTCTAGAAGCATACACATGGTGATCCTCATTATGGCTGACTCTGTTTTAATGTTTTCTATCTCTCATTATGTCACTTCCTCTACACCCACATAAACACAAAGGCATCTCTACCTACTTACCAACTAGCTACCTATATCTTCATCTCTATTTATCTAGCTAGTTGTCTTTATTGAAATATAGGTGTGAGTGTGTGTGTCCATTTATACATCTCTTACTATACACACATATACGTATATGGGGGGGGGGACAGCCAACAAGCAATAACTAAAATAAACAAGTTACAACAAAAGGTACACAAGAATTAGGGTGGAGCAACTGGAATAGGGTTGGAGCAGGTTGCAATTGTAAATAAGGTGATCAGGAAAGTCCTCAGTGAAGTGACACCTAAGTAGGAGTGTATATTATCCAGGAGAGGCTCCTAAGTCTCAGAGCAAATGGGAACTGTTTGGTTTAAGTTACATGATTTTTCCATTGCCTGACTTTCATTGAGTTGCTGCAAGTCCCAGCATTGTTAGATCAGTTCTTGAAAGGGCAGAAGTTTGCCTGAAAAAAGCCAGATCCTAAGTTAATCAGAAAGAGACTGGAAAGAGCCAGCCTTTAGTTTAAAAAGTGAAGAACCAGACTGGAAAGATCAAGACCAGATCCTGATGACAGGTTGGCGTCAGCTTGGAGGCGTGAAGAAATTGGACAATTTATGGTCAGCCTGTGAGGTTGCATCATAATTCCTTGTCTGCACAAGAGCTCCAGTGGAGGGGGGATGAATTGGGAGATGGGGATTGACATATATACACTAATAGGTATAAAATAGATAAGTAATAAGAACCTGCTGTATAAATAAATAAAATTCAAAAAACAAAAACAAACAGACAAGAAAAGAGCTCCAGGGAAAGAACAAATAAGTTTTCTGGTTCTATTTTCAGTTTATGTTGCTCTCTTTTTTATGAATTTCAGACTCTTTAAAGATATTCTTTAGGGGCTTTTGTTTCCAAACACAAACAAGAGATGATACTGGAATTTCACAGATAAAGTGGGTGAAAGAAGGGCTCACCCTGTCCAAAATCCTGGGAACAATTGTTTTGATTAACCAGCTAACTTTAAAGTGGGGAAAACACATAAACAAGATGGGCCCTGGAAAGTGCAAGTGGTTTGACCACATCCTGTCAAAGTGGAGATGATACCAAGAAGATGGTATCATTTACTGTTTGTAACAAAGTATTCTAAACCAAAGAAGCTGATTCATAGATGCTATCACCACCCTGTAAACACATTAAAAATCAAATACAGATTATATTACACATACTATCTACAATGATAAAATGCAGAAATTGTCAACAGCTTAAAAAATTCTAGTCACTCGTATTAATTCTCATTGTCATCTTATTTCTCTTAGTCTCAGTTTTGTTTCTTTTAGGTCTTGAGCACTGAGGCCTTTGAAATGTTTTCTGATTTTATTTAAGGATGATTGCATTGCAGGAAATCCTTCAGTGGCTTCCAAATTTCTTTAGGATAAAATTCCTTTAGGATGAACGAAATGGCTTATAAAATATTACAAAGTCCTTTTGATCTGTCCCCTGCCTACCTCTCCAAATTTGTCTTCTGTTGCTCTCCCACAGTCATCCTCCTGGCTGCCAGCATAACCTCCTGCATCTCCCTGAATAATTCACGCTGTTCTATGCAGCAGTATCTCTGCTCATTATAGTTCCTCTGCCTAGAATGTGCTTCCTACTCTCACCTACTAGGCTAGATTTGTCAATTCCTCATGATGGTTCTCCTAACCTTTTTTATCCTCCAGGCTATGTTGAGTTGTTGAGCCTCACAGCACCCTGCATAACTCTCTCATGGCCAGTTTGTCATGTAATGGTTGCCCTTTTTGTTTTCTTATGCTATAAACTAAGAATTTCTTGAGGGCAAAGTTGAAATGAACTTATACCACAGCTTCTAGAATAGGATTGTAGTGCCCAGCATATATGGTGGATCACTGTGTGTGTGTGTGGAGTGTGACAGAAAGACAGAGAGAGACAGAGAGAGACAGAGAGACAGAGTGAGATATAGTTTGAATTAAAGCACTGAAGGTCTCAAATATTGCAATATCCATAAGCAAAGGAATGAAAACTTGGCAGCTTCTTGGCAATCATTTAACTAATGCTGGTAACAGAGATGAGGCTCAATAAGTCATAACCATTATTATAAGAAGGAATTTTCCAACCTCAGCAGTTCATTATGAGCAGTTACTGGGTCATACTGTCTTCTCCATAACCCTGCAGGGGACAGACAGATTTGGCAGGGAGGGAGAGATAAATAGCTTTTTGATTTCATTTATTTCCACAGTTTTTAAACACTGTATCCCCACAACTTCAAATCACTGTTCTATAAATGGAATTGATCAAATTGTATCATGGCAGAATATTTTGCCTTTGATCTAAGATGGACCAGCTAACAACATTATCTGTATGTGTGCAAGGCTATTTTGTGTCCAAATTAGGAAGCAGGTGGAATCTGTGATTATAGGACACACACCTGGCCCTGGCTCCTCTGTCTAGTGCTCCACCCCATTTTCCCAGGCTCCGGGTTCCCCACCACTGGGCCCAGTGTAAAGCAGGCATCCATCCCTCCACCACTGCCCATCACTTCATATCTTGTCTCCTTTCAGTGCTGTTAGCTGACTTGCTAATCCATATTGACTTAATTCTTGTTAGGCTGTCAATGCCATAGCTTCATAGAAACTTAGAGTTTTAATCCTTAGAGGGGGTTTAATGCAATCCCTTCATTTTGCAGAGGAGACATGGAAGGTGGAGAGTTAGAAGATAACCCGCTCAAAGTCATGGAGCTGACAGAGGCAGAACTGGCAACTGGGCTCTCCTGGACCTCACAGCATAGCCCCTCAGAGCTGGGCTCAAACCCCCACTCAGCCACTTACTGCTCACATGGTTGTTGAAAACCACTTAAGCTTCCAGAGCTTCTGCCTTGTTCTCCCTCAAAACTAGAAAATGAGAGCTTCCACCTGACAGCCTTGTTATAAGGATTAAATAAGGGAATAGATATAATGGACTTCGCACAGCCTCTGACATGTAGTAAACACTTAAACGCTGAACAGTTTACTAGAGCCGGATGCCGGGGGAGGTGTTGGAGCAGGGTGACCCTTTTAGTTTTTAGATCTGCCAGTTGGCATCCCTGATTTCGACCACTTACCGTGCACTTGGCTCATAGGTCTTTCAAGATCAAGCGAATGTTCCTAACCATTCACGTTTTGGTTATCCGCGTTTGGCCCTCTTGAGAGGGAGAAGCCACTTCAGCCTCCTCGCTGTCATTCGTCACCTCTCCTGCCAGATCCCGGCTCTGGACTGTTGCTTGTGGAGTTGGAGCCGTCTCTGTGCAGGGTTTCAGCAGAATGCTCAAGGGGGCAGTGTGGTCATGCCGAAGAAGGCATCCTCGCCTCGAGGAAAGCCTTGGCCATTTTTGCATGAAAGTGTTTACCCTGGAAATTAAATTATATTTGGGATTTTTGGTTTCCCCTCCCCCACCCCCGCCGTGGGAGGTTTCGGAAAGTTACTGTGGTGACAGTTGCAATCAGAAGGCTGTCAGCATTTCAGCTCTGCACCGGGAGGCCCTGCAGGCTCCCTCAGCGCCCCGGCCCCTAGGGACCCTGTGCACGTGGGGGAGGACCCTGTGCACGTGGGGAAACCCTGTCCCCGTGGGGGGCTGGGCCTCCAGCGGTTACTGGCTGCGCACTCCCTCTACACACATTCTCCCATCTTCAGCCAATTTCGGATCAACAGCTGAGCGTGAATTTCAAACTTAAGTTGGATAGTTGTTTTTGTTTGCGTGTGTGTTTTCCAAAATATTTCTGAAAGTAACTCTTAAAATGCTCCCAGTCTATCCATGGATTCATGCATATTCATAGCTTCTTCCTCTGGGTAGGCTCAAGGTTTCTTCTCTGTCAAAGGAGGCACTAGATAAATTCCCAGCTCTGGTATTCCAGAGTTCTAGGTTCAACAATATAAAGAAATCTATGAAAAAGATCCAACCCTTGGGAAATTCCTCTTTTCTTTGTGGTTTCTCCCAACTAAGCCAGTCACTCAACCCTCTTGGTAACTTGAAGATTAACAATTCCTGTTCTCCAGGGATCCTACTTAATTAATCATTATTCACCACCAAATAAATATTTAATGGCCCTTGATCTTGTGTCAAGGACTGAGCTAAGGTCATTCATACCAAGTGGTGAAGAAAACAGACACGGTCCCTACCCTCACGAAGCTTGCAGATTAGTGGGGATACAGACGCTACACAAATAATCGCACAGAGAGAGAAAGTAATTACAAAGTGAGAGGAATGCTGGGCAGGAAAAATAAAAGGCAATGAAGATCAAGTATAAAGGGACCTAATTTAGAATTGAGTCAAGGTATGAGGAAGTGATGTTTTAGTTAAGACCGGGAGGTGTGTGGGAGTAGCATACTATGTGTAAAAGCCAGAGGTTGAAACCAAATTATCGACTTAGAATGGTGACAGTGACGCCATATTTTGACATCCAAGGAAGAAATTAACCCATTCTAATTTTCAATGAATACTGGTAGCAAAGTCCATGATATTGCTTGCAGATAATTTGAATTGTCAGAAACTCAGAGCATCCTGCAACGAGAATAACTTCTGAGGACATCTGATTCAACTCTCTTCTAATTTAGGAATCTCCTCAAAAACATGCTAAATAATTATCAAGTTTCTGTCAGGGAATCCAGTCAGTTTTTCCACTTTTAACTGTTCAACTTTTTCCTTCCATTGATTTCTTAGATTTCTCCTTACTTGGATTTCCCTTTCTAGACAGGGAAATAAATTTTGTTTTCTTTCTTCATTGATATATCTCAACTGTCAAGAACGGTGCCTGGAATACAGTAACTTCTCAAAGCTTATTTATTGAATGAATTAAATGAGACAAAATAGGCTTCCCTAAACTTTGGCTCATGGGCTGTAGTTCTGCTCTCTAGAACAGCAAAGAACAAATTTAACATCTCATATAAGGACAGTCGTACAATCATTTGAAAATAGCTCTCATTTTCCAGTTCTTCTTTTCTCTCTGTTAAATATTCCCATAGATGTAGCTTTGAAACTTTCACAATTTTGATGACTAATTTGGATCCAATTAGGCATGATAATTGAAAAATGTGAATCTACTTTTTTACATTATCATATATCCATCGTTTCTCTAATTTTTTACATAGGTATGTTTCTTTCTTTAACCCTTCACATACCTCATGTTATTGTTCTTGGAAGATATAGTGTTTTCTTACAAATTGAAGTTTTGCAGTAATCCTGCATCAAGAAAGTCTATTGGCGTTATTTTTCCAACAGCGTTTGTTCACTTTGTGTCTCTGTGTCACATTTTGGTAATTCTCACAATATTTCAAACCCTCCATCTGGAAAAAGATTATGACTCACTGAGGGCTTAGATAATGGTTAGCGTTTTTTATTAATAAAATATTTTAAAATTAAGGTATGTACTTTTTTTTACACATAATGCTATTGGACACTTAATAGACTATAATACAGTGCAAACATAACTTTTATATGCACTGGGAAACCAAATAATTCACCTGATTCATTTTATCATGATATTCACTTTATTGTGGTAGTCTGGAATTGAACCAGCAATATCTTCAAAGTATGCCTGTGTATATATAGGTATGCTTGTATATATAAGGAACACATATATATGTGTGTTCCTTATGTTATAAGAAATTGGCTCACATGATTATAGAGCTGAGAAGTCCCAAGATCTGAAGTTGGCAAGCTGGAGACACAAGAGAGCTGATGTGTATTTCCAGCATGAAAGTTGACAGTCCTGAGACCCAAGAAGAGCCAATGTTTCAGTTCAAGTCTGAAGGCCAGAAAAGACTGATGTCCCAGCTTAAAGCAGTCAAGCAGAAGTTTCCTGGTACCTCAGGTAGAGGAAAACTTTTTTCCTATTCAGGCTTTCATTGATTGGATGAGGGCCAGCCACATTAGGGAGGGCAATGTTCTCAGTTTTCGATTCAAATGTTAATCTCATCCAAAACACCCTCACAGATACACCCAGAACAAGGTTGACCAAATATGTGGGCACCCTGTGGCCCAGTCAAGTTGACACATAAAATAAACCATCACACTATCTATCAGACATTCAAAGAGGAGTGTATGTAAGGAAGCCTTGAGCTAACTTACAAAGAGAGAGAGAGAGTACCTCACAGGTGAGCAGCAAGTTGTGGCAGCTTCCGGAAAGATGGTAAACTGTTGAATATGGGTACAAGCAAGGGGAGAAGAAAGCATTCCCTTTACTGGGTCCATAAAAACCAGTGGAGGTAATGGCACTGATGGGAGCAGATGGGACAGATTAGAATCAGGAAAACCCCACATGCACTAATAATTTGCTTGAAATAATGATGCTCTCCAACTATTACCTCCAAAGTTTGTTGTAAGAATGGCAGTGAAAGCAGAACCAAAAAACAGTAAGAACTTGTACAGTCTCAAGCATTTGGGGGGACTTTGAAGTAAGCCTGAAACTGATCACTCCAAGGGCGATACTGCAGCCCACCCCTCCTGGTTTCAGGATCAAACACTGATAAGAAGAGACTAACACTTAATCATCAGTGCCTACTGCAGTAGAACTGGAAGTTGGGAATTGAGCTAACAAGAAATGTGTTCAGCTTTCTAATGCTGGGGATCAATCTTGGATCAACGTATCACATGGTAAAATGTAAACAATCATGTTCTTGACTTTAGCTATCACACATAGAAAAGAGTTTACAATCTCTGGGATAAACCAAACAAAATAAGAGTATAATTCAATCTCCATGTAATTATATATACAACTTCTTACAATAAAATATTATGAGGCATATAAAGAAGTTTGATAAAAATATTCATCATCAAAAAATTAAAAAAAAAAAACCAACCTGACCCACAGACGAACCAGATGTTGCAACAAGAAGATGAGGATTTTTATATCATTGTAATCATGTTTGAGGATGTACGGGAAAAGATAAAGAAAGTAAATGAATAGGCAAAGAATCCCAGGAGACATTTGGAAACTATGAAAAAGAGCCAGAATAGAAATTCTAGAGCTGGAAAATACAATAGCTAAAATTTTAAAAAGTACATGTTATATGGCTGGATAGGAAATTTCCAGGTCCATATGGTTTTACTGACAAATTCCACCAAACATTTAAAAAAGAAATAACACTAATTTTACACAATCTCCTTCAGACAATAGGAGGAAAACTCAACAAATTTTATGAGATCAACATTGCCCTAACACTAAAACCAGACATAGACAGTACCAAAACAAACAAACAAACCCATAGACTCCTATCCATCCTTTTGGTAGATACAGAAATTCTCAAAAAAGAAAAAAAAAAAAAAGGTTAGCAAATTGAACCCATCACTAAAAAATACACCATAGGGCTTCCCTGGTGGTAAAGTGGTTGAGAGTCCGCCTGCCGATGCAGTGGACACGGGTTCGTGCCCCGGTCCGGGAAGATCCCACATGCCACGGAGCGGCTAGGCCCATGAGCCATGGCCGCTGAGCCTGCGCGTCCGGAGCCTGCGCTCCGCAACGGGAGAGACCACAACAGTGAGAGGCCTGCGTACCGCAAAAAACAAAACAAAACAAAAAAAACAAAAATACACCATAACCAGGAAGATTTTTTTCCAGGAACATAAGGCTGGTTCAGAATTTTTAAAAATCTAACAGTATAATCCAACTTATACAGTTGGATTTTAGTTTATGTAATGTAGTTTATATATATTTATAAATATATATAAATAAGTTTAAATAAGAAAGTTTATATATATATACAAACAGTTTAAATGATCAGATCTATTGATGCCAAAAAAAAAAACCACATTGGACAAAATTTTTTATGACAAAAACTCTCAGAAAGCTAAGAATAAAAAGAAACTTCATTAAACTGCTGAAGGACATCTATAAAAAAGCTACAACTAACATCATACTTAATGATAAAACACTGACTGCTTTCCCCAAAAGACTGGGGAAAAAAAGGATGTCTGCACGCATCACTTCTATTCAACGTGGTACTGGAAGTTTTAGCCAGTGCAACAGGGTAAGAAAGGAAACAAAAGACAAGCCAATTGGAAAAGAAGAAATAAAACTGTCCCTGTTTACAGGTGATATGATTGTGTACATAAAAAATGTCTCAAAGAACCTACAAAAAGAAAAAAACTTCTAGTCCCAAAACGAATAAGTAAATTTAGCAAGGTGAAAGAACACAATATCAACACAAATACCAAGCGTATTTCTTTCTTTTCATTTTTTGAATTTGTTCTTCAATTTGAAAAAAATTTATCATAGGATCTTACCTACAATGACAATATATATATATATTTTTTTCAATTTAGCTTTTAAAAAATTATTTCATTTTAAGAACACTTAACATGAGACCTACCCTCAGTTTTTTAAATGTACAATATAGTCTTGTATTTATTTTATCTCATCTTTTCTGTCTTGTTTCAAGTCTGTGAATTCTTTTTTTTAATTTAATTTTATTTATTTTTTTATACAGTAGTTTCTTATTAGTTCTCCATTTTATACATATTAGTGTATACATGTCAATCCCAATCTCCCAATTAATCACACCACCACCGTCCCCACCACTTTCCCCCCTTGGTGTCCATATGTTTGTTCTCTACATCTGTGTCTCTATTTCTGCCCTGCAGAAAGGTTCATCTGCACCATTTTTCTAGGTTCCACATATATGCGTTAATATACGATATTTGTTTTTCTCTTTCTGACTTACTTCACTCTATATAATAATCTCTAGATCCATCCACGTCTCTACAAATGACCCAATTTCGTTCCTTTTTATGGCTGAGTAATATTCCATTGTACCACATCTTCTTTATCCATTCATCTGTCACTGGGCATTTATGTTGCTTCCAGGATCTGGCTATTGTAAATAGTGCTGCAATGAACATTACTTCTTCTTTTCCAATTTGTATTCCTTTTATTTCTTTTTCTTCTCTGATTGCCATGGGTAGGACTTCCAAAACTATGTTGAATAATAGTGGTGAGAGTGGACATCCTTGTCTCGTTCCTGATCTTAGAGGAAATGCTTTCAGTTTTTCACCATTGAGAATGATGTTTGCTGTGGGTTTGTCATATATGGCCTTTATTATGTTGAGGTAGGTTCCCTCTAGGCCCACTTTCTGGAGAGTTTTTATCATAAATGGGTGTTGAATTTTGTCAAAATCTTTTTCTGCATCTATTGAGATGATCATACGTTTTTTATTCTTCAAATTGTTAATATGGCGTATCACATTGATTGATTTGTGTATATTGAAGAATCCTTGCATCCCTGGGACAAATCCCACTTGATCATGGTGTATGATCCTTTTAATGTGTTGTTGGATTCTGTCTTCTAGTATTTTGTTGAGGATTTTTGCATCTATATTCACCACTGATATTGGTCTGTAATTTTATTTTTTTGTAGCATCTTTGTCTGGTTTTGATATCTGGGTGACAGTGGCCTCATAGAATGTGTTTGGGAGTGTTCCTTCCTCTGCAATTTTTTGGAAGAGTTTGAGAAGGATGGGTGTCAGCTCTTCTCTAAATGTTTAATAGAATTCACCTGTGAAGCCACCTGGTCCTGGACATTTGTTTGTTGGAAGATTTTTAATCACAGTTTCAATTTCATTACTTGTGATTGGTCTTTTCATATTTTCTATTTCTTCCTGTTTCAGTCATGAAAGGATATACCTTTCTAAGAATTTGTCCATTTCTTCCAGGTTGTCCATTTTATTGGCATAGACTTGCTTGTAGTAGTCTCTTAGGATGCTTTGTATTTCTGCAGTGTCTGTTGTAACTTCTCCTTTTTCATTTCTAATTTTATTGATTTGAGTCCTCTCCCTCTTTTTCTTGATGAGTCTGGCTAATGGTTTATGAATTTTATTTATCTTCTCAAAGAACCAACTTTTAGTTTTATTGATCTTTGCTATTGTTTTCTTTGTTTCTATTTCATTTATTTCTGCTCTGGTCTTTATGATTTCTTTCCTTCTACTAACTTTGGGTTTTGTTTGTTCTTCTTTCTCTAGTTCCTTCAAGTGTAAGGTTAGATTGTTTATTTGAGAGGTTTGTTGTTTCTTGAGGTAAGATTGTATTGCTATAAACTTCCCTCTTAGAACTGCTTTTGCTGCATCCCATAAGTTTTGGAACACTGTGTTTTCATTGTTGTTTGCCTCTAGGTATTTTTTGATTTCCTCTTTGATTTCTAACCTCATAGCATTGTGGTCAGAAAAGATGCTTGATATGATTTCAACTTTCTTAAATTTACTGAGGCTTGATTTGTGACCCAAGATGTGATCTATCCTGGAGAACATTCCGTGCGCACTTGAGAAGAAAGTGTAATCTGCTGTTTTTGGATGGAATGTCCTATAAATATCAATTAAATCTATCTCGTCTATTGTGTCATTTAAAGCTTGTGCTTCCTTTCTAAATTTTTGCCTGGATGATCTGTCTATTGGTGTAAGTGAGCTGTTAAACTCCCCCACTATTTTTATGTTACTGTCTATTTCCTATTTTATAGCTGTTAGCAGTTGCCTTAGGTACTGAGGTGCTCCTATGTTGTGTTCATATATATTTATAATTCTTATATCTTCTTCTTGGATTGATCCCTTGATCATTATGTAATGTCCTTCCTTGTCTCTTATAACATTCTTTATTTTAAAGTCTATTTTATCTGATATGAGTATTGCTACTCCAGCTTTCTTTTGATTTCCATTTGCATGGAATATCTTTTTCCATCCCCTCACTTTCAGTCTGTATGTGTCCCAAGGTCTGAAGTGGGTCTCTCATAGACAGTGTATATGGGTCTTGTTTCTGTATCCATTCAGTGAGCCTGTGTCTTCTGGTTGGAGCCTTTAATCCATTCACTTTTAAGGTAATTATTGATATGTACATTCCTATTATCACTTTCTTAATTGTTATGGGTTTGTTTCTCTAAGTCCTTTTCTTCTCCTGTGTTTCCCACTTAGAGAAGTTCCTTTAGCATTTGTTATACAGCTGGTTTGGTGGTGCTGAATTCTCTTAGCTTTTGCTTGCCTGTAAAGCTTTTGATTGCTCCATCGAATTTGAATGAGTTCCTTGTTGGGTAGAGAAATCTTGGTTGTAGGTTCTTCCCTTTCATCACTTTAAGTATGTCATGCCATTCCCTTCTGGCTTGTAGAGTTTCTACTGAGAAATCAGCTGTTAACCTTATGGGAGTTCCCTTGTATGTCAGTTGTCATTTTTCCCTTGCTACTTTCAATAATTTTTCTTTGTCTTTAATCTTTGCCAATTTGATTACTATGTGTCTCGGCATGTTTCTCCTTGGGTTTATCCTGTATGGGACTCTCTGCACTTCCTGGACTTTGGTGGCTATTTCCTTTCTCGTGTTTGGAGGTTTTCGACTATAATCTCTTCAGATATTTTCTCAAGTCATTTCTCTCTCTCTTCTCCTTCTGGGACCCCTATAATTCGAATGTTGTTGCGTTTAATGTTGTCCCAGAGATCTCTTATTTCTTTTCATTCTTTTTTCTTTATTCTGTTCCACAGCAGTGATTTCCACCATTCTGTCTTCCAGGTCACTTATCCATTCTTCTGCCTCAGTTATTCTGCTATTGATTCCTTCTAGTGTATTTTTCATCTCAGTTATTGTATTGTTCATCTCTGTTTGTTTGTTGTTTAATTCTTCTAGGTCTTTGTTAAACATTTCTTTCATCTTCTCGTTCTTTGCCTCCATTCTTTTTTCGAGGTCCTGGATCATCTTCACTATCATTATTCTCAGTTCTTTGTCTGGAAGGTTTCCTATCTCTACTTCATTTAGTTGTTTTTCTGGGGTTTTATCTTCTTCCTTCATCTGGTACATAGCCCTCTGCCTTTTCACCTTGTCTACCTTTCTGTGAATGTGGTTTTTGTTTGACAGGCTGCAGGATTATAGTTTTTTTTTTTTTTTTTGCAGTACATGGCCTCTCCCATTGTGGAGCACAGGTTCTGGACGTGCAGGCTCAGCAGCCATGGCTCATGGGTCCAGCTGCTCCGCAGCATGTGGGATCTTCCCAGACTGGGGCACGAACCCATGTCCCCTGCATTGGCAGGTGGACTCTCAACCACTGCACCACCAGGGAATCCCTAGAGTTCTTCTTGCTTCTGCTGTCTGTCCTCTTGTGGATGAGGCTATCTAAGAGGCTTGTGCAAATTTCCTCATAGTCTTGTATTGTTGACTATAGGCACAGTATTTTACAACCAATCTCTAGAACTTATTCACCCTCCTTACCTGAAACTTTATGTCCATTGTTTGGTAATTCCTCATTTCCCTCTCCCCCCAGCCCACCAACCACTATTCCACTCTTTGATTCTATGAATTGACTATTTTAGACTCATATAAGTGAAATTGTGTAGTAGTTGTCTTTCTGTGACTGGCTTATGATGTCCTCAAGGTTCAACCATGCTGTTGAATATTGCAGAATTTCATTCCTTTTTAAAGTCAAATGGCATTTCATTGTGTGTATATACCACATATTCTTTAACCATTTATCTGTCAGTGGACATTAGTGTTGTTTCCACATCTTGGCTATTGTGAATAGTGCTCCAATTTTTGCAAAACTGCCATTGGGATTTTGATAGGAATTGCATCTGTATATCTGTTTATTGCTTTGGGTAGCAGGGACATTTTAACAATAATAAGTCTTCTAATCCATGAACATGCAATGTCTTTCCATTTGTTTGTGTCTTCTTTAGTTACTTGCATCAATATTTTGTAGTTTTTAGTATTCAAGTCTTTCACATTCTTAGTTAAGTTTGTTCCTTTGTATTTTATTATTTTTGGTGCTATTGTGAGAGGGATTGTTTTCCAAATTTCCTTTTTAGATAGTTTTCTGTGAGTGTATAAAATAAACATATTTCTATATACTAATATTATTAACAAAATGAAATGAGCCTTTAAAACACAATAGTATTTACAATAGCCCTGACCAAATAAAATATTTACATGTAAATATAACAAAATATGTACAGAATACATATGCTGAAAACTACAAAGCACTAAATGAGGAAGTAAAAGAAAACCTGAATAAATGGAGAGAGCATACTGTGATTATGGATGGATAAAACACAATAAAGATGTCAATTCTCCCTAAGCTGATATACAATTCCTATGAAAAATTCCAGCAACATATTGACAGATAAAGACAAGCTGATTCTAAAATATGTATCAAAGAAACTAGAATAGCTGAAAACAATTTTGAAAAAGAAGAATAAATTTGAAGGTATCCCACTATATGATTATAAGATTTACTATATAGTTAAAGCAATTAAGACAGTGTAATTTTGGTAGAGGGTTAGACACATAGATCAATAGAACAAGGAGAGTCCAGAGATAGACTCATATGAATATGACCAACAGACTTTTGACAAAGTTGCAAAAGCAACTCAGTGGCAAAAAACTTTGTTGAAACAATTATTCATAGATAAGAAACATGAACCCTGATAATAACTTAACACCTCATACAAAAATTAACTCAAACAGATTATAAATCAAAACAAAAAATGTTAAACTATAAAATACATTAGATGGATTAAACATCTGAATGAACACTGCAGAAGAAAGGATCAGTGAAGTTTATGACAGTCCAACTTTTAAAATGCCCAAAATGAAGCACAAAGGGAAAAGACTGAAATAAAAACAGAACAGAATGTCATCACTATGAGAAAATATCAAGCAGTACAATATACATGTAATCAGAGTCCCAGGAAAAGAATGAGACAGAATAATATCTGAAAAAACACATGATATTTTTATATAATAGCTTTTCAAATTTGATGAAAATAGCAAATCTTAAATATTAAAACTAGCAAATCCTAAGCAGGAAGAAGGGCTGAGAACCACACTTATTCACAACATATTTAAATTGCTGAAAAACAAAGAGAAAAAATTTTAAAAAAGAATAATAAAGAGAAAGTTATAAATGACTTGGGGATAAGGGGTGGGGAGAATTACCACATATAGGTGAACAATAAGATTAATAGCTAATTCATAATGCAACCATGCTCTGAAATTATATAGATTACAATTAGTTAGTAATCTTTATCAAATTATATCACTTTAATATCTCGATCTGTTTTCTCATCTATAAAATAAGAGATAGGATATGTCTCATAGGAGTGTGGCTTTTTGGAAGATTAAATAAAATCATGAACATAAGTGCTTATTAAACTGCCTGTTATACAATGAACATACAATGGTAGCTGCTTTTAAAATGCATACATATGACATGTCTCCTTAAAGAATGACAGAAAATAAAATACAGGCTGGGGGAACCTCTTTACTTCTTGGGTTCTCAGTTTCCTTCATGATGAAATTAGGGGGTGTGTTGGATTAAAACAATGGTTTTCTTTTCTGATTATATTTTTAATTTCAAAATATGTTCAACATACAAAATGGTATAATGAACCCATGTATAGTCATCTGCATCAACAAACCTAATTGACATCTGACTTTTTAAAAGAAGTGACATGTAATAAACTACAGTTGAAAATTCCTTTATGTACTATCCTGATCTCATTTCCTGCTCTTCTTCATGATCCTGGAGGTAGTATGTGTCCTTCCATTATTGTGTTAGACTTGGTTACACATTACGGATCAATAAACAAAATGTAATATTATTCTACTGGTTTTAGCATTTGAGTCGAATTGTATCAAACTCTAGGTATTATTTTGCAATTTCTATTTTCACTCAAATTTATGTTTTTGATATATTCCCATGTTGACATTTGTAGCTCTAGTTTGTACATTTTAAATGTTGTGTAGTATTCTGTTTCATTAATATACACTGAAACCTTGGAATAAGTGTGAAATTCAGGTACAATGGGATTTATCTTTGAAGAATAAGACCAAAATATGCCCCCTTGTCTCCAGTTTCTTTCAGCCTAATTTCCTTGAACATGGTCCTCATAAAAGGTGACAGTTAACTGGGAAGTTCTCAACATTGTGACCAATCTCTTGGAATTCCTCTCCAAACATAGTACTTCGAATCACTTTTATTGATATTTAAACTGTATCAGACAACTCCAGCATGTACTACCAAACTACATAGTAGATCCCAGGAACTGCAAGACTTCATAGCTTAGCTGCCTCATTTTACCTGGCTGAATATTTGGACCTTATTTATTGTTATAGAGGGATTTTACTATACCATAATTAATTTATCTGTTCTACTGATGAACATTTTGGTTGTTTCCAATCACTTATTTCTAGTATATTTAGCATCATTTTATGTTTTTTCTACCCATATATGAGTATTTCTCTAGCATCTTCATCTAAGAGTAGAAGAACTGTTGGATGAATAAACAAACCTGCACATCTTCAACTTTGCTAAATATTGCCAATTGCTCTTCTAAGTGGTTGTACCAATTTATAATCCAACAAGCCACTAGGGGTTGAATAATTGTGTTTCCCCCCACTCTAAAATTCATATGTTGAAGCCCTAACTTCCAATGTAATGGTATTTAGGGTGGAGCTTTTGAGAGGTAACTAGGTATAGATTAGCTCATGGAGGTAGGACCTTCATGATGCAATTATTGCCCTTATGAGAAAAGGAAAAGATATGAGAACTCTCTCTCTCTCCACATGCACACAAGGTAAAGGTCATGTCAACACCCAACAAGATGGCAGCCCTCACCAAGAGCTGATTAGGGTAACACTTTGATCTTGGACTTCCAGCCCTCAGAACCATGAGAAATAAATGTCTGTTGTTTAAGCCACCCAGTTTATGGTATTTTGTTATAGTACCTCAAGCTAAGACACCAGCAATTTATGAAACTTCTCATTACCCCATATCTTCATTCCACATTCACTTGGCATTGTCTGGTTGTTGCCAATCTAACCAATATAAAAAGATATCTAATTATGGTATTAATTTACATTTCCCCAATAGCCAGGGAGACTGAATATTCTTTAATATGTTTTTGGCCCCTTTGGTTACCTTCTGTGAATTACCTGTTTATATATTTGGTACATTTTGTGAGTAGTAGTTGTCTTTTTCTTACTGATTTATAAGAATTCTTCATATGTTGTGGATATTAAACTGTGGTCAATTATACGTATGAATATTATCTCTCAGTTCATGGCTTGTCTTTTAATTTTGTGTGTGTGTGTGTGTGTGTGTGTGTTCCTATACAAGTATCTACTTTTCAAAAAACCTTGTTGAAACACTATGTGCAGGAAATTGAACAGAGCATTATAAGCACACCTATGTAGCCAGCACCCCAGAGGCCTCATCCTGCTCCTTCTCAATCAGACCTTCCCTCAAAGGTAACCCCTATTCAAACTTCTAACACTGTTAATTAGTTGTGTCTGTCTTCTGCTCTTCATTTAAATGGAATAAAGCACAATATTCTTTTCCTTTGACTTATTTCATTCAATATATCTAGTGAAATTCATCTGTGTTTTGCTTGAAGTAATAGCTTGTTCCTTCTCATTACTATGCAATATTTTGTTCTTTAACTATATCCAGATTATTTATCCCTTCAAATATTAATGGACATGGCTTTTGTTTAATCCAAATAGTCTTTCTATGAACATTCTTTTATGTAATTTTGGAGAAATTGTCAAAGCCAAACACTTCTGCATGACATATGTCTACTAATGGAGTTGCTGGTGATAGGATATGCATATATCATCTTTACTAGATAGTACTATAGAGTATTCCATATTTTTGGACCAATTTACACTCCCACCAGCAGTGCATAAAAGTTCCTGTTGCTCCACAGCCTTGCTGCCATTTGATACTGACAATTGTTTTCATTTGAGCCATTCTGGCGTATGTGTGTAGCAGAATCTCATGGTGACTTTAATATATATTTTCCTGATGATTAATAAAATTGAACATCTTCTTCATGTTATTGGAATGAGGATTTCTTCAACTGTGAAGGGCCTGTTCAAGTCTTTAGCTATTTGAGAGGGGAGTTTTCTGTCTTTTCCTTTTGATTTGTGGGAGTTCTTTAGTATATTTTAGACAGGAGTTCTTTAACAGATGTATATTTCAGAAAATATACCTCCTCCTCACTTGGTCTTCCTTCAGTTGGTGCTTTGCCCTCTCAATCCCTCATAGCATCTTTTTTTTTTTTTTTTTAC
This sequence comes from Delphinapterus leucas, assembly GCF_059928025.1. Taxonomy (NCBI): domain Eukaryota; kingdom Metazoa; phylum Chordata; class Mammalia; order Artiodactyla; family Monodontidae; genus Delphinapterus; species Delphinapterus leucas. The sequence continues at coordinate 37,952,602 of NC_143147.1, forward strand.
TCTGTATGACTTTTTCTATATATTTCTCTATTTTATATTTTCCATGTATTTTGAATGATATAAAATTACCTTTTAAAAATTGAGCATAACACATAGGCAGAGAAGCACATGTAAATATTTAACTCAAATTTTCACACACTGGACAAAACCATGGGCTCAGACCCCAGATAAAAGACAGAACATTATGAGTAAATCATGTCTCCTTTGCATCCCTTTCTAGTCACAGGCTTCCAAAGGTAACCACTAACATTACTTCTCAATCCATGAAGTAATTTTCGTGTTTTTGAACGTAATATAAATGAAATGAAACTTTTCTTATTTTCTCCTTTTTTGGGGGGGTAGAAATGTAGTCTGACTTCCTTTGTTCAATAATAGGTATTGTTGTTTATAGCAATTCTTTTATTGATAAATAGAATTCTCTTGTATGAATTCCATAATTTATATGTTCATTCTACATTTGATGGGTATTTTGATAATTTATATGATGTAGCTATTGCAGATAGCATGGCTATGAACAATCAGTCTTTTTACCAATCGACACTCCCACCAGCAGTTTTTGGAGACATCTTAGAAAGTCAGCCAAGATCAGGAGAACTACAAAACTCACTAGCAGACTTGTAAGCTAAACAAATGTTATTGCTTTGAGCCATTGAATTTCAGGGTCGTTTGTTAAGCATCATTATTGTCACAATTTATAACTCATATGCCTGCATTCTTGGATTACCCTTAGTTGATTATACTATATTAGCCTTTTATATATCACTGAATTCAAGTGGATAATATTTAGATCAAGATTTTTGTACCTGTCTTCATTAGGGATGTTGGCTTTTAAATTCCCCTTTTTTTTGTAATATTCTTATTAAATTTTAATATCAAATAATGCTGGTAAACAAATTGACAAGAGAATTTTCCCATTCACCCCCACCTCTGAATATTTTCTCCCCCTAATCTCTGGTGGAGAGTGTGAGAAATTGTTACTCCTTCTTTAAATGTTAGGGAGAATTCACTAGTAAAGCCTCCTGGGCCTTGAGATTTTATAATGGAAAGGCTTTAAATACTAGATTCAATTTATTTAATACATATGGGATTATTTGTATCTTTTGTTTCTCCTTGTTTCAGTTTGGCAATTAGGAAACTTCTAAAAATGTGTCAATTTCACTAAAATTTTCAAAGTTATTCATGTGAAATCTTTAATAATATCCCTTTATTATCTTATTATCTGTTAATATGTGCAATGTCTGTAATGATGTCCTCATTTTAATATCTGGATATTAGGGGATTTTCCCATCTCTTTTTTCTTTTTTTTTTTTTTTTTTTTGCGGTACGCGGGCCTCTCACTGTTGTGGCCTCTCCCGTTGCAGAGCACAGGCTCTGGACACGCAGGCTCAGCGGCCATGGCTCACGGGCCCAGCCGCTCCGCGGCATGTGGGATCTTCCTGGACCGGGGCACGAACCCGTGTCCCCTGCATCGGCAGGCGGACTCTCAACCCCTGCGCCACCAGAGAAGCCCCCCATCTCTTTTTTGATCAGCTTTGCTAGAAGTCTATTAATTGTCTTAGTCTGTTCTAAGAACAATTTTTGGTTTTTTATTTTTGTATTAATAAATTTATTTTCTACTTTATTAATTTCTTCACATTATTTTTATGATTTCCTTCACTTTCTTGGGGTTAATTTTTTCTTCAGTTTCTTGGATTTGGGCACTTAGGTAATTGATTTTCAGCCTGTCATATTTTCTAATATTTGCACTTTGACTATAAATTTCACCCTTAGCACAGCTTTAGCTGTATTTCACACAGTTTGATGGCTGTACTTTCATCATTATTCAGTTCAGAATGCATTCTAATATTCTTTGTTTTTTCGTCTGACATTTGGATTATTTAGACACATTGCTGAATTTTCAGAGTGGGAATTTTCTAGTGATGTTTGTTTTTAATTTTTTACTTCATTCTACTGTTGTCAGAGAACATGTTCTGAATGATTTAACTATCCTTGTTCTGTGTTCCAAGCAGAGGACAGTTTCAAAGTATAAAACCATCATGCCATCTTGGTTGGTTTTCAGATTGTGAGACGTTGGGTCTTGTGGTTTTCCAAGTCACCTGGGAGTCAAAAAAAAAAAAAAAAAAGACACAGGCTGAATTCTATTCTACTCCCTGCCCTACTTCACTTTATCTAGAGCAGTTCCACTTTGGCTTATTTATTAGGTGTTATATTAAAAGTTTTTTGTTTAAAAAACAATTTGTTTATAATCCAGTAAACTTGAATATCTTGCCATTCTTCCAGTTTTGGAATACCATTATTCTATGTATTTTGCTATTAGCAAAACCCCAAATCACCCTGTAAGGGTCAGCATGACCTTGTCAGGTTAACATGGCACCCTAACCTTCACAAAGTGGCTCCATTAAATTGATCCAGTTACCTTATTATTATGTTAATTTACATATATAATCTATGTGTGAATGATCAGACAGGGATCTGCTAAATTTAGTAAAGATCAATAGTCAGTTATCAATTACTCTAAAATTATAATTGAACAACTAAAAGATGTTCATCCCATCCTAGGAATCAACAAAGTGCAAATTAAACCAATAGTGTTAAATGGTTTTCTTTATCAGAATGGCATAGATTATTTTATACACTTGGTGGGAATCCATATGAAAAATTATTTGGCTTCTATATTTTTTGACTAAGGAAAAAGGTGGACTAAAGTCAGATGTCACAAACTCAAATGTCTGCAGGAGCCAAGAAGGGGAAATCACATTGGCATTACTCTTTCTCATGGCAGCATTCAACTGTAAAAGCCTCCTACAAAGTTTCTGAGAGCATGACTAAGAAAAGTGAATCCAGCCAAGGTTTGTTTCAAATATAAAGACGACAATTAGATATATTCAAACATGAAGCATTTTAGCACCCAGCAACACTTCTTATCACAAACAAATACACACATATGCTTGATGACAAATTCAGCGAACAAAAGAATGAAGCAAAAAATTTAAATTGGAACTGAAAGAGGCACAGTAAAAATATTAATGTGTATACTGAATTCTTTTAAAACTAAAACTAATATGAGCAATTATGTAAATTGTATTTACATAACAGATTACTTATATGACAAAATATAATTAAAAAAATAATAAAGATAATAAAATTACATTTAAAATTAAAGAAGCAGAGGTTGTAGGAGAAGGAATGAGATTGTTCTTTTTCCAGACGCACAGGCTCAGCTTCCATGGCTCACGGGCCCAGCCGCTCCACGGCATGTGGGATCCTCCCGGACCGGGGCATGAACCCGTGTCCCCTGCATCGGCAGGCGGACTCTCAACCACTGCGTCACCAGGGAAGCCCGAGATTGTTCTTTGATAGAGTTGATTAATAGGGTAAAAATTTAAGTTTATTTTAAAAAATCAAAGACAGGGCTCTTTCCTCTTCTATCTATGTGTACAGGTTCTTGCACTGTTCTATGCCAATTGGAATTTAAATCCTACAACTACTTTCCTCCCTGCCTACCTCTCCCTTGGATGGAACCATATTTACTGCTTTAGTTAGAGCATGAAGCTGTAGGAGGAAGAACAAGTCTTCAGACTTTCTCTTGACAGCTTCAAACTGGGGAAGCAACTTGGAAACCCTCTGCTGAAAGAAGTTCCAGCTGGATAATTAGTACTGTGCAGCTAATAGTTTTAAAAAATATGGGATGGGGGATGAGGACCAGTGTAAGCATCTTTAACAAACTTTAACATTCTAAAATGGATTTCCAAATATGTTGCAGGCGAAATGTTTGGGGGATTTTTTTCTAAATGTGACTTAACGTATTAATGTTCTCTTTGTGTGGAGGAGGGAGCAAGATGCTGACATTCATCTAACCTGCAGCAAATGTCATTGAATTGCTGAGCTGGCTTTCTTTGTGTTGAAAGGAAAGAATAATTCCCCACAATTATTCCTCCAAGGAGCATTACATTTTCCAACTGATTAAGACAAGAAAAGACAAAGTTTCTCACGGTTATTTTAGGAATACACCAAAGTCTGAATAAGTATTAAGTTTTTAAGGTAATAACCTATAGTGTGTCCAGGGGTGGTTTCCAAAATTATTAATGACTAAGGAGGTATGGCCCAGACCAATCAGAATAGAAGGTAGACATTATTCTGTACAGGTCCATTATGCCTCAATATTAGCCCTGGTTGAGTCTTTTGTTCACATACAATGTACCTCTGCATTGTTTGGGAACAGGGATATAAATCTCTGTTGGTCTCTAGAAGAAGAAATTATTTATAGGCAAATTTAATGACTTTCCATAAATTCTGAACACAATCATCCTTTATTCATTTATTCATTCAACAACCAAATATTGAAGGCACTCTGTGCCAAACATTAGGGCTACAGAGATAAACAAAAAAGACTACACCCCTGCTCTCAGAAGTTGATTTTCTAAAGCAGGGGTCAGCAAACATTTTTGGTAAAGGGACAGATAATAAATGTTTTCCACTTTGCCAGACATTCAGTATCTTTCACCACTATTCAACCCTTCTGTTGTAACATAAAAACAGCCATAGATAATACATAAGCAAATGAGCATGGCTGTGCTCCAATGAAATTTTATTTATGGACACTGAACGTTGAATTTCACCTAACTTTCACATGCCACAAAATAGTGCTTTTCTTATGATTTCTTTCTATTTGAAAATGTAAAAGCTATTCTTAGCTGGTAGGTTGTACCAGAACAGTGGCCAGCCAGATTGGGAGTATGGGCTGTAGTGTGCAGGTACCTGATCTAGAGGTTTAACAGTGAAGGGATCAAATCATTAGGGGCAGTTGGTTGCTAGTGAAAATGGAGTGATAAATTAAAAACTGGCATAGATGACCATGTGCCCACTGGTGTGTGAATTAGAGAATCTTATGTTTGGAAGAAATCTCAGAGTCTTTGTTGGCCTTGAATAACCTTCACAGAGTATTTGCTTCCCCTACAGGACATTCCCAAAAGGTAAAGAGCCCTTGTTTGAGCACCTTCAATGGTAGGACATTGGCAGTTTCCCGAGGCAGCCTATTTTATTGTTGGACAGATAATTTTCATTAAATTTGTACTTTTATTGAGTACAAATATTCATATACATGTAATAAGGACTCTGAGTCCCAGTAAATTTAGCTCAACTAGTATTCCTAGTCTGTCCTCTTTGGCAGGCCTCAGGAAATAAATATAAGCAACTTTTCCACATGACTTAATTTACAGACAGCTATCCCATCGCTTGTAATTCTTTGTATTAATTATATTGTTTGCTCACTTTTGGTGCAAGAGTTTGGTTCCTCTAACTGGAAGTTTAGAAAGGTGTGGTTCTGGGGTTCTCTCTGATTACTTTATATACTCAGCATTAGAACATTTGTTTCCAGCACAGAGAAAATTAAGAAGAAGGATAGGGAGAAGAAAACCAGATTGTTTCCTTTTAAAGTGGCAACCCAAAACATATTTGCACAATAATAGCAATTTGTGCCAATGTGCCCTATTAAAATTAATTTGCTTATGTGATAAGGCTTTTGGAACATGGGACCTAGCTTAGTTTCACCTTGACAAAAAGAGCTAATCTCAAATGGACATTACCTTCCTTGCAAAATAAATATTGCCCGAGCTAGCATTCTAACCTTTCTTGTGTTTTCTTATCTTTATTCAAATATAAGGCAACTGGTTGAAATCAGCTTAATAACAGAAGTTGCATTCAAATGGACCAAAATACTAGGGTAAAATCCATGCTGGGTGTGTGTGTGTGTGTGTGTGTGTGTGTGTGTATGTAATTACACCTATAGCACTATCATAGCACATATCATAACCTCTGGACATGGCATTATACTAGGAATACAAGAGATTTTGGAATCAGACAGACTATAGCAAAGAACAGCTTCATCACATGATATTTGGCTAACTTCAGGCAAGTTACATCTCAGAGCAGCTTTAAGTCTTACATTGTTCATTTGTAAACTGAAAGTAATAATACACATTTTATAGCATTAAATGAAAAATGTTAGCAAACTGTTAAACAGAATGTCTGGTACTCAAATATTTTTCTCTTCTGCTTCCTTTCAACCTCCACCAAATTGCTTCTAAAGTTAATAATCGGCAAATTGGGAGAGAGGTGAAAAAAAAAAAAAGATGAGATAGACACTGAAAATTTTAAAAGGAGAAAATCTCAATAGGAAATACAAACACATCATCCAACCACTTTGCTCTCTGGTTTCTTATATAAAAACCTTTCCCTAGAGTAATTAAAATATGATTGTAATATGAATAAATATTTGGTTAAAAGGAAAATCCCTTTCTCATTTGGAGGTGATTATAAGGAAAAAAGCTGGTGTGGTCCTCATTTAAAATGTAAATGTTGCTTGAAGGATGTGAGATTATCTCAAAGTTGGGCACTGAGACATTTGGATAATAGCTAACACTTTTATAGCACTTTACTGGTACCTTTAGACAGTGTACTTTATATCTATCAACTTCTTTAATCCTCACAACCAAACTCGAGGTGCTATTATTATTTCCATTTACAGATGGAGAAACTGAGATGGGTGAGACCCACAATGAGTTAGTGGTAGATTCAAGATATGATTCCAGGCTGGCTGGCTGTGGTTTACAATGACCCTCCTGTGTTCTGAAATGCACTCCTCCTCTCTCCACTGCCCTTCATCTTTCTCTCTATTTTATTGGGAGAAAAAGTGAGCAGTACTTTAAACCGGATGAACAGAAGTCTTAAACCCATAGCCTCTAAGGCCCAACAGGTGACATGAATGAGAGATGCAGGTCATACAAGGAGGTCCATAGACAATATCATGTATAGGGAGCAGCCAATACCTAGCTCCAATTAAGTTTTTTTCAACATTTAGCAAATATTTGACAGTCTCCTAGGCACTGAGACTTCCATGGTTAAGAAAATAAAACCCTTCTGTCTTGGGTTGAATAGTGTCCTCCCCAAAATTCATGTCCACCCAGATCCTCAGAAGGTAAATTTATTGGGAGCTAGCATCTTTGTAGTTGTAATTAAGGTAAGGATCAAGATGTGACCATACTAGATTAGGGTGGGTTCTAAATCCAATGACAGTGTCCTCATAAGAGACAGAAAGGGACACACAAACACACAGGGAGAAGAGAGCACTGTGAAGATGGAGGCAGAGGTTGGAGTGATGTGTCCATAAGCCAGGAACACCAAGGGCTGCTGGTAGCCACTATGGACCAGATTCTCCCCCAAAGCCTTCAGAAGGAGTCAACCCTGCTGACACCTTGATTACAACTTCTGACCTCCAGAATGATGAGGAAATATTTCTGTTGTTTTAAGCCACAAGTTTGTGGTAATTTGTGGCAGAAGTCCTAGGAAACAAGTACATTCCACCCTTGCTGATGTGCATTCTAGTAGGGGAAAGAGAAAATACATAAATAAGTACATAATATAACACAGTCCTGAGTGCTTCTTATCATTGTACAAAAATACTGAAGGACTGAACATTTCTACCTAGCTCCCTGCTCACTAAACCCAAACTGACCCACAAGAACTATTAAACTTCAGCCCTAGTCTTGCCATCCTTACATCTTGTCCCAAGAGCGGGACAATCTTATTTTCCTCAGTGAAAACTTCCTGGGACAAATATGAACACTCACTGACCTTCCCTGATTTCCTTATAAACCCTTCAAACTACTGGTTTTCTGTGGAATAGTCATCTTGAGTTGTTCCTATATCGAAGATTTTAATAAAGGCTTGAGCTATCAATTTTGGTTGGCTTTCTCCTTCCATGTCTTAGAATGGAAGGGACCTTAGAAATCTACTTACTCCATCCCCATTGTAGAGCAGCAATGATGTCATTGGAAGGGATAATGACTGTTTAGCAATAAAATCACGAGCCTTATTCTATCACATACAAACTGTGTGAACTTACATCATTCCACCATTCTGACTGTCAGTTTCTTCATTTGTAAATTGGGAAGGAATTAGAATAAGTGACCTCAAAAGCCCTTTCCAGTCTTAGTCTTGTATGCCTTTTTGGGTACAGCTGCGTAAGAATAAGAGTCAACCAGTTGGATATCCTGTGGCTTAAAAATATTTAAAGCCCAAATCAAGACTAACTTAAGCATTTCACTGTTATTCAATACATTAAAGGCCATTTAATCACAAATTTTATAAATCAGCAAATGTCTCATCTGTACCTCATCTAGGATGTGTTGCTTTTTTCAGCCATATGACGAAGAAGTTATTTATTCATGAGGTTCTATTCATGCCCACTGTTGATTACATAATTTGACCTCCTCTACGAAATTTTGTCTCACCTCTCCTGTCCAGGACAATCCCTCTCTTCTGCAAACTTTTACCACTGACAGGTACGACTAAGTGTCCCTGTGCATGACACTTAGATTTTTCAGCTGGGCTACAATTTCTTGAATAATAAGAGTCCAGTAATTTTACATTCTATAACTATGATTTTTCAAGAGAAACCAGAGATTTAGATTTATTTGTAAGATCTTCTTACTTTTGTTTATTTATTTATTTATTTATTGCTGTACGCAGGCCTCTCACTGTTGTGGCCTCTCCCGCCGTGGTGCACAGGCTCCGGACGCACAGGCCCAGCGGCCATGGCTCACGGGCCCAGCTGCTCTGCAGCACACGGTATCCTCCCGGACCGGGGCACAAACCCACGTCCCCTGCATCGGCAGGCGGACTCCCAACCACTGCACCACCAGGGAAGCCCGGATCTTCTTATTTTTAAATGTTAGCAGTTAAATCCAACATTTTCAAAACACCGTGTGGCCATGTAACATATTGACAAGACAAATTTATTTCATGGGCTGAGTTTGAGGCCTCTGAAAGACAGAATCCCTAAAAATTTGAAGATTATGTTTTGGGAAGTGAGAAAGTGAGAAAGTCTCTGGAACAAACACCCATTCAATAACTCAGCAAATGCCTCCAATTCCCACATCTGTAACAAACTGGGAGACTCTTCAATATTTAACAAAATATTTTTCTAGAGTCTGTTTGCCAAATATTATTCCTGCCCTCAAGAAACCGACAGTTTTATTCAAGAGCAAGTTTTTAAAAGCAAGTACTAACACATATCTATCACATATAAACAAAGTTCCGTAGATCCTAAATAAAATGTGAAACGAACAGAACACTGTGATTAAGTTGATTAACGATGTTTTATCCCAGAGGTGCAAGGTTGGCTCAACATTACAAAATGTGGGGAGTTCCCTTGTGGCCTAGTGGTTAGGATGCTAGGCTTTCACTACCATGGCCTGGGTTCAATCCCTGGTTGGGGAACGGAGATCCCACAAGACACAAGGCGTGACTAAAAAAAAAAAAAAGAAAGAAAAGGAAATCTGGTCTCATAATTTGTTATATTAAAAAAAGAAAGAGAAAAATGAAGACTGTTATCCTGTCCAATAGAAGCTGAATTTTAAAAATAAAATTTGGTATTAACTCCTGTTACATCTCTAGGTAAACAGAAAGAAACCTCTTACAGAAGATAATGTATCATCAGGAATAAATAATAAACTTATTTAGTGGTTTAAAACTATAAGAATTCTCATTAAAGTCAGACATAACACAGAAATACCTACACTCTCTACTGTTATTCAACTTAAAATTACAGCAAAACTTATATAAGTAAATTAAAAAGAAGCATACAATAGTATTATGAACATAAAATAAAATCTGAAAAATAAATATGCTTCTTCTGAATAGAAGCTTAAACACTGTAAAGATGCCAAATATTCCTAAATTAGCATACACATTCAACACAATCACAGTGAGATTGTTAAGGCCTATGTTCTTACTTTGCATTAGTGAGAGGGGAGCTTGACAAAGGATAGTAAAATTTCACTGGATAGAATACACGCATTAAAATAGAAGAGAAAATTTTTTTTTTCATTTTGAGATAATTTTAAGCTTACAAAAGAGTTGCAAAAATAGTGGTGTTTTTCCTTTATAGCCTTTATATCCAGTTTTCTCTTACATTAACATCTTATATAGCCATAGAACAGTTACCAAAACTAAGAAATTAACCATGCTATAATATTATTAACTAAATTTTCAGAATGTATTCAGATTTCACCAGTTTTTCCACTAACAACCTTTGGCTCTTTCAGGGCCCCACATTGCATTTATGTGCATGTGTCTTTAGTTTCTTCCAATATATGACAGTTCCTAAGTCTTTCCTTATCTTTTGTGACCTTGACACTTTTGTAGACTACTGGTTAGTTATTCTTTAGAATGTTCCTTAATTTGGGTTTGTCTGATGTTTTCCATGATTAGATTGAGATTATGCGTTAATGGGAAGGATGCTTCAGAGGTGATTTGCACTTCTCTGTGAGTCATATTGGGGTATGTGATGTTGACATGGATTATTGGTGATGCGAAATTTGATCACTTGGGTAAGTGCTATCTGCCAGGATTCTCTACTATAAATTTATTATTTGCCTCCTTCAATTACTAAATATTTGGGAGGAGATACTTTGAGACTGCAAATATTCTATTTCTGCTTAAATTTGGCTTACTAATTTTAGCACTCCTTGATGGATCTAGGCAAACCATTTTGAAACAGAATATTTAAACATCAAGACTTGCCTAATCAGATTATAAATGACTGTATAGCTTATATGATTTAAAGAAGTATGAAGAATAGACAAATAGATTAGTGGATAAGAAAAGAGAGCCCAATAAAAAGTCCAAGTGTATATGCAAATATAGGCATAATAAACAGTGAGGGAAGGATGTATTATTCAATAAATTATGTGGAGATAATTGGCTAACCATTTGGAGGAAAATAAAGTTAGATCTCTATTTTATGTATGCACAAATATGTATTCCAAATATGTAAATATAAAATTAGATCTATAAATGTGCTGGGATAAAGTACTGGAGAATAGTAATATAATCTTGAAAAGGGGAAATCGTTGCCAAGCATGATTCAAAACTAAAAGCCTTAAATGGAAAAGCCGACAGATTTGACTGCATAGAAGTTTAAACATTTATCCAGTGAAACATATTATAAACAAATACTTCTTTTTAAAAAAAGGAACAGAGTGGGAAGTGTGTGTGTGTCTGTGTGTGTTTGTGTGTGTGTATCTGAGAGCTCTTACAAATCAATGTAGAATAACAACAAACCACACAAAAAAAATAGGCAGGAGTCATAATCAGGAATGTAAGAAAATACATATGCCATACATATACAGATTTCATTGTAGAATTACTTGAAATATCAAAAACTGGAAACAAATGTCAACCTGTAGATGCATGGTTAAATCAACTATAGTATAGTCATACAAAGGGTTAACTACACAGCTGTTAAAAAATAATATAATGAATGGATAAAGAAGATTTGACACATATATACAATGGAATGTTACTCAGCCATAAAAAGAAACAAGATTGAGTTATTTGTAGTGAGGTGGACGGACCTAGAGTCTGTCATACAGAGTGAAGTAAGTCAGAAAGAGAAAAACAAATACCGTATGCTAACACATATATATGCTAACACATATATATGGAATCTAAAAAACACTCCTAAAACCCCAAAAAACTGGTCATGAAGAACCTAGGGGCAGGACGGGAATAAATGTGCATACCTACTAGAGAATGGACTTGAGGACACGGGGAGGGGGCAGGGTAAGCTGGGACAAAGTGAGAGTGGCATGGACTTATATATACTATCAAAGGTAAAATCGATAGCTAGTGAGAAGAAGCCACATAGCACAGGCAGATCAGCTCGGTGCTTTGTGACCACTTAGAGGGGTGGGATAGGGAGGGTAGGAGGGAGGGAGACGCAAGAGGGAAGAGATATGGGGATATATGTATATGTATAGCTAATTCACTTTGTTGTAGAGCAGAAACGAACACACCATTGTAAAGCAATTATACTCCAATAAAGATGTTAAAAAAAACAAAACAAACAACAAAAAAATAATAATAATATGAATGTTCTATGTGTTCTGACATCCAGGAACCATATCTTAATTAAAGTAAAAGTAGAGTCAGACTGGGAAACGATACACCAAAAACTCACGAAAAAAATGTCCATTTTTTTTAGTGATTACAGAAACTAAAGACAGAGCAATGAGAATGCAATAGAATCACCTCTCTCTTTCTCGCTCTCTCTCATTCAGACCCTTTTACTAAATTATTCCACCTCTGTTGTTTTTATCTTATGGAAATAATAAGGATGTAACAAAATTTATGCTCACAGGTTTTCATTAAAGTATCATCAAAAGTGGTAAAACCGATAGCTAGTGGGAAGCAGTCACATAGCACAAGTAGATCAGTTCTATGCTTTGTGACCACCTACAGGGGTGGGATAGGGAGGGTGGGAGGGAGGGAGATGTAAAAGGGAAGAGATGTGGAGATATATGTATATGTACAGCTGATTCACTTTGTTATAAAGCAGAAACTAACACACCATTGTAAAACAAATATACTCCAATAAAGGTGTTAAAAAAAAAGTGCAATGTCCCACATTTGGGGAACTTATAAGTAATATAAATATAATGTGAAATAAAAAAAGCAAAAGAGGTACATATGTGTAGTATGATCTCAACTTAGTAAAAATGCATAGAAAAAAGGGAGAGAAATTGCTCTATGTTTTAAAAAGTTTATTTCCTTCAGATCAGAAATTCCAAACCTGGGAATCTGAATTTTCTCATCCAAAGGGTAGACATTATTGAAGCATTATTTGCTGCAGCATTATTTGTTACATCTAAAACACTGGAAACTAAATAAATAACCAGAAATTCGGGAACTGTTAAGATAAAATTTGACACATTCATATGATGGATTATTTTTCGGTTATTAAAAATAATATTAAAAAAGAATTTTAAGGGGCATGCAAAAATACAGTGTCATATAAAAAGCTGGAAATAGAAAGGTAGCTGGTCTTAACTGTAAAAATATATGCTTTAGAAGAAATTCAATAAGAGGTAAGAAGAAAATGTAGTTGTTTTTCTTTGTGGTAGGGTTATGGGCAATCTCGACATTTTCCTTTACCCTTTAATTTGCACATTTTCTCCTATGAGTATGTGTCAATATTAATCTCAGCAAATAACATTTGTTTTAGAAACAAGAAAAAGTATGAGGAATAGGTGTTTTTCAGATGGGGGTTCTATTCAATAGTATCACTAGCTTCCCCCCAAAAAAGTGAGGCAGCAAAAAATTGGCCTTTAAACTTGAACAACCCATAGATCTGAGAGAAAGTGAAGGGCAGACCTTTAACTGTTGATTTTCCTCTAGCTGAGGGATGAGGCATACAGTAAAAATAATGTTAGGGATAGATGGATAATTGGTGCCTTGAGGTCTGCACTGTACTGCTTTGAAAGAAAAAATTGTGATAATAATATCTCTGAGTCAGTCAGACACAGACCTCTTGGTGTGAATAAAAACCTAAGAGAAGTGCATGTTAGAAAGCCAAAGGAGGGAGGGGAGAAGATGGCAGAAGAGTAAGACGTGGAGATCACCTTCCTTCCCACAGATACATCAGAAATACATCTACACGTGGAACAGCTCCTACAGAACCCCTACTGAATGCTGGCAGAAGACCTCAGACCTCCCAAAAGGCAAGAAACTCACCACGTACCTGGGTAGGGCAAAAGAAAAAAAGAATAAACAGAGACAGAAGAATAGGGATGGGACGTGCACCAGTGGGAGGGAGCCGGCTGTGAAGGAGGAAAGGTTTCCACACACTAGAAGCCCCTTCGCAGGCCGAGACTACGGGTGGCAGAGGGGGGGAGCTTTGGAGCCACGGAGGAGAGCACAGCAACAGGGCTGTGGAGGGCAAAGCAGAGAGATCCCCGCACAGAGGATCGGTGCCGACCAGCACTCACCAGAGCGAGAGGCTTCTCTGCTCAACCGCTGGGGCGGGTGGGGCTGGGAGTTGAGGCTCGGGCTTCAGTCGCAGTGCAGGGAGAGGACTGGGGTTGCCGCCATGAACACAGCCTGCAGGGGGTTAGTGCACCACGGCTACCCGGGAGGGAGTCCGCGGAAAAGTCTGGACCTGCCGAAGAGGCAAGAGACTGTTTCTTGCCTCTTTGTTTCCTGGTGCGCGAGGAGAGGGGATTAAGAGCACTGCTTAAAGGAGCTCCAGAGATGGGCTCGAGCTGTGGCTATCAGCGCGGACCACAGAGACGGGCATGAGACATTAAGGCTGCTGCTGCCACCAGCAAGAAGCCTGTGTGTGAGCACAGGTCACTCTCCACACCTCCCTTCCGGGGAGCCTGTGCAGCCCGCCACTGCCAGGGTAGCGGGATCCAGGGACAACTTCCCCAGGAGGACGCACGGCGCGCCTCAGGCTGGTGCAACATCACGCCGGCCTCTGCCGCTGCAGACAAGCCCCACACTCCATACGCCTCCCCCCGCCCAGCTTGAGTGAGCCAGAGCCCCCGAATCAGTTGCTCCTTTAACCCCATCCTGTCTGAGAAAAGAACAGACGCCCTCCAGCGACCTACACGCAGAGGCGGGGCCAAATCCAAAGCTGAATCCCGGCAGCTGTGCGAACAAAGAAGAGAAACGGAAATCTCTCCCAGCAGCCTCGGGAGCAGCGGATTAAATCTCCACAATCAACTTGATGTACCCTGCATCTGTGGAATTCATGAATGGACAACGAATCATCCCAAATTGAGGAGGTGGACTTTGAGAGCAAGATTTATTATTTTTTCCCCTTTTCCTCTTTTTGTGAGTGTGTATCTGTATGCTTCTGTGTGAGATTTTGTCTGTATAGTTTTGCTTTCACCATTTGTCATACGGTTCTATCCATCCGTTTTTGTTTTGTTTTGTTTTACTTTTTAAAAATATTTTCTTCTTAATAATTATTTTCTTATTTTAATAACTTTATTTTATTTTACCTTACTTTCTTTTCCTTTCTTTTATCCTCTTTCTTTCTTTCTTTCTACTTTTTCTCCCTTTTATTCTGACACATGTGGATGAAAGGCTCTTGGTGCTGCAGCCAGGAGTCCGTGCTGAGCCTCTGAGGTGGGAGAGCCAACTTCAGGACACTGGTCCAAAAGAGACCTCCCAGCTCCACATAATATCAAACGGTAAAAATCTCCCAGAGATCTCCATCTTAACACCAACACCCAGCTTCACTCAACGACCAGCAAGCTACAGTGCTGGACACCCTATGCCAAACAACTAGCAAGACAGGGACACAACACCACCCATTAGCAGAGAGCCTGCCTAAAATCATAATAAGTCCACAGACACCCCAAAACACACCACCAGATGTGGACCTGCCCACCAGAAAGACAAGATACAGCCTCATCCACCAGAACACAGACACTAGTTCCCTCCACCAGGAAGCCTACACAACCCACTGAACCAACATTAGCCACTGGGGACAAACACCAAAAACAATGAGAACTACGAACCTGCAGCCTGCAAAAATGAGACCCAAAACACAGTAAGATAAGCAAAAAGAGAAGACAGAAAAACATACAGCAGATGAAGGAGCAAGATAAAAACCCACCAGACCTAACAAATGAAGAGGAAATAGGCAGTCTACCTGAAAAAGAATTCAGAATAATGACACTAAAGATGATCCAAAATCTTGGAAATAGAATAGAGAAAATGCAAGAAATATTTAACAAGGACCTAGAACTAAAGATGAAACAAGCAACGATGAACAACACAATAAATGAAATTTAAAATACTCTAGAAGGGATCAATAGCAGAATAATGGAGGCAGAAGAATAGATAAATGACCTGGAAGATAATATAGTCGAAATACTACTGCAGAGCAAAATAAAGTAAAAGGAATGAAAAGAACTGGGGACAGTCTCAGAGACCTCTGGGACAACATTAAACACACCAACATTCGAATTATAGGGGTTCTAGAAAAAGAAGAGAAAAAGAAAGGGACTGAGAAAATATTTGAAGAGATTATAGTTGAAAACTTCCCTAATATGGGAAAGGAAACAGTTAATCAAGTCCAGGAAGCACAGAGAGTCCACACAGGATAAATCCAAGGAGAAATACACCAAGACACATATTAATCAAACTGTCAAAAATTAAATACAAAAAAAACATATTAAAAGCAGCAAGGGAAAAACAACAAATAACACACAAGGGAATCCCCATAAGGTAAACAGCTGATCTTTCAGCAGAAACTCCACAAGCCAGAAGGGACTGGCAGGACATATTTAAAGTGATGAAGGAGAAAAAACCTACAACGAAGATTCCTCTACCCAGCAAGGATCTCATTCAGATTTGATGGAGATATTAAAATCTTAACAGACAAGCAAAAGCTGAGAGAGTTCAGCACCACCAAATCAGCTTCACAACAAATGCTAAAGGAACTTCTCTAGGCAAGAAACACAAGAGAAGGAAAAGACCTACAATAACAAACCCAAAACAATTAAGAAAATGGGAATAGGAACATACATATCGACAAATACCTTAAATGTAAATGGATTAAATGCTCCCACCAAAAGACACAGACTGGCTGAATGGATAGAAAAACAAGACCCATATATATGCTATCTAAAAGAGACTCACTTCAGACCTAGAGACACATACAGACTGAAAGTGAGGGGATAGAAAAAGATATTCCATGCAAACGGAAACCGAAAGAAAGCTGGAGTAGCAATTCTCATATTACGCAAAATAGACTTTAAAATAGAGTCTATTAGAAGAGACAAAGAAGGACATTACATAATGATCAAGGGATTGATCCAAGAAGAAGATATAACAATTGTAAATATTTATGCACCCAACATAGGAGCACCTCAATACATAAGGCAAATACTAACAGCCATAAAAGGGGAAATCGACAGTAACACATTCATAGTAGGGGACTTTAACACCCCACTTTCACCAATGAACAGATCATCCAAAATGAAAATAAATAAGGAAACACAAGCTTTAAATGATACATTAAACAAGGTGGACTTAATTGCTATATAAAGGACATTCTATCCAAAAACACCAGAATACACAGTTTTCTCAACTGCTCATGGAACATTCTCCAGGATAGATCATATCTTGGGTCACAAATCAAGCCTTGATAAATTTTAAAAAATTGAAATTGTATCAAGTATTATTTCCAACCACACACTATGAGACTAGATATCAATTACAGGAAGAGATCTTTAAAAATACAAACACATGGAAGCTAAACAATACACGATTTAATGACGAAGTGATCACTGAAGAAATCAAAGAGGAAATCAAAAATACCTAGAAACAAATGACAATGGAGACACGATGATGCAATACCTATGGGATGCAGCAAGAGAGGATCTAAGAGGGAAGTTTATAGCAATACAATCCTACCTTAAGAAACAAGAAACATCTCAAATAAACAACCGAACTTTGCACCTAAAGCAACTAGAGAAAGAAGAACAAAAAAAACCCAAAGTTAGCAGAAGGAAAGAAATCATAAAGATCAGATCAGAAATAAATGAAAAAGAAATTAAGGAAACGATAGCAAAGATCAATACAACTAAAAGCTGGTTCCTTCAGAAGATAAACAAAATTGAAAAACCATTAACCAGACTCATCAATAAAAAAAAGCATAAGACTCAAATCCATAGAATTAGAAATGAAAAAGGAAAAGTAACAACTGAAACTGCAGAAATACAAAAGATCATGAGAGATTACTACAAGCAACTCTATGCCAATAAAATGGACAACCTGGAAGAAATGAACAAATTCTTTGAAATACACAACCTGCCAAGACTGAATCAGGAAGAAATAGAAAATATGAACAAGCCAGTCACAAGTACTGAAATTGAAACTGTGATTAAAAATCTTCCAACAAACAAAAGCCAAGGACCAGATGGCTTCACAGGCGAATTCTATCAAACATTTAGAGAAGAGCTAACACCTATCCTTCTCAAACCCTTCCAAAATATAGCAGAGGGAGGAACACTCCCATACTCATTCTACGAGACCACCCTGATACCAAAACCAGACAAGGATGTCACAAAGAAAGAAAACGACAGGCCAATATCACTGATGAACAAAGATGCAAAAATCCTCAACAAAATACTAGCAAACAGAATCCAACAGCACATTAAAAGGATCATACACCATGATCATGTGGGGTTTATTCCAGGAATGCAAGGATTCTTCAATATATGCAAATCAATCAATGTGATACACCATATTAACAAATTGAAGGAGCAAAACCTTATGGTCATCTCAATAGATGCAGAGAAAGTTTTCGACAAAATTCAACACCCACTTATGATAAAAACCCTCCAGAAAGTAGGCATAGAGGGAACTTTCATGAACATAATATTGGCCATATATGACAAACCCACAGACAACATCATCTTCAATGGTGTAAAACTGAAGCATTTCCACTAAGATCAGGAACAAGACAAGGTTGCCCACTCTCACCACTCTTATTCAACATAGTTTTGGAAGTTTTAGCCACAGCAATCAGAGAAGAAAAGGAAATAAAAGGAATCCAAATCGGAAAAGAAGAAGTAAAGGTGTCACTGTTTGCAGATGGCATGATACTATACATAGAAAATCTAGAGATGATACCAGAAAACTACTAGAGCTAATCAATGAATTTGGTAAAGTAGCAGGATACAAAATTAATTCACAGAAATCTCTGGCATTCCTATACACTAATGATGAAAAATCTGAAAGTGAAATCAAGAAAACACTCCCATTTACCATTGCAACAAAAAGAATAAAATATCTAGGAATAAACCTAGCTAAGGAGGCAAAAGACCTGTTTGCAGAAAATTATAAGACACTGATGAAAGAAATTAAAGATGATACAAATAGATGGAGAGACATACCATGTTCTTGGGTTGGAAGAATCAACACTGTGAAAATGACTCTACTACCCAAAGCAATCTACAGATTCAATGCAATCCCTATCAAACTACCACTGGCATTTTTCACAGAACTAGAACAAAAAATTTCACAATTTGTATGTGAACACAAAAGACCCCGAATAGCCAAAGCAATCTTGAGAACGAAAAACAGAGCTGGAGGAATCAGGCTCCCTGACTTCAGACTATACTACAAAGCTACAGTAATCAAGACAGTATGGTACTGGCACAAAAACAGAAATATAGATCAACGGAACAGGATAGAAAGCCCAGAGATAAACCCACAAACATATGGTCACCTTATCTTTGATAAAGGAGGCAGGAATGTACAGTGGAGAAAGGACAGCCTCTTCAATAAGTGGTGCTGGAAAAACTTGACAACTACATGTAAAACTATGAGATTAGATCACTCCCTATCACCATACAAAAAACTAAGCTCAAAATGGATTAAAGACCTAAATGTAAGGCCACACACTATCAAACTCTTAGAGGAAAACATAGGCAGAACACTGTGACATAAATCACAGCAAGATCATTTTTGACCCACCTCCTAGAGAAATGGAAATAAAAACAAAAGTAAACAAATTGAACCCAATGAAACTTAAAAGCTTTTGCACAGCAAAGGAAACCATAAACAAGACCGAAAGACAACCCTCAGAATGGGAGAACATATTTGCAAATGAAGCAACTGACAAAGGATTAATCTCCAAAATTTACAAGCAGTTCATGCAGCTCAATAACAAAAAAACAAACAACTCAATCCAAAAATGGGCAGAAGACCTAAATAGACATTTCTCCAAAGAAGATATACAGACTGCCAACAAACACATGAAAGAATGCTCAACGTCATTAATCATTAGAGAAATGCAAATCAAAACTACAATGAGATATCATCTCACACCGGTCAAAATGGCCATCATCAAAAAATCTAGAAACAATAAATGCTGGAGAGGATGTGGAGAAAAAGGAGCGCTCTTGCACTGCTGGTGGGAATGGGAATTGGTACAGCCACTATGGAGAACAGTATGGAGGTTCCTTAAAAAACTACAAATAGAACTATCATATGACCCAGCAATCCCACTACTGGGCATATACCCTGAGAAAACTGTAATTCAAAAACAGTCATGTACCGAAATGCTCATTGCAGCTCTATTTACAATAGCTCGGAGATGGAAACAATGTAAGTGTCCATCATTGGATGAATGGATAAAGAAGATGTGGCACATATATACAATGAAATATTACTCAGCCATAAAAAGAAATGAAATTGAGCTATATGTAATGAGGTGGATGGACCTAGAGTCTGTCATACAGAGTGAAGTAAGTCAGCAAAAGAAAGACAAATACCGTATGCTAACACATATATATGGAATTTAAGAAAAAAAAATGTCATGAAGAACCAGGCGTAAGACAGGAATAAAAGCAGACCTACTAGAGAATGGACTTGAGGACATGGGGAGGGGGAAGGGTAAGTTGTGACAAAGTGAGAGATTGGCATGGACATATATACACTACCAAACTTAGAATAGATAGCTAGTGGGAAGCAGCCACATAGCACAGGGAGATCAGCTTGGTGCTTTGTGACCACCTAGAGGAGTGGGATACGGAGGGTGGGAGGGAGGGAGACGCAAGAGGGAAGAGATATAGGAACATATGTATATGTATAACTGATTCACTCTGTTTTAAAGCAGAATCTAACACACCATTGTAAAGCAATTGTAATCCAATAAAGATGTAAAAAACAAATAAATAAAGCCAAAGGATGAGAAAACAGCCTACAATTCAATGAGGTTGAGCATAGGGTTTTGTTTGTTTGTTAATTTATACCTGATTAAAAGAGAAGTTTGCAAAGTCCCTATAAAAGCAGGTGATGTCTCACTTTTCTAAAAGATGATTCTAGAGTTCCTTAAGGGCAAGCTTTATTGATTCACATAAATGTTCACTTTTTAATCATTAAGACTGTCAAGAAGAACTAGATGGAAAAAGGAACAGTTAAGGTGGGGGAGAATCACTGCCAAATTTCAGACCCTCAGAAGTGAAGACAAATGAGAATAGAAATCAGTAGGATTAGATATGTAAACACTCATTTATAGACATTTCTTTGGGAATTCAACTGCAGGGACCCTGCAAAGTAGATTGATTCTGAGTTTACTTATGAAAATATGATCAGTTAGTGGAAGCTTCAAAGTGTCAGTATTCCATTTCAAGGTAAAGGTAATTTTTTCTAGCCATTAAAAATATATTCAATGGCTTTGGTTACCTTCTGCACCCATGAGAGATCATGCCATTGCAGTTGGGTGGATGAAACTCCCATACCACATAATATTTGGTCACCTCACCATCCCATACATTTCTCCTTCAGTATTCTGATCTAGCTAATGGCATCACTACACACTGCCCATTTGCCTGAATTGGGAGGCGAAAGGGCATTTTTGTCTTATTCCACCTTCTGATAGAAAATTGGGTACCAATGAAAACTTTAGGAAATGCATGTAATATTCCAAGAATTTCCCAGTCAATCCACTCCCGCACTGCCATGCCCTTCAGGCTCTTGTCACCTTCCACTGACCTATCACAATAGCCTTCTTATTAGCCTCCAATGCTGTTATTCTTACTCACCCAACCTTATTGAGAGAAAGATTATCTCGGGTTTGTAGCTCAGAGCCTCACACTTTATAGGTGCTCGATAAATATTTGGTGGATGAATGAATGGATAAGTACATCTAATGAATAATAAAATGACAATCAAATGATGCCTTCCCCTGCTTAAAGCCCCCCATCTCCACCCCCTTTATGTATGTGTTAAAGCTAAAATCCTCTAACTTGATCTGGCTCTGTGTTATTGTGATTTATAATAACATATACAGACCTTCCTCAATTTACAAAGGGGTTCCATCCTGATAAGTCAAAAATGCATTTAATTACCTAACTTACCAAACATCCTAGCTTAGCCAAGACTACTTTAAACATGCTCAGAACACTTCCATTAACCTATAGTTGGGGAAAATCATCTAACACAAAGCCTATTTTATAATAAAGTGTTGAATATCTCATGTAATTTACTGAATACTCTACTGAAAGTGAAAAACAGAATGGTTGTCAATGTATCAGTTGTTTACTGTTGTGATCCTGTGACAGGGCTGCTGCCTTGCCCAACCTCAGGAGAAGGTATAGTGCTGTGTATTGCTGGCCCGGAAAAAAATCAAATTTTGAAATTCGACGTATAATTTCTACCAAATGCTTGTTGATTCACACCATCTTAAAGTGGAAAATCATAAATCGGGACCCTCTGGTCTTCATCCTAGTTTCTGGCAAAGAACTCCTAAAACCCTCAGCATTTTCTAAGTGTTGAGAGGATGAAGGTGTCTTTTTGTTTGTTAATGAAGTAACTTTTGGACCCCACCTCAGGAAGGGGGCTGGTTGCCAGGAAAACTAACGGTGTGATTAGAGGGTAGTAACTTTCAGTTATAACCCCCTGATTTCCAGAGATGGGAGAAGGGCTGGAGGTTGAATCGATTACCAGTGAACAACAATTTCATCTATCATGCCTATGTAATGAACTCTCCATAAATGCCCAAAAAGGACACTTTGGTGAGCTTCCAAGGTGAACACGTGGAGATTTGGGAAGAGTGACACTTGGAGAGAACATAAAAGCTTTGGCCCTTTCCCCGTATCTTGCCCTATGTAGCTCTTCCAACTGACTGTTCCTGAGTTAAATCCTTTTATAATAAATCTAGTAAGTAAAATGTTTCTCTGATTTCTATGAGCTGCTCTAGCAAATAAATCAACCCCAAGGATGGCATCATGGGAACTTCTGATTTATAAACAGTGGGTCAGAAGTGCAGGTGACAACCTGGACTTTCGACTGGCATCTGAAGCCAGTGGGTGGAGCAGTCTTGGAGGAAATAACCACTAACCTGTGGAATCTGATGCTATCTCCAGGTAAGTAGTGTCAGAATGATTTGAATTGTAGGACACCCAGCTGGTGCCCTGAGAATTGCTTGTTGGTGAGGTGAACCCCCTCCACACATTGAAATTGGGTCCAGGAGACCCAAAGAGGCCCCTACAAATCTTTCTAAGTTCACTTCTTGACACTTATAGATTCTGGTGCACAGTATATCTCAAATGGTGTATGCATGATATTGAGCTAGAATAGTGGTTCTCAAACCTCACGGTACATCAGAATCAGCTGGAGGGCTTGTTAAAACAGATTGATGGGTTTCACTTTCAGAGTTTATGACTCAGTAGGTCTGGAGATGAGCCTGAGAATTTGCATTTCTATCCATTTCTCATATGATGCTGATGTTGCTGGGCTAGAGAACTTCTGAGCTAGATTATCTAAAAAACCCTTTAGCTGTGATATCAAAGGATATTGAGTATTATAAACACCTGTAAGGCGTTTTATTATAATTCAAAATAATTTTATCCAAAATAATACTATTTGAAGTTATTATTTTGTTTCTAAGCAGACCAGAGAAGCTAGAGCAATTTTATAAAGGGAATATGATTATCTTAGGGAATACATTTTATACTCTTGAGTTCAGAAAGAAAACAAAAGAAAACCTATCTCTGACCCTGAATAGTTATTAAGTTCTAAAGTTCTGGTGGTTAATAGTATGGGCTTTCTTTACTCAGTATGATAATCCATCCATGTGGCTGCAAATGGAAATATTTTATTCTTTTTTATGGCTGAGTAATATTCCATTATATATATATATGTGTGTGTGTGTGTGTGTGTGTGTATGTATCTCACTTGTACTGAGTGAAGTAAGCCAGACAGAGAAAGAAAAATATTATATGATGCCACTTATATGTGGAATCTAAAAAATAGTACAAATAAACTTATTTAAAAAACAGAAACAGTCTAACAGACATAGAAAACAAACTTATGGTTACCAAAGGGAAAAGTGGGGGGTGGGGGAGGGATAAATTAGGAGTATGGGACTAACAGATACACACTGCTGTATATAAAATGAACAGCAAGGATTTACTGTATAGTGCAGGGAACTATGTTTGATATCTTGTAATAATCTGTAATAAAAAAGAATTGGAAAAAAATATATGTATAACTGAACCACTAGGCTGTACACATGAAACTAACACAATATTTTAAATCAACTATACTTCAATTTTTTAAAAAAAGGAAAAAAGTATGGGCTTTTTTATTGTTGAGTTCCAGCCTTGCTACTTACTACCTGTGAAATCTTGCACAACTAGCTTAACCTCAATAAGCCAAAGTCCTTCAAATGGAAATGATAGTAAGATCTACCTCTTAGGTTTGTTGAGAGGATTAAATAATGTGCTTAGCTAGATGCTTGGAACATAGCTGAAGTGTAACAAGTAATGTCATTAAAATCTTAACAAGTAAGAAACTTGGTCAACAGAATCAGTGGCAAAAACTGTAATTTGTCTATTTTTATATGACTCAGTTTCTCTTAAGAGTACATATTCTATCACTTGACAAAAAAGAAAATCAAGTCAATTCAGTCCCCATCCAACCACCTTTTCTTCAAGGAACATCTGCTTTCTAGGGACTTGGGTGGTGCTTAGCATGGAATTTGGGGATATCTCATTAGTTCTTTGTCATTAACTATCTACACTTGTATCCACCAAGATTGTATTTGTGACTGGCCTTCAGTCATGAATCCAAGCAGGTCACTGCTATGTCATTCCAAACCATAAGACCACATCCCATTCAGCTTCCTTGCCACCCTTGGGGACCCAAGAGAAATTCAGCTCTGTCCTGACCTACTTTGAACCATGGAAATACATTGAATTTGTGTAAGAGCCTGCCTCTGTGGTTCCCTAGGTAGCACAGGAAATTGTTTCACTGCTTCTAGCTTCTCACTGGGGTGCATGGAACTCTGGCAATATGCCTCAGTCCAATGCACCCAGAGGCACTGTGCCTTCTCTGTTCTACTTTTCCTGGGCCTTACTGGGATGTGGGCAAAGGGGTGCTATAAAGTCTCACTGTTTTCCAAGATGCCACCCAGAAAGAGAGGAACCAGTTTTGAAATCACCAAGGCACTTGTAGTTTCTGTGCACCTCTAGGCTGGTTTGGAAGCTTGAATGAGGGAAGCAAGGGAAGGGCCCATTTCTCTGAATACTTGCATCTCAAGTTCTGAGTCAGCTTTCCTCCCCACAGCCCAGGCTAATTTTATGTCATTTCAAGAACAGACAAAATCAGTTCTTCCTACTCTAAGTCTTTCTCTTATCCTTTGTCATCACTTTTAAAATTCAAAGACCAAAAATATGATGATTTTAAAATTTGCATTCTGTCCTTGAGGCATTGAATGCCATTGTCCAAAAAAGGGAAAAGGCAAAAGTGTGGTGAAGAATAAAATATGCAGAAAATAAAGACATATTTTAATACCTCCATATCTTATCTCATGTCATCATCCTTAATCATCCTCAATCTCATCATTTCTCCTCAGCTGAGTAGACCTACATGGATTGGGGCACAACACGCCTGGAAGTTTCTATTCTGCTTCTGCTTTTTCATCTGCTTCCTCACATCCCCCACCCCCCACCAGTATACCAACACACAGGACATTTCTGTTCCCATTTCCTTAATTGTGAAATGGGGGAACTATATCATACCCCAAATAATTAATTTATAAACAATAATTAAAAGTACTGGTTTCCTGTTTTTTACTGGAGGAGATATAAAACTGAAAAGAAATCACTCTCAATCTTACAATTAAAAAAACAATTTCATGACTTTTCTTGACACTACAGGAGCACTGAGGTTGCAGGCCAACCAACTGGCCCCAAAATATAAGAGACAGATGTCAGCCATGATAGAGGTATGCTAGTGATGCAGGAGAAGATAATATCACATCCTGGGACACACACGAGCCCCTGGGATGGACCACCAAGTGACGGTCCTTGGCTTTGCACAGGAAAGAATTCAAGAGTGAACCAAAGTAAAGTGAAAGCAAGTTTATTTAGAGAGATACACATTCCATAGGCAGAAGGTGGACCTTCTCAAAAAGTTAGAGCAGCCCAGGGTTGTGGGGGTGGTTAGTTTTTAATGGGCTGAGTAATTGCATATGTTAACAAGTGGGAGGAATATTCTAACTATTTTGGGGAAGGGGGGAAGGGATTTACAGGAATTGGGCCACTGCCCATTTTTTGGCCTTTTATGGTCAGCCTTGGAACCGTCATGATGCTGGTGGGTGTGTCATTTAGCATATGCTAATATATTACAATGAGCGTATAATGAGGCTCAAGATCTACTGGAAGTCAAATCTTCTACCATCTTGGGCCTAGTGGGAGTCCTAAACAGTTTTTGACCTATCTTGTTTTTCTCAACAGCTGTGTCATTCTTTTAATTGTTGTGCCCTGCCCTCTTCCTTCCTGTCTCATTAGCAGTTGGTTAGCTAGGAAGGATGCAACTGGACACCAAGGGGAGGTTGCAAAGCCTCTGGAGAACTGCAGAAACTGGAGGATTCTTCAATTTCTTGTGTTTTTCTCCATGAACTCTACTGGGTGCTCTCAGAAAAGATTGGTGAGAGTCCTCTGATAGTGTCCCTTGAGGTATAAATGTGGGGGAAGGGAAGAACAGCCAATGAAGGAGGGTCATGGAACTCTACTGAGACCCTTTTCTACAGTCTCACTATAGAGCAAAAGCCTAACTGTGTAGCAGAAAGGACAAAAACACACTTTAGGGCATTGATGAAAATTCACCAGAGCTGGGGGAAAGGAATAGAAAGGAAAAACTCCCAACCTGAGGGAAAGCAGGGCTAGTATGGGGAACAGGCTATAGCTAGAAGAGGAGGAGACCACATCTTTGAGACCCTGGGATATGGTGCCTGCTAAAAGACTGAGGCTTAGTCATAAGTACAGAGAATACACCTCTCCCACCACTACCAGGCTAACTAGTGTGAAGTAACAAGTAAAAATGGAACATTGCTGGGAGAAGTATGGAAGAGAATCACAAGTGTGGAGACCTTCTCTGAGGCATGGTGCACAAAGAAGACCTAAAACTGATGGTAGAGCAGACATTGAGATACACCCTTTTGCAAATAGCCCACACCCTAAACACAAGATATCACTAGAGAAACCTGAAGCCTATGGCGTACTGAGAGTGAACATAGCACCATCAGACCCAGCATTTCTAATTAGAATGCTCCAAAATAACTGAGAGATACCAAGCTCCAAGTCCAAGAAACTCAGAAATAGCCAAGGAGAATAAGTACCTAACATAAACACATACGCACCCCTAGTCATTCATATCATATTCAAACCACTGAACACAAAGACAAAGAGAAGTTCTTGAAGACAGCTAATGGAAAAAATACATATTTATACAAAGGAAAGAAGATAAGAATTACAGACAGACTATTTTGACTTCATATAGAAGTAAGAACTTATCCAGACTAACAAAAACTGAGAGAATTTGATGCCAGGAGACTTAACGTTCTAGAAAAAAAATGTTCAAAGAAGTTGTTCTGCAGGCAGAAGACATACGCTATAAGATAGAAACTTGGATCAACAGAAAGAAAGGAAGAGCCCTGCAAATAGAATAAACAAAGGTAAAATGAAATTGATTTCTTCTTATATTTAATCACTCTCAAAATTAATTTGTCTAAAGGAAAAATAGAGGCAAGGTATTATGAGTTTATAACAAATGCAAAACTAAATTATGACATCAATAGAGCAAAAATGAAAGGAAGGAATATAAGGTATTCTGTGTTTCTTAAATTACATATGAAATGGCATATTATTTGAAGGTGGTCTCTGATTAAAGTTGTATACTGTAAACCCTAGAGTAACCACAGACAAAAATTTAAGTAAAAATATTTAAATAATAAGCCAAGAGAGAAGATAAAATCAAATTATAAAAAAATGCTCCATTAACCCAAGGGCAGCTATAAAAATAGAAAAACAGAAAAAAAGATCAGATAAACTAAATAGAAAAGAGCTAACAATATGGTAGATTTAATCCAGTCACATTGGCATCATATTAAATGTAAATAGTTAAAAAACACCAGTTAAAATACAGAGATTGTCAGAATGGATAAAAAACAAGACCCAACTCTATGTTATCTAAAAGAAACCCAATTCAAACATAAAGACATAAATACATTGAAAATAAAGAGCTGGAATAGACACTAGTAAAACAGAGTGGGAATAACTATACTAATAACATCAAGCAAAGCAGAAGTCAGAGCATGGAATACTATCAGGAAAAAAAAGAAACAGTAGGTAATGATAAAGGGTTTGATTTTCCAAGAAAATATAAAAATTCTAAATACGTATGCACCCAACAGTAGAGCTTCAAATGCATAAAGTAAGTCAATAGAATTGAAAGGAGAAATAGAGAAATCATTGTTTGACTGCACTAATTGCAGGCTGATTCCTCTACTATTTTTGACAATGCCCTGAGGCAGAGTAGAGAATGAGAGTTGGGAGAGGCAGGAAGTCAGAACCATAGGTAATCATGAAAATCTAAGTTCCCTTGGGAATTTGAGGAACTCTTGGGAGATTTCCCAAGAGTTCACTCACTAGGATTTCCAGGATGTGGAATAGGCATGGGAAAGGAGGATTAGTTCCACCCCATTCCCTTCTGGGTTCCAGGAAAGAAGAAGCTTTTGTTCATAGGGCAGATTTTGGTTTTGAGATATAGGCCATTACCTCAGAGGCACATTCTACAAAGGATATGCTAGAAAGACAGTCAAACCAAACCTTTGCATAACTCTCAGAGGTGGCACAACTTATCCCCTTAGAATGAAAAAGTAGGGCCCCATTGAACTGGGGAATTGATGTTTGTCTCTGGTTTTGGCAAGGAACAAAATGTTATACAGCCCAGGAAGAATTGCCCATTTGACTTAATTTCTATGTTTTGAAATTCTTCAGAAAAGCATAAGCACAACTTTATTTCTTGTATTAAAAAAGCAAGCTTCCCAATCTGAAAAGACCAGACCAAAGCTGAACCTTGCTGTCCAGGCTTACCTCTGACAAAAGGTTAGTGTTCCCATCTGTGGGCAGTTTCAGCTTTAGCAAGGCTGGTTTTAGGGGTGAAATGGACACTTTCAGGAGGCTAGTAGAAACTCCTGGGGGAGGAGGGCAAGAATCTAATTGCTTTGCTCACTGTTCTGTGACTTTGCCGGAACTCTGTGGTTGTTCTTGCCCTTGGGATATGTTAATAATTACCCGACTATATTACTGAACAAAATTCAGCTCTTGGGAGGCCAGGGTGTTCTTTAGCAGTGTGAGCTAATATAAAAAACAATATCCGAATATTAACACTGGAAGGGTTGAAAGACCTCAATGTTTTCAACCACATTTTGTGGAGCCCAAGGTTCTGGAGAGGTACTGAGAAGAATGAGAAGGAAGCTAAGAAAACAGTGTTCTAAGCTCTCCACTAAAGCCTCTCAGCTCTTCAGCCAGAGCAGTTCTCCCTATTTATTTCATTTGGATTGGGTCCCATGTGAGATTTCATTTAGTAGAAAGGGATATTTCCTGATTTTTTTTAAAAAGCCAAAATTGACAATTAATGATCCAGTTCAGAGGTCGGCAAAACGTTTTTGTAAAGAGTCAGAGAGTAAATATTTTAAACTTTTGGGCCATCTGTGGTCTCTGCCACATGTTCTGCTTTGGTTTTGTTTTTATAATCCTGTAAAAATGTAAAGAAACATTCTTAACTTGTAGGCCACATGCAAACAAGGCTGAGAGTTGCCCTAGCTTGACTATCTCAAGTCAAATTTTGACTTTGCCTTTGATCAAGAGACCTACAAGGGCATGAGATGCATTGAGCCTATCAGAAACTATATGACTCAGAAACCGGTAGACTGATAGAATGTTGGAATTTTCTCTTAAAGGTATCAGAGTTGGGTGTACTATCTTTCAAGATTTGGTATATACACTGAACCAAAGGCCATTTTATGGTGCTGAATACCAAAGGGTAAAAGTAGTACTGGCTCCTCTCACCATCACTCCTAGTGGCTCCCTTGGCTAATTTGTGATCCCTGATCCCACAATTTTAGAGTCTGCTGGTCTAAAGCTACTGGTTTCCAGGGAGTAGCTGCTTCTACAAGGGGACATGGTAAGAGTTTCACTAATCTAAAATCAGAGCTCCTACTTGGTTGTTTTGTGATCTTTGCACCAATAGCTCAACAAGCAAATAATAAGCTACTATCTTGCCAGAAAACTGACCCTGATTATCATGAGAATATTGGGTTGCTGCTACATAAGGGAACCAGGGAGGGTAACATCTGGAAGTCAAGGGATACACTAGGACATACATTGGTGCCTTTATCTCCAGTGGGAACCATACTTGTATACTGCAACAACACTGGCCTGACAAAAGTATAACCAGGATTTAGTCACCTCAGGGATACACTAACAGTCAAACAACCTAGACTAGCAG
Source organism: Delphinapterus leucas (assembly GCF_059928025.1). NCBI lineage: Eukaryota > Metazoa > Chordata > Mammalia > Artiodactyla > Monodontidae > Delphinapterus > Delphinapterus leucas. The sequence goes on from NC_143147.1 coordinate 37,982,767, forward strand.
AAGTTCTGGTTCAGGATAAGGGGAATGTAAAACAGGTAGTATTAAGATAAACATGATGAATATCATTTGGATATGAATAGTGCAAGAGAAGGACTACATGAAATGCCATACATACATATAGCCAATCCATAACCCTTTGCCTTTATCACTTCGGTGTACACTAGTACTTACCTGCACTTCTTTTCTTGAAGTTTCTTGTTTTTGTTTTTTTAATCACCAAAGCTTGGTTTACTGCCTACAGTGGAGCTCATAAATGTTAGGGAATTCCTGCCCCTTGGAGGAAGTCCCCAACCAATGACTGATCATAATCAGGGTATAAACATCATAACTGTCTCACACTATGAAAATCATTTTACACAGTCCCTTTACATTGGCTCCAAGAGTTTGTCCAGCTCAATTAAGCTTCAGTTGCCTTCCTAGGTAGCTGGTTTGATTCTGTGCCATTTATTTTCTGCTTTCCCCTTCTTGTTTCTCATCCCTGCTTGTCTACTTGTGCTTTCGTTCACCTCCAAATGTGCTACTTCCATGTGAATCATTTTCTCAGGATCTTCTTTGGGGAACCAAAAAAAAAAAAAAAATTGGGAAAAAATATGGGTTATTATTGGTTGCTTTTCATACATAATCATGAGTTAAATTGCAAACTATGTTTGGTGCCCAGGTATCTCATACATTAATAAGTGAGAACCTCGCAGAAGCTAGAAGTATAAAGTGTAGTTCAAATCCACACCAACTTATTTTAATGTAAATATTAATAAATAGCACTCAGTTAAAAATGAAATTTCCAAAGCATATGCTAAACTGAGTTGAAATTGTAGGTATAAAATGGGATTGTCTTGGGAAATTGGGACTTACTACCACCCTACAAATATACTTAGCCCTTGACTATCCGTTACAATTTGGACTGACCTCATCATTTGGATTCCATTTTTGGTTTCACATTCCTATGAGCTCCAAGTAACAGAATCCTGGCTGTTCTTCTATGTTTTGACTCTTGACCTTAGCCCAGTGCTAAAGATATCTCTGAATCTCAGTTTTCTGTGTCCAGGACATTCTACCATGATTTGAACCTCAGCCATATAACTCAGCATCCTACTATCACAAGCCGTTGAAGTATTTGAAGTCATAATTATTGTCTGTTATTATTTTTGTGAATAATCTAAGGACATTTTATTTTTCTATCTCTTTTCTATCATTTTGATGTCCTTTGTACTTCTCAATTCCCCAGAACCTCAAAAGATTTTGGATATTTCCAGTGTTCTAGGGAGCATCCCAGTCTGATTAGGAAGCAACCATTTCTAAATAAGATAGCTTTTATTTCACTGTCCAGCCTGGACCTTTTCCAGACATGACTGAGCATCCTTGGCCCTTGGGGATATCCTCCTCTCTCAACAACTCTGGGAAGAAGAACGATGCCCAATTCACACATCCCAAGCTTTTAGCAAGAAAGAGCATTTTATTGAATTCCAAGTTTGGGTCCTGGAAATTCATCACTGCCTGTGGGTGGCCTCTTGAGAGTAGTGTGTGTGTGTGTGTGTGTGTGTGTGTGTGTGTGTGTGCATGTGTGTGGTGGGGGGGTTGGTGTGCATGTGTGTATTTTTTTTCTTCTTTTGGATGGGTCTAGCTAAGACATGTTTGGTGTACTGAGCCATACAAACAAATACAGCTCTAGCCCCAGCCACGCTCCTGGATCATCAACTCTGCATAATATCCCTTTCTTAATTATGAAGGAGCCAAGGCCTACTTAGCAACAGGATATTCGCCTAGCACTTGAGTCGACTCCCTGATGATGCCTGATGAATCCCAGAGAAGACTTGTCTGTCTTTTTTATTTGTGACCTCACCTCTATGTCCTTCCAGAATGGCACAGTTAGCTAAGAAAGCATTTTAATTGGGAAATTTAAAAATATCCCAGAGAGCATAATTTAACAATCAAAATATTCCACCTTCAGGGAAGAGTAATTACAGGCCTCCGGTCTCTTCTATCTTTTGTGGAAAATCTGCGTGGCTATCTTCTATTCTCTCATTAAAGGAGAAGAGTTCTGTGTCTACAGAGAAAATTGTTTCACACTGGGAGTCCAGAGCCTTCGGTGGTCAACTCTGATTAGTGTCCCCTACCCCTAGAAGAAAGAATTAACTGATTTGCTTTGCTGTACCAGAGACCTCCCTTGAGGCTCATATGCTCTCCTGGTATAGAAATTTAACCAGATTGTGAGATCAGGAATAATTTTTGTAGAATGTGAAGCCTGAGCTAGCAAAATTTTAGAAAGATTGTTATAGGCTGGCTGGGACCTATATCACCACAAACTATCCCAGACTACCCAGACTACACCTGAATCTTTCCAATGATGTCAGAATTCCTCTCTTGCCCTCAGAAATAAAGTACAGTCAGTGTGCCAGCAACCAACTCTGAGGCCTAGCTCTTCTGTCTCCCCTGAACACCATCCTCCTTCTGCCATCGTGTAGGAGATGTTGGAAAACTGAGCAAAACTTCCTTTTTTCCTGTTGTTTGATTGAGATATAAGCCTGAACTTTCCCATGGTGCATTTTGTAATCTCCATTCCTTAGTTCATATTAATCCTATATCCTCAGCCTGTCTGAATGCTGTTGCCTGTAACAGAAGACTTCTTCTCCCTCAAGGGCACAATTTACCTTTGTAGTTCATCCTAGGTAGCAATGATAATAATGACAGTGGATCACAGTGATAAATTTTCTCACATTACAGTTGGATGGGAATGTGATATGGAGCTCCTTTTTTCCAATAATTTGCCTGGTCATTTTTATAAGCATACCCACCCACCTGCTGCTATTTGGGAGTGCGCTGGCCTAGCCCCATCCCTGTGCATTCTGTGAGCATCCTCTGCTGATGACGCTGTGATCCATTCACTTTTGGCCCAATGGCACAGCCCCATTGACTCAGCCTCCCCGGGCTCCTGCAGTCTTTGCAGATACCTCTGATACCTCATCCAGATGCCTATCCACGTGAAGCCCTTGCATTTCTGAGACTCCATGGCCCCCATCTTTTCCTTTTCCTCTTCTCAATCATTTCCATGCTCTGTACCAGACCTGTCTAAGGTAGGTTTGGGTTAATTCTGCTGTGCGGTTTGGAAGCAGTGCCAGTTTCCTCCTAAAATCCGGTGTTCCTGGTATTAGTCCCAGGTGTGGGGCCTCAGGGCTTATTTTCCTTCCATCCAGCAGTTGTCTTACCCTTGTAGGCCCTGATCTCTGATCTTTATCGGGTTTTAAATTCCCTCCTTTATTTCAGATCATCTTGAACTGATTTATAATCCCCTTTTTCTAACTTGCTTGGCATTAGCTGAGCACAGGTCTTTTGTACTCACCTTGATTCATACTTTAGGCCTATTTGGTTTGCAGCACACATTTTCACTTGTTTATTCTTTAACAATAACCTAGCAATCTTTTATGGAAATAGGGAAGAAGAAAGGAATAGGAACATTCACTAAGTACCACCTGTAGGCAGTTATCATATGCGTTCTCTATGTAGTTTACCGCATTTAATCCTCGTAATCCAGGTGAAATTTGCATTATCATCACCATTTTAGAGATGAACAAACTGAGTCTCAAGAAGATTAGGTTAAGTAGCTTGTCCAAGGTCACAGAGACAATAAGAAGGGGAGATACTCTCCCATTGCTCTGTTGCACCAGGCTTGCCATGTTTGGCTGTTTCACCAACTCTCCTAAGTTCTCCACCAAGGATAGGTCCCATTTGACCTTGATGGAGAATACCTTTGTTTCTGTAACTGACTTCTTAATGCTGGTTCTAGATTACAGCTAAAAAAAGACTCCTGCTTCTTCCTGTTTCAGTTTTTGTTCCCCAGTGGCCAATACCTCCAGTGTTTTCTGTTTTGATTTATTTTGTTTATTTCTGTCTACCTATGGAATATATTCATGTTATCACCTTATTGGTGGCAAACATATTGGAGGTGTCTTAAAACCAATGCATTCAGCCATCATTTTTGCCTCAGATTATCAGATGTGTGTCTTTCCAAAATATAGAAGAAATTCTATTGAAAAGCTCCAGTTCTCTGACTTATTTTCCACAACCCTAATTCTATTTCTCAAAGGCACCACTTTTTTTTTTAACATCTTTATTGGAGTATAAATGCTTTACAATGTTGTGTTACTTTCTGCTGTGTAACAAAATGAATCACATATACATATATCCCTATAGCCCCTCCCTCTTGAGTGTCCTTCCCACTTTCCTTATCCCACCCCTCTAGGTGGTCACAAAGCACTAAGCTGACCTCCCTGTGCTATGCAGCTGCTTCCCACTAGCTACCTATTTTACATTTGGTAGTGTATATATGTCAGTGCCACTCTCTCACTTTGTCCCAGCTTACCATTCCCACTCCCCACGTTCTCGAGTACATTCTCTACAACTGCATCTTATTCCTGTCCTGTTCCTAGGTTCTTCAGAACTTTTTTTTTTGATTCCATATATATGTGTTAGCTTACAGTATTTTTTTTTCAATTTCTGATATACGTCACTCTGTATGACAGATTCTAAGTCCATCCACCTCATTGCAAATAACTCAATTTCACTTCTTTTATGGCTGAGTAATATTCCATTGTATATATGTGCCACATCTTCTTTATCTATTCATCTGTTGATGGACATTTAGGTTGCTTCCATGTCCTGGCTATTGTAAATAGTGCAGAAATGAACACTGGGGTGCATTGTGTCTTTTTGAATTATGGTTTCTTCAGGGTGTATGCCCAGGAGTGGGATTGCTGTGTCATATGGTAGTTCTATTTTCAGTTTTTAAGGAACCTCCATACTGTTCTCCATAGTGGCTGTATCAATTTACATGCCCACCAACAGTGCAAGAGGGCTCCCTTTTCTCCACACCCTCTCCAGCATTTATTATTCGTAGATTTTTTGATTATGGCCCTTCTGACCAGCGTGAGGTAATACTTCATTGTAGTTTTAATTTGCATTTCTCTAATGATTAGTGATGTTGAGCATCCTTTCATGTGTTTGTTGGCAATCTGTGTATCTTCTTTGGAGAAATGTCTGTATACTTCTGCCCATTTTTGGATTAGGTTGTTTGTTTTTTTGATATTGAGCTACATGAGCTGCTTGTATGTTTTGGAGATTAATCCATTGTCAGTCACTTCATTTGCAAATATTTTCTCCCATTCTAAGGCTTGTCTTTTCATTGTGTTTATGGTTCCCTTTGCTGTGCAAAAGCTTTTAAGTTTCATTAGATCCCATTTGTTTATTTTTGGTTTTATATCCATTTCTCTAGGAGGTGGGTCAAAAAGGATGTTGCTGTGATTTATGCCATAGAGTGTACTGCCTATTTTTTCCTCTAAGAGATTTAGAGGCTGTGGCCTTATATTTAGGTGTTTAATCCATTTTGAGTTTATTTTTGTGTATGGTGTTAGGGAGTATTCTAATTTCATTCTTTTACATGCAGCTGTCCAGTTTTCCCAGCACCACTTATTGAAGAGGCTGCCTTTTCTCCATTGTCTATTCTTGCCTACTTTATCAAAGATAAAGTGACTGTAGGTGAATGGGTTTACCTCTGGGCTTTCTATCCTGTTCCACTGATCTATATTTCTGTTTTTGTGCCAGTACCATACTGTCTTGATTACTGTAGCTTTGTTATGTACTCTGAAGTCAGAGAGTCTGATTCCTCCAGCTTTGTTTTTCTTTCTCAAGATTGTTTTGGCTATTCGGGATCTTTTGTGTTTCCATACAAATTGTGAAACTTTTTGTTCTAGTTCCGTGAAAAATGCCATTGGTAGTTTGAAGGAGATTGCCTTGAATCTGTAATTGTTTTGGGTAGTAGAGTCATTTACACAATCTTGATTCTTCCAAACCAAGAACATGGTGTACCTCTCCATCTGTTTGTAACACATTTAATTTCTTTCATCAGTGTCTTATAGTTTTCTGCATACAGTTCCTTTGTCTCCTTAGGTAGATTTATTCCTAGGTATTTTATTCTTTTTGTTGCAGTGGTAAATGGGATTGTTTCCTTAATTCCTCTTTCACATTTTTCATCATTAGTGTATAGGAATGCAAGAGATTTCTGTGCCTTAGTTCTGTATCCTGCTACTTTATCAGATTCATTGATCAGCTCTAGTAGTTTTCGCATAACATCTTTCAGATTCCCTATGTATAGTATCATCTCATCTGCAAACAGTGACATCTTTACTTCTTTTCTGATTTGGATTCTTCTTATTTCTTTTTCTTTTCTGATTGCTGTGGCTAAAACTTCCAAAACTATGTTAAGTAATAGTGGTGAGAGTGGAAAACCTTGTCTTGTTCCTGATCTTAGTGGAAATGGTTTCCGTTTTTCACCATTGAGAATGATGTTGACTGTGGGTTTGTCATATATGGCCTTTATTATGTTGAGGTAAGTTACCTCTATGCCTACTTTCTGGAGGGTTTCTGTCATAAATGGGTGTACGATTTTGTCAAAAGCTTTTCCTGCATCTGTTGAGATGATCATATGGTTATTATCCTTCAATTTGTTAATATGGTGTATCACATTGATTGATTTGTGTATATTGACGAATCCTTGCATTCCTGGGATAAACTCCACTTGATCAAGGTGTATAATCCTTTCAATGTGCTGTTGGTTTCTGTTTGCTAGTATTTTGTTGAGAATTTTTGCATCTATGTGTATAAGTGATATTGGCCTGTAGTTTTCTTTTTCTGTGACATCTTTGTCTGGTTTTGGTATCAAGGTGATGGTGGCCTTATAGAATGAGTATGGGAGTGTTCCTGCCTCTGCTATACTTTGGAAGAGTTTGAGAAGGATAGGTGTTAACTCTTCTCTAAATATTAGGTAGAATTCGCCTGTGAAGCCATCTGGTACTGGGCATTTGTTTGTTGGAAGATTTTTAATCACAGTTTCAATTTCAGTGCTAGTGATTGGTCTGTTTATATTTTCTATTTCTTCCTGGTTCAGTCTTAGATGGTTGCGCTTTTCTAAGAATTTGTGCATTTCTTCCAGGTTGTCCATTTCATTGGGATATAGTTGCTTATAGTAATCTCTCATAATCCTGTGTATTTCTGCAATGTCAGTTGTTAATTCTTCTTTTTCAATTCTAATTCTGTTGATTTGAAGCTTCTCCCTTTTTTTTCTTCATGAGTCTGGCTAACGGTTTATCAATTTTGTTTATCTTCTCAAAGAATCAGCTTTTAGTTTTACTGATCTTGGCTATTGTTTCCTTCATTTCTTTTTCATTTATTTCTGATCTGATCTTTTTGATTACTTTTCTTCTGCTAACTTTGGGGATTTTTTTTGTTCTTCTTTCTCTGATTGCTTTAGTAATAAGGTTAGGTTGTTTATTTGAGATTTTTCTTGTTTCTTGAGGTAGGATTGTATTGCTATAAACTTCCCTATTAGAACAGCTTTTCTGCATCCCATAGGTTTTGGGTCATCATGTTTTCATTGTCATTTTTTTCTACGTATTTTTTAATTTCCTCTTTGATTTCTTCAGAGATTTCTTGGTTATTTAGTAGTGTATTGTTTAGCCTCCATGTGTTTGTATTTTTTAAAGTTTCTTTCCTGTAATTGATATCTAGTCTCACAGCATTGTGGTCAGAAAAGATACTTGATATGATTTCTATTTTCTTAAATTTACCAAGGCTTGATTTATCACCCAAGATATGATCTATCTTGGAGAATGTTCCATGAGCACTTGAGAAGAAAGTATATTCTGTTGTTTTTGGACGGAATGCCCTGTAAAGATCAATTAAGTACATCTTGTTTAATGTGTCCTTTAAAGCTTGTGTTTCCTTATTTATTTTCATTTTGGATGTTCTGTGCTTTGGTGAAAGTGGGGTCTTAAAGTCTCCTACTATTACTGTGTTACTGTCGATTTCCCCTTTTATGGATGTTAGCATTTGCCTTATGTATTGAGATGCTCCTATGTTGGGTGCATAAAGATTTATAATTGTTATATCTTCTTCTTGGATTGATCCCTTGATCATTATCTAGTGCCCTTCTTTGTCTCTTGTAATAGTCTTTATTTTAAAGTCTATTTTTTCTGATATGAGAATTGCTACTCCAGCTTTTTTCTGATTTCCATTTGCATGGAATATCTTTTTCCATCCCTTCACTTTCAGTCTGTATGTATCCCTAGGTCTGAAGTGGATCTTTTGTAGACTGCATATATATGGGTCTTGTTTTTATATCCATTCAGCCAGTGTATATATTTTGGTTGGAGTATTTAATCCATTTACATTTAAAGTAATTATCTATGTATGCTCCTATTACCATTTTCTTAATTGTTTTGGGTTTGTTATTGTAGGTGTTTTCCTTCTCTTGTGTTTCCTGCTTAGAGAAGTTCCTTTAGCATTTGTTGTAAAGCTGGTTTGGAGGTGCTGAATTCTCTTAGCTTTTGCTTGTCTGTAAAGGTTTTAATTTCTCCATCAAATCTAAATGAGATCCTTGCTGGGTAGAGTAATCTTCGTTATAGGTTTTGCCCTTTCCCTTCTGGCTTGCAAAGTTTCTGCTGAAAGATCAGCTGTTAACCTTATGGGGATTCCCTTGTATATTAATTGTTGCTTTTCCCTTGCTGCTTTTAATATTTTTTCTTTGTATTTAATTTTGGATAGTTTGATTACTATGTGTCTTGGTGTATTTCTCCTTGGATTTATCCTGTATGGGACCTTGTGCACTTCCTGGACTTGATTGACTACTTCCTTTCCCATATTAGGGAAGTTTTCAGCTATAATCTCTTCAAATATTTTCTCAGTCCTTTTTTTTCCCCTCTTCTTCTTCTGGGACCCCTATAATTTAATGCTGGTTCATTTAACAGTGTCCCAGTGCTCTCTGACATTGTTCTCAATTCTTTTCATTCTTTTTTTGCTTTGTGATAGTTATTTCCACTATTTTATCTTCCAGGTCACTTATCTGTTCTTTTGCCTCAGTTATTCTGCTACTGATGCCTTCTAGAGAATTTTTAATTTCATTTATTGTGTTGTTCATCATTGTTTGTTTGCTCTTTAGTTCTTCAAGTTCCCTGTTAAACATTTCTTTAATTTTCTCCATTCTATTTCCAAGATTTTGGATCATCTTTACTATAATTACTCTGAATTCTTTTTCAGATAGACTGCCTATTTCCTCTTCATTTTTTTGGTCTGGTGGGTTTTTGCCTTGCTCCTTCATCTGCTGTGTATTTCTCTGTCTTCTTATTTTGCTTAACTTACTGTGCTTGGGGTCTCCATTTTGCACTCTGCAGTTTTGTAGTTCCTGTTGTTTTTGGTGTCGGCTCCCAGTGGGTATGGTTGGTTCACTGGGTTGTTTGTGTAGGCTTACTGGTGGAGGGGACTAGTGCCTGTGTTCTGGTGGATGAGGCTGTATCTTGTTTTTCTGGTTGGCAGGACCACGTCTGGTGGTGTTTTTTGTGGTATCTGTGAACTTATTATGATTTTAGGCAGCCTCTCTGCTAATGGGTGGGGTTGTGTTCCTGTTTTGCTAGTCATTTTGTGTGGGGTGTCCAACAGAGCAGTTTGCTAGTCATTGAGTGGAGCTGGGTCTTACCATTGAGATGGAGATCTCTGAGAGAGTTCTCACCAGTTGATATTACGTTGGGCTGGAGGTCTCTGGTGGTCCAGTGTCCACCTGACCACTCTGGTGGTCTCAGTTTAGCCAAGCTGAACTCGGATCTCCCACCTCAAAGGCTCAGGCCTGACACCTGGCTGGAGCATGAAGACCCTGTCAGTCACATGGCCAGGTAGGTGGGGAGATTTTTGCCTTTTAGGAAGTGTGAGGTCTTCTGCCAGTGTTCAGTATGTGTTCTGTATGAGTTCTTCCACATGTAGATGTATTTTTTGATGTATTTGTGGTGAAGAAGGTGATCTCCATGTCTTATCCTTCTGCCTTCTTGAAGGTCCTGTCAAAGGCAACCCTTTTTAGCTCTTCTCTTTTTTGTTTTTAGCTCTCATTATGGTTACTTCTCTGTCTTTAAATAATAGACTTGTCACTCTGTCTGTTGAGTTATTAAATTTAGATTTATCTGTTAAATTCTTGCTATGATAAATGAGGACTCAGTTTACACTATGGCCAATGCCATCCCAATCTCTAAAATAGTTAATTATTCTTTTAAATCTTCTCATAGTTAAGTTAAGCTTCAATATTATATTTATTTTTTCTTCTATCACATATAGTTTTTTTTCTCTAGACCCCTCATGTTTTAAGATTACGATGTTACACCCCTTTTCTTCTATTCTCCTCTATATTCTTTTATTTATTTAAAAAAAATTTTTTTTGGAATATAGTTGCTTTACAATGTTGTGTTAGTTTCTACTGTACAGCAAAGGGAACCAACTATACATATACATATACCCACTTTTTTTTGGATTTCCTTCACATTTAGGTTACCAAAGAGCACTGAGTTCTCTGTGCTATAAATAGCTTCTCATTACTTATCTATTTTATATTTAGTATCAATAGTGCATATATGTCAATCCCATTTTCCCAATTCATCCCACCCCCTCTTTTCCCCCTTGGTATCCATATGTTTGCTTTCTAGGTCTGTGTCTCTATTTCTGCTTTGTAAATATGATCATCAATAACAAAATTTTCAGGTTCCACATATATGCATTAATATATGATATTTGTTTTTCTCTTTCTGACTTACTTCACTCTGTATGACAGACTCTAGGTCCATCCATATTTTTACAAATGACCCAATTTCATTCCTTTTCATAGCTAGTAATAGTCCATTGTAATATATGTACCATATCTTCTTTATCCATTCATCTGTCAATGGACATTTAGGTTGCTTCCATGTCCTGGCTATTGTAAATAGTGCTGCAATGAATACTGGGGTGCATTGTGTCTTTTTGAATTATGGTTTTCTCAGGGTATATGCCCAGGAGTGGGATTGCTGGGTCATATAGTAGCTCTATTTTTAGCTTTTAAGGAACCTCCATACTGTTCTCCATAGTGGCTGTATCAATTTACATTCCCACCAACAGTGTAAGAGGGTTCCCTTTCCTCCACAGCCTCTCCACATTTACTGTTTGTAGATTTTCTGTTGATGGCCATTTTGACTGGTGTGATGCGATATCTCAGTGTAGTTTTGATTTGCATTTCTCTAATAATTAGTGATGTTAAGCATTGTTTCATGTGTTTGTTAGCCATCTGTGTGTCTTCTTTGGAGAAATGTCTATGTCTTCTGCCCATTTTTGGATTGCATTGTTTGTTTTTTTGATATTGAGCTGCATAAGCTGCTTGTAAATTTTGGAGATTAATCCTTTGTCAGTTCCTTCATTTACAAATAAATTCCCCCATTCTGAGGGTTGTATTTTTGTATTCTTTATGGTTTCCTTTGCTGTGCAAATTTTTTAAGTTTCATTAGGTCTCATTTGTTTATTTTTATTTCCCTTACTCTAGTAGGTGGGTCAAAAAGATCTTGCTATGATATAGGTCAAAGAGTGTTCTGCCTTTTTTTCCTCTAAGAGTTTTATAGTGTCTGACCTTTCATTTAGGTTTTTAATCCATTTTGAGTTTATTTTTGTGTATGGTGTTAGGGAGTGTTCTAATTTCATTCTTTTACATGTAGCTGTCATGTTTTCCCAGCATCACTTATTGAAGAGACTGTCTTTCCTCCATTGTATATTCTTGCCTTCTTTGTCAAAGATAAGGTGACCATATGTGTGTAGGTTTACCTCTGGGTCTTCTATCCTGTTCCATTGATCTATATTTCTGTTTTTGTGCCTGTACCATACTATAGACCTGTAGTATAGTCTGAAATCAGGGAGTCTTATTGCTCCAGCTCCATGTTTTTTCCTCAAGATTGATTTGGCGGGAGAGAGGAGTCAAGATGGCAGACTAGGAGGATGTGGAATTCGTATCTCCACACAACTAGAGAACCTACCAGGCACTGGTGTGGTACCACAGACACCTAAGGGAATGGAAGGAATGTCCAGCGAATAGGTAGGACTTGGGGCATGAGAGGGAGTGAGGGGGGAGGTGAAATGGATGCAGGATGGGACTGGTGCCCCTGAGAGGCGGCTGGTGGAGGGGAAGGGATACCATGCCCAAAGCGGAAAGTTGGGGGACAATTGGGAGGGCAGAGTATCAAAAGGGAGAATGGCCACGTTTCCCTTGCCCTCCTGGGACCCCAGGAGCCTGCTGAGATCATGGGCCTGATCCTCTGCCCACTGAGGCGCCCTCCAGCAGGGTGGATCCTGAGGTAGTGAGAGGGAGGGAAGGGGGAGCAAAAGTAAAGAATGCACCTATGGGTCTGACACTCTTGAGGGTCAGCTGGGGGGGGGAGGAGTTCCTACACCCAGTGGGACCCACCCTCTGTTAGGGCCCCAGCAGGAATGGGGAAGACCCTGGGGGAGGTATGGTGGTACATGGAGGGATGGAAGGGAATGTGGCCAGTGCTTTCCCTGTCCACTTAGGCACTGGGGAGCCTGTTTCTTTCCAAGGCCTAATCCTTTGCCCTTGCACCCTCCCTCATGCTGCGCAGAACCCAAGCCCTACCCCCACACCCCCACACCCAGGGCCCTACCTCTACACTTGGAGACTCCCTCTGAGACCCCCTCCAACCACACTGGGCCTAAACCCCACCCACACACCCCCACCCAGGGCTTTACCTCCAAACTCTAGAACTCCACACTCTGGAGGCAGCCCTTTGGATGTGCTGTCTCTCTGCTTCTGGGGGTTCCTAAACAGAGATCTTACCCCACGCTTGAAAGTCGCCCCCCTAGGCCTCATCCCCCAAGGCCTTTTCCAACTGCGTGGGTCCTGAGCCTAGGCTCCACCTCATGCTCAAATGTCACCCCACTGCCTAGGTCCTGCCCCATCCTAATCCCCACCCCTGCATAACTTCCACCTCGGCCTAAACTTGGCTCCCTCATCACCAAGGGTTACTTTTTTTCTTTTTTTCTCTTTTATATTGGGGTTCTGTTTAACATGTTTTGATTCATTGTTGTCGATTCATTTATATTTTTATTTTTTCTAATAAATCTTTTATTTTTCAAATTTTATATTATTCTTCATAATTTTTTATTGTTCTCCTTTTAGCTTTTTCCTCTTTTCTGTTTTCTTTTTTCTCTTGTGGTTTTGTTTTACCTTATTGCAGTTGTTTCAATTATATTTATTTTTCCTAATAGACTTTTTATCTTTCTAATCTTATTTTGTTTCTTATTCTTTGTTATTGTACTGCTACTTTTTTAAATTTTTTTGCCTCACCACGTGGCTTGCGGGATCTTGGTTCTGAGGCCAGAGATCAGGCCCAAGCTCCTGTGGTGAGAGCTCTGAGTCCAAGAATTGGACTAACAGACAACCTCAGACACCAAGGAATATTCATCAGACTGAAGCCTCCTGGAAGTCCTCATCTTGGCACCAAAACCCAGCTCTATCCAACTGCCTGTATACTTCAGTGCTGTACACTTCAGGTCAAACAACTAGTAAGACAGGAATACAACCCCATGCATCAGAAAAAAAGAAAAAGAAAAAGAAACTACAAAAAAATATATTACATACAAAGGAGCAAGGTAAACACATGCAAGACCAAATAAATGAAGAAGAAATAGGAAACATACCTGAAAAAGAATTCAGAGTAATGATAGAAAAGGTGATCCAAAATCTCAGAAACAGAATGGAGAAAATACAAGAAAAATTTAACAAGATTCTAGAAGAACTAAAGAGCAAAAAACCAGTGATGAACAACACAATAACTGAAATTAAAAATAATCTGGAAGGAATCAATAGCGGAATAAATTAGTCAGAAGAACAGATAAGTGACCTGGAAGATAAAATAGTGGAAATAACTGCCACAGAACAGAATAAAGAAAAAAGATTGAAAAGAATTGAGGACAGTCTTAGAGACCTCTGGGAAAACATTAAATGCACCAACATTCGAATTGTAGGGTTCCAAGAAGAAGAGGAGAAAAAGAAAGGTTCTGAGAAAATATTTGAAGAGGTTATACTCAAATACTTCTCTAACATGGGAAAGGAAATAGCCAATCACGCCCAGGATGCTCAGAGTGCCATACATGATACACACAAGGAGAAACATGGCGAGACACATATTAATCAAATTATCAAAAATTAAATACAAAGAAAAAATATTAAAAGCAGCAAGGGAAAAGCAACAAATAACATACAGGGGAATCCCTCTTATCCCTATAAGATCTAATCTTTCAGCAGAAACTCTGCAAGCCAGAAAGGAGTGGCAGGACATATTTAAAATGATGAAAGGGAAAAACTTACAAATAAGATTACTGTACCTGGAAAGGATTTAATTCAGATTTGATGGAGAAATCAAAAGTTTTACACACAAGCAAAAGCTAAGAGAATTCAGCACCACCAAACCAGCTTTACAACAAATGCTAAAGGAACTTCTCTAAGCAGGAAGCAGAAGAGAAGGAAAAGACCTACAATAAAAAACCCAAAACAATTAAGAAAGTGGTAACAGGAACATACATATTAATAATTACCTTAAATGTAAATGGATTAAATGCTTCAACCAAAAGACATAGACTGGCTGAATGGATACAAAAACAAGAACTGTATGTATGTTGTCTACAAGAGACCCACATCAAACCTAGGGAAGCATGCAGACTGAAAGTAAGGGGATGGAAAAAGATATTCCATGCAAATGGAAATCATAACATAGCTGGAGTAGCAATATTCATATTAGACAAAATAGACTTTAAAATAAATACAGTTATAAGAGATAAGGAAGGACACTACATAATGATCAAGGGATAAATCTAAGAAGAAAACATAGCAATTATAAATATTTATGCACCCAACAGAGGGGTACTTCAATACATAAGGCAAATGCTAACAGCCATAAAAGGGGAAATCGACAGTAACAAAATAATAGTAGGGGACTTTAACACCCCACTTACACCAATAGACAGATCATCCAGACAGAAAATAAATAAGGAAACACAAGCTTCAAATGACACAATAGACTGATAGACTTAATTAATATTTTTAGGACATTCCACCTGAAGGTGGATGAATACACTGTCTTCTCAAGTGCACATGGAACATTCTCCAGAATAGATCATATCTTGGGTCACAAGTCAAGCCTTGGAAAATTTAAGGAAATTGAAATTGTATCAATCATCTTTTCCAACCACAATGCTATGAGAATAGATATCAATTACAGTAATTAAAAAAACAGTAAAAAACACAAATACATGGAGGCTAAACAGTGCACTGGTAAATAATCAAGAGATCACTGAAGAAATCAAAGAGGAAATACAAAAATACCTAGAAACAAATGACAATGAAAACACGACAATCCAAATCCTATGGGATGCAGCAAAAGCAGTTCTAAGAGGGAAGTTCATAGCAATTGAAGGCCGACCTCTGGCCTCAAGAAACAGAAAAATCTCAAATAAACAATCTAACCTTACACTTAAAGCAACTAGAGAGAGAAGAAAAAAGAAAACCCAAAGTTAGTAGAAGGAAAGAAATCATAAAGATCAGAGCAGAATTCAATGAAAAAAAAATAGCAAAGATCAATACAACTAAAAGCTGGTTCTTTGGGATGATAAACAAAATTGATTAACCTTTAGCCAGACTCATGAAGAAAAAAAAATAAAAAGGGAGAGGATTCAAATCAATAAAACTAGAAATGAAAAAGGAGGGATTACAATTAACACAGCAGAAATACAAAAGATCATAAGAGACTACCACAAGCAAATCTCTGCCAATAAAATGGACAACCTGGAAGAAATGGACAAATTTTTGGAAAAGTACAACCTTCCAAGACTAAATCAGGATGAATTAGAAAACATCAACACACCAATCACAGGTAATGAAATTGAAACTGTGATTAAAAATCTTCCAACAAACAAAAGTCCAGGACCAGATGGCTTCACAGGTGAATTTTATCAAACATTTAGAGAAGATTTAACACCTATCTGTCTCAAGCTCTTCCAAAAAATTGTAGAGGCAGGAACCGTCCCAAACTTGTTCTACAAGGCCACCATCATCCTGATACCAAAAACAAAGATATCACAAAAAAGGAAAATTTTACACCAATATCACTGATGAACATAGATGTAAAAATCCTCAACAAAGTACTAGCAAACAGAATCCAACAACACATTGAAAGGATTATACACCATGGTCAAGTGAGATTTATCCCAGGGATGCAAGGATTCTTCAATATATGCAAAAAAAACAATGTGATAAACCATATTAACAAATTAAAGAATAAAAATTATATGATCATCTCAATAGATGCAGAAAAAGATTTTGACAAAACTCAACACTCATTAATGATAAAACCTCTCCAGAAAGTGGGCATAGAGGGAAACTACCTCAACATAATAAAAGCCATATATGACAAACCCACAGCAAACATCACTCTCAATGATGAAAAACTGAGAGCATTTCCTCTAAGGTCAGGAACAAGACAAGGATGTCCACACTCGCAACTATTATTCAACATAGTTTTGGAAGTCCTAACCACAACTATCAGAGAAGAAAAAGAAATAAAAGGAATCCAAATATGAAAGGAAGTAAAACTGTCACTGTTTCCAGGTAACATGTTACTATACATGGAAAATCCTAAAGATTCCACAAGAGAACTATTATAACTAATGAATGAATTAGGTAAGGTTACAAAATTAATGCACAGAAATCTTTTGCATTCCTATACACCAAAAACAAAAGATCAGAAAGAGTAATTAAGGAAACAATCCCATTTACCATCGCAACAAAAAGAATAAAATACCTAGGAATAAACTTACCTAAGGAGGCAAAATACCTGTACTCAGAAAAGTATAAAACACTGATGAAAGAAATCAAAGATAACATAAAGAGATGGAGAGATACACCATGTTTTAGATTGGAAGGATCAATATTGTGAAAATAACTATACTACACAAAGCAATCTACAAGTTCAATGAAATAGCTATCAAATTACTTATGGAATTTTTCACAGAACTAGAAGAAAAAATTTTACAACTTGCATGGAAACACAAAAGACCCTGAATAACCAAAGCAACCTTAAGAAAGAAAAATGGAGCTGGAGGAATCAGGCTCCCTGACTTCAGACTATACTACAGAGCTACAGTAATCAAGACAGTATGGTACTGGCACAAAAACAGACATATAGATCAATGGAACAGGATAGAAAGCCCAAAGATAAACCCATGCACATATAGTCACCTTATTTTTGACAAAGGAGGCAAGAATAAACGACGGAGAAAAGACAGCCTCTTCAATAAGTGGTGCTGGGTAAAATGGACAGCTGCATGTAAAAGAATGAAATTAGAATACTCCCTAACACCATACACAACTCAAAATGGATTAAATACCTAAATGAAACATCAGACACTATAGCTCTTAGAGGAAAACACAGGCAGACCACTCTACGACATAAGTCACAGCAAGATCCTTTTTGACCAACCTCCTAGAGTAAGGGAAATAAAAGCAAAAATAAACAAATGGGATCTAATGAAACTTAAAAGCTTTTGCACAGCAAAGGAAAACATAAAGGAGATGAAAAGATAACCCTCAGAATGGGAGAAAATATTTGCAAATGAAACAACTGACAAAGGATTAATCTCCAAAATGTACAAGCAGCTCATGCAGCTCAATATCACAAAAACAAACAACCCAATCGAAAAATGGGCAGAAGACCTAAATAGACATTTCTCCAAAGAAGACATACAGATGGCCAACAAATATATGAAAAGATGCTCAACATCACTAATCATTAGAGAAATGCAAATCAAACTACAATGAAGTGTCACCTCACACCGGTCAGGATGGCCATCATCAAAAAATCTACAAACAATAAATGCTGGAGAGGGTGTGGAGAAATGGGAACCCTCCTGCACTGTTGGTGGGAATGTAAATTGATACAGCCACTATGGAGAACAGTATGGAGGTTCCTTAAAAAACTAAAAATAGAACTACCATACAACCCAGCAATCCCACTATTGGACATATACCCTGAGAAAACCATAATTCAAAAAGTGTCATGTACCACAATGTTCATTGCAGGTCTATTTACAATAGTCAGGACATGGAAGCAGCCTAAGTGTCCATCGACAGATGAATGGTTAAGGAAGATGTGGAACATATATATAATGGAATATTAGCCATAAAAAAATGAAATTGAGTTATTTGTAGTGAGGTGGACGGACCTAGAGTATGTCATACAGAGTGAAGTAAGTCAGAAAGAGAAAAACAAATACCATATGCCACCACATATATATGAAATTTTAAATAGTAATGATGAAACTAGTGGCATGGCAAGAATAAAGACACAGACATTGAGAACAGACTTGAGGGCATGGGGTGGGGAGAGGGGGAAACTGGGATGAAGTGAGAGAGTAACCTTTACATATATACACTACCAAATGTAAAATGGATGACTGGTGGTAAGCTGCTGCATAGCACAGGGAGATCAGCTTGATGCTTTGTGAAGACCTACAGGGATGGGATAGGGAAGGCGGCCGCAAATAGCCACAAGAGGGAGGGGATATGGGCATATATGTATACAAATAGCTGATTCACTTTATTGTACAGTAGAAACTAGCACAACATTTTAAAGCATTTATCCTCCAATAAAGATGTGAAAAACAACAAAAAAGATTGATTTGTCTATTTGGGGTCTCTTGTGTTTCCATACAAATTGTAAAATTTTTTGTTCTAGTTCTGTGAAAAATGTCATTAGTAATTTGACAGAGATTGCATTGAATCTGTAGATTGCTTTGGGTAGTATAGTCATTTTCACAATAACCATTTTTCTATACAAGAACATGGTATATCTCTCCATCTGTGTCGTCTTTGATTTCTCTCCTCAGTATCTTATAGTTTTCTGCATACAGGTCATTTGTCTCCTTAGGTAGGTTTATTCCTAGATATTTTATTCTTTTTGTTGCAGTGGTAAATGGGATTGTTTCCTTAATTTCTCTTTCTGATTTTTCATTTTGAGTGTATAGGAATGCAGGAGATTTTTGTGTATTCATTTTGTATCCTGAGACTTTACTAAATTCATTGATTAGCTCTAGTAATTTTCTGGTGGCATCTTTAGGATTTTCTATGTATAGTATCATGTCATCTGCAAACAGTGACAGTTTTACTTCTTTTTTGCCAATTTGGATTCCTTTTATTTCTTTCTCTTCTTTGACTGCCGTGGCTAGGACTTCCAAAACTATATTGAATAGTAGTGGCTAGAATGGTCACCCTGTCTTGTTCCTGATCTTAGAGGAAATGTTTTTAGTTTTTCACCATTGAGAGTGATGTTTGCTGTTGGTTTGTCATATATGGCTTTTGTTATGTTGAGGTAGGTTCCCTCTATGCCCTCTTTTTTGTAGAGTTTTTATAATTAATGGTTGTTGAATTTTTTCAAAAGCTTTTTCAGGATCTATTGAGATGATCATACGGTTTTTATTCTTCAATTTGTTAATATGATATATCACATTGATTGATTTGCATATATTGAAGAATCCTTGCAACCCTGGGATAAATCCCACTTGATCATGGTGTATGATCCTTTTAATGTATTGATGCTTTCATCTTGCTAGTATTTTGTTGAAGATTTTTGCGTCTATGTTTATCAGTGATATTGGTGTATAATTTTATTTTTTTGTGGTATCTTTGTCTGGTTTTGGTATCAGGGTGACGATGGCCTTGTAGAATGAGTTTGGGAGTGTTCCTCCCTCTGCAATTTTTTGGAAGAGTTTTCAAAATATAGGTGTTAGCTCTTCTCTAAATATTGGATAGCATTCGCCTGTGAAGCCGTCTGGACCTGGACTGTTCTTTGTTGGAAGATTTTTAATGACAGTTTCAATTTCATTACTTGTGATTGATCTGATCATATTCTCTATATTTTCCTGGTTCAGTCTTGGAAAGTTGTACCTTTCTAAGAATTTGTCAATTTCTTCCAGGTTGTCCATTCTATTAGCATATAGTTGCTTATAGTAATCTCTCATGATCTTTTGTATTTCTGCAGTATCAGTTGTTACTTCTCCTTTTTCATTTCTAATTATATTAATTTGAGTCTTCTCCCTTTTTTCCTTGATGAGTCTGGCTAATGGTTTATCAATTTTGTTTATCTTCTCAAAGAATCCACTTTTAGTTGTATTGATCTTTGCTACCATTTCCTTAATTTCTTTTTCATTTATTTCTGATCTGATCTTTATGATTTCTTTCCTTCTGCTAACCTTGGGGTTTTTTTGTTCTTCTTTCACTAATTGCTTTAGGTGTAAGGTTAGGTTGTTTATTTGAGATTTTTCTTGCTTCTTGAGGTAGGATTGTATTGCTATAAATTACCCTCTTAGAACTCCTTTTGCTGCATCCCATAGGTTTTGGGGCATCTTGTTTTCATTGTCATTTGTTTCTAGGTATTTATTGATTTCCTGTTTGACTTCTTCAGTGATCTCTTGGTTATTTAGTAGCATATTTTTAACCTCCATGTGTTTTTGTTTTTTACATTTTTTTTCTGTAATTGATTTCTAATCTCATAGCATTTTGGTCAGAAATGTTGCTTGATACGATTTCAATTTTCTTAAATTTACTGATGCTTGATATGTGACCCAAGATGTGATCTATTCTGGACAATGTTCCATGTGCACTTGAGAAGAAAATGTATTCTGCTGCTTTCGGATGGAATGTCCTACAAATATCATTTAAGTCTATCTTCTCTAATGTGTCATTTAAGGTTTGTGTTTTGTTATTAATTTTTTGTCTGGATGATTCATCCATTGGTGTAAGTGGAGTGTTAAAATCCCCCACTATTATTGTGTTACTCTTGATTTCCCCTTTTACAGCTGTTAGCATTTGCCTTATGTACTGTGGTACTCCTATGTTGGATGCATAAATATTTATAATTGTTATATCTTCTTCTTGGATTGATCCCTTGGTTATTATGTAGTGTCCTTCCTTATCTCTTTTAACTGTCTTTATTTTAAAATCTATTTTGTCTGATATGAGAATTGTCCAGCTTTCTTTCAATTTCCATTTTCATGGAATAACGTTTTCCATTCCCTCACTTTCAGTCTGTATGCTTCCCTAGGTCTGATGTGGGTCTCTTGTAGGCAACATATATACAGGTCTTATTTTTGTATCCATTATCCAGACTTTGTCTTTTAGTTGGAGCATTTAATCCATTTACATTTAAGGTTATTATCAATATGTATATCCCTATTATCATTTTCTTAATTGTTTTAGATTTGTTTTTGTAGGTCTTTTTCTTCTCTTGTGTTTCCTGCCTAGAGAATTTCTTTTAGAATTTGTTGCAAAGCTTGTTTTGTGGTGCTGAATTCTCTTAACTTTCACTTCTCTGTAAAGCTTTTGATTTCTCCATCAAAGCTGAATGAAAGCCTTGCTAGGTAGAGTAACCTTGGTTGTAGGTTTTTCCCTTTCATCACTTTAAGTATGTTCTGCCATTCTCCTCTGGCCTGCAGAATTTCTGCTGAAGGATTATCTGATAACTTTATGAGGATTTCCTTGTATGTTATTTGTTGCTTTTCACTTGCTGCTTTTAGTATTTTTTCTTTGTGTTTAACTTTTGATAGCTTGATTAATATGTGTCTCGTCATATTTCTCTTTGTGTGTATCGTGTATGGGTCTCTCTGCGCTTCCATAACTTGATTGGCTATTTCCTTTTCCATGTTAGGGAAGGTATTTCAACTGTAATCTCTTCAAATATTTTCTCAGACACTTTCTTTTTCTCTTCTTCTGGGATCCCTATAATTCGAATGTTGGTACATTTAATGTTGTCCCAGAGGTCTCTGAGACTGTCCTCAATTTTTTTCATTCTTTTTTCTTTATTCTGTTCTGCAGCAGTTATTTCCACCATTCTACTTCCAACTCACTTATGCATTATTTTGCCTCAGTTATTCTGCTTTTGATTCCTTCTAGTGTATTTCTAATTTTAGTTATTGTGTTGTTCATCACTGTTTGTTTGTTCTTTAATTCTTCTAGGTCATTGTTAAATGTTTCTTGTATTTTCTCCATTCTATTTCCAGGATTTTGGATTAACTTTACTATCATTACTCTGAATCCTTTTCAGGTATTTTGCCTATTTCTTCTTCATTTATTTGGTCTTATGAGTTTTTAGCTTGCCCCTTCATCTTCAACATAATTCTCTCTCCTCTAATTTAGTCTAACTTACTGTGTTTGAGGTCTCCTTTCTGCAGACCTGAGGTTCATAGTTTCTCTTGCTTCTGGTGTCTGCTCTCAGTGGGTGAGGTTGGTCCAGTGGATTGTGTAGGCTTCCTGATGGGGGGAACTGCTGCCTCCATTATGTTGTGTGGAACTGGATCTTTTCCCTCTGATGGGCAGGGTTGCATCAGGTTGTGTGTTTTGAGGGGTCTGTGGGCTTAGTACAACTTTAGGCAGCCTGTCTGCTGATGGGTGGGTTTGCCTTTCTGTCTTTCCTGTTGTTTTGCATGGGGTGTTCAGCACTGGAGCCTGCAAGCAGTTGGGTGGATCTGGGTCTGGGAGATGAGATGGAGACCTCCAGGAGAACTCTTGCTGATTAATATTCCCTGGGGCTAGGAATTCTCTTGCACTCCAGCATCCTGGGCTCAGTGCTCCCACCCCAGAGGCTCTGACCTGAGCCAAAAACCTGGCAACCAAGACCCCCACGAGCCACACAGCTCAGCAAAAAAAGGGGAAATAAAGAAAATGAAAAAGAAGGTAAAAGGGGCAGGAAGAAAACAAATGAAAACAGACAGAGAAACAAAACCCAAGACAAATAGCCAAGACAAAGACAAGCAAACAGCAACAGCAACAATTGAAAACCAATGAACAAACAAAAACCTAGACAAGTTGTAAAAGCAAAAGCAAACAAATGAAAACAAAGAAACACAGACACATACAAAGGAAAAAACAAAAACAGAGAAAACATAAGACCAGAGAAGAACCAGAGAAACAAAATAATCCTGAAATGAAATCCAACAATTAAAAACAAAATGAACAAAAACAAAGAGTAGGTGGCTAACAGCACGGACCCCAGAGGTGGGCATGAGATGTTAAGGCTGCTTCCGCTGCCACAGAGAAGCCTGTGTGCAAGCACAGGTCACTATCCACACCTCCCTTCTGGGGAGCATGTGAAGCCCACCACTGCCAGGGTCCCGGGATCCAGGGACGACTTCCCCAGGAGAACACACAGCATGCCTCAGACTGGTGCAACATCACTCCAGCTTCTGCCACCGGAGGCTCACCATACATCATGCCGGCCTGAGTGAGCCAGAGCCAACGAATCAGTGGCTTCTTTAACCCCGTCCTGTCTGAGCAAAGAACAGATGCCCTCTGGCGACCTACATGCAGAGGATGGGTCAAATCCAAAGCTGAGCGCCAGGAGATGTGCAAACAAAGAAGAGAAAGGGAAATCTCTCCCAGCAGCCTCAGGAGCAGTGGATTAATTGTCCACAAACAACTTGATATACCTTGCATCTGTGGAATACCTGAATAGACAACGAATCAACCCAAATTGAGGAGGTGGACTTTGAGAGCAAGATTTATGATTTTTTCCCCTTTTCCTCTTTTTGTGAGTGTGTATCTGTATGCTTCTGTATGAGATTTTGTCTGTATAGTTTTGCTTTCACCATTTGTCCTAGGGTTCTATCCATCCGTTTTTTTTTTAACTTTAAAAAAAGTTTTTTTTCTTAATAATTATTTTTTTATTTTAATAACTTTATTATATTTTCTTTTATCCTCTTTCTTTCTTTCTATGTTTTCTCCCTTTTATTCTGAGCCGTGTGGATGAAAGGCTCTTGGTGCGGCAGCCAGGAGTCAGTGCTGTGCATCTGAGGTGGAAGAGCCAACTTCAGGACACTGGTCCACAAGAGACCTCCCAGATCCATGTAATATCAAATGGCGAAAATCTCCCAGAGATCTCCATCTCAACACCGGCACCCAGCTTCACTCAACAACCAGCAAGCTACAGTGCTGGACACCCTATGCCAAACAACTAGCAAGACAGGAACACAAACCCACCCATTAGCACAGAGGCTGCCCAAAATCATAATAAGTCCACAGACACCCCAAAACACACCACCAGACGTGGACCTGCCTACCCAAAAGACAAGATCCAGCCTCATCCACCAGAACACCAGCACTAGTCCCCTCCACCAGGAAGCCTACACAACCCACTGAACCAACCTTACCCACTGGGAACAGACACCAAAAACAATGGGACCTATGAGCCTGCAGCCTGCAAAATGGAGACCCCAAACACAGTAAGATAAGCAAAATGAGACAGAAAAACACACAGCAGATGAGAGAGCAAGAGAACTACAAAATGAAGAACTAAATGAGAACTAATGTATGAAGAAGAAATAGGCAGTCTACCTGAAAAAGAATTCAGAATGATGATAGTAAAGATGATCCAAAATCTTGGAAATAGAATAGAGAAAATGGAAGAAACATTTAACAAGGAACTAGAAGAACTAAAGATGAAACAAACAATGATGAACAACACAATAAAGGAATTTATAAATACTCTAGAAGGGATCAATAGCAGAATAACTGAGGCAGAAGAACGGATAAGTGACCTGGAAGATAAAAGAGTGGAAATAACTACTGCAGGGCAGAATAAAGAAAAAAGAATGAAAAGAACTGAAGACAGCCTCAGAGACCTCTGGGACAACATTAACCACACCAACATTCGAATTATAGGGGTTCCAGAAGAAGAAGAGAAAAAGAAAGGGACTGAGAATATATTTGAAGAGATTATAGTTGAAAACTTCCCTAATATGGTAAAGGAAATAGTTAATCAAGTCCAGGAAGCACAGAGTCCCATACAGGATAAATCCAAGGAGAAACATGCCAAGACACATATTATTAAGACTGTCAAAAATTAAATACAAAGAAAACATATTAAAAACAGCAAGGGAAAAACAACAAATAACACACAAAGGAATCCCCATAAGGTTAACAGCTGATCTTTCAGCAGAAACTCTGCAAGCCAGAATGGACTGGCAGGACATATTTAAAGTGATGAAGGAGAAAAACCTACAACCAAGATTACTCTACCCAGCAAGGATCTCATTCAGATTTCATGGCGAAATTAAAAACTTTACAGACAAGCAAAAGCTGAGACAGTTCAGCACCACCAAACCAGCTTTACAACAAATGCTAATGGATCTTCTCTAGGCAAGAAACACAAGAGAAGGAAAAGACCTACAGTAACAAACCCAAAACAATTAAGAAAATGGGAATAGGAACATACATATCGATAATTACCTTAAATGTAAATGGATTAAATGCTCCCACAAAGAGACACAGACTGCCTGAATGGATACAAAAACAAGACCCATATATATGCTGTCTACAAGAGACCCACTTCAGACCTAGAGACACATACAGACTGAAAGTGAGGGGATGGCAAAATGCATTCCATGCAAACAGAAACCAAAGGAAAGCCGGAGTAGCAATTCTCATATCAGGCAAAATAGACTTTAAAATAAAGACTATTACAAGACACAAAGAAAGACACTACATAATGATCAAGGGATCAATCCAAGAAGAAGATATAACAATTGTAAATGTTTATGCACCCAACACAGGAGCACCTCAATACATAAGACAAATACTAACAGCCATAAAAGGGGAAATTGACAGTAACAAATTCATAGCAGGGGACTTTAACACCCCACTTTCACCAATGGATAGATCATCCAAAAGGAAAATAAATAAGGAAACACAAGCTTTAAATGATACATTAAACAAGATGGACTTAATTGATATTTAAAGGACACTCCATCGAAAAACAACAGAGTACACATTTTTCTCAAGTGCTCATGGAACATTCTCCAGGACAGTTCATGTCTTGGGTCACAAATGAAGCCTTGGTAAATTTTAAAACATTGAAATTGTATCAAGTATGTTTTCTGACAATAACGCTATGAGACTAATATCAATTACAGGAAAAGATTTGTAAAGAATACAAACACATGGAGGCTAAACAATAAACTACTTAATAACGAAGTGATCACTGAAGAAATCAAAGAGGAAATCAAAAAATACCGAGAAACAAATGACAATGGAGACATGACGACCCAAAACTTATGGGATGCAGCAAAAGCAGTTCTAAGAGGGAAATTTATAGCAATACAATCCTACCTTAAGAAACAGGAAACATCTCGAATAAACAACCTAACCTTGCACCTAAAGCAACTAGAGAAAGAAGAAAAAAAATCCCCAAAGTTAGCAGAAGGAAAGAAATCATAAAAATTAGATCAGAAATATATGAAAAAGAAATGAAGGGAATGATAGCAAAGATCCATAAAACTAAAAGCTGGGTATTTGAGAAGATAAAAAAGAATTGACAATCCATTTGCCAGACTCATCAAGAAAAAAAGGGAGAAGACTCAAATCAATATAATTCGAAATAAAAAAGGAAAAGTAACAACTGATACTGCAGAAATACAAAAGATCATGAGAGATTACTACAGCCACTCTATGCCAATAAAATAGACAACCTGGAAGAAATTGACAAATTCTTAAAAATGCACAACCTGCCAAGACAGAACCAGGAAGAAATAGAAAATATGAACAGACCAATCCCAAGCACTGAAATTGAAACTGTGATTAAAAATCTTCCAACAAACAAAAGCTCAGGACCAGATGGCTTCACAGGCGAATTCTATCAAACATTTAGAGAAGAGCTAACACCTATCCTTCTCAAACTCTTCCAAAAAATAGCAGAGGGAAGAACACTCCCAAACTCATTCTACAAGGCCACCATCACCCTGATACTAAAACCAGACAAAGATGTCACAAAGAAAGAAAACTACAGGCCAATATCACTGGTGAAGATAGATGCAAAAATCCTCATCAAAATACTAGCAAACAGAATCCAACAGCTCATTAAGAGGATCATACACCATGAGCAAGTGGGGTTTATTCCAGGAATGCAAGGATTCTTCAATATATGCAAATCACTCAGTGTGATATACCATATTAACAAATTGAAGGAGAAAAACCATATGGTCATCCCAATAGATGCAGAGAAAGCTTTCGACAAAGTTCAACACCCATTTATGATAAAAACCCTCCAGAAAGTAGGCACAGAGGAGCTTTCTTCAACATAATAAAAGCCATATATGACAAACCCACAGCCAACATCGTCCTCAATGGTGAAAAACTGCAAGCATTTCCACTAAGATCAGGAGCAAGAGGAGGTTGCCCACTCTCACCACTCTTATTCAACATAGTTTTGGAAGTTTTAGCCACAGCAATCAGAGAATAAAAGGAAATAAAAACAATCCAAATCCGAAAAGAAGAAGTAAAGCTGTCACTGTTTGCAGTTGACATGATATTATACATAGAGAATCCTAAAGATGCTACCAGAAAACTACTAGAGCTAATCAATGAATTTGGTAAAGTAGCAGGATACAAAATTAATGCTCCGAAATCTCTGACATTCCTATACACTGGCATTCCTAATGACGAAAAATCTGAAAGTGAAACCAAGGAAACACTCCCATTTACCACTGCAACAAAAAGAATAAAATATCTAGGAATAAACCTACCTAAGGAGACAAAAGACCTGTATGCAGAAAATTATAAGACACTGATGAAAGAAATGAAAGATGATACAAATAGATGGAGAGATATACCATGTTCTTGGATTGGAAGAATCAACATTGTGAAAATGACTCTACTACCCAAAGCAATCTGTAGATTCAGTGCAATCCCTATCAAATTACCACTGGCATTTTTCACAGAAATAGAACAAAAAATTTCACAATTTGTATGGAAACACAAAAGACCCCGAATAGCCAAAGCAATCTTGAGAATGAAAAACAGAGCTGGAGCAATCAGGCTCCCTGACTTCAGACTATACTACAAAGCTACAGTACTCAAGACAGTATGGTACTGGCAGAAAAACAGAAATATAGATCAATGGAACAGGATAGAAAGCCCAGAGATAAACCCACACACATATAGTCACCTTATCTTTGATAAAGGAGGCAGGAATGTACAGTGGAGAAAGGACAGCCTCTTCAATAAGTGGTGCTGGAAAACTGGACAGGTACATGTAAAAGTATGAGATTAGAACACTCCCTAACACCATACACAAAAATAAGCTCAAAATGGATTAAAGACCTAAATGTAAGGCCAGAAGCTTTCAAACTCTTAGAGGACAACATAGGCAGAACAGTCTATGTTATAAATCACAGCAAGATCCTTTTTGACCCACCTCCTAGAGAACTGGAAATAAAAACAAAAATAAACAAGTGGGACCTACTGAAACTTCAAAGTTTTTGCACAGCAAAGGAAACCATAAACAAGACCAAAAGACAATGCTTAGAATGGGAGAAAATATTTGCAAATGAAGCAACTGACAAAGGATTAATCTCCAAAATTTACAAGCAGCTCATGCAGCTCAATAACAAAAGAACAAACAACCCAATCCAAAAATGGGCAGAAGATGTAAATAGACATTTCTCCAAAGAAGATATAGAGATTGCCAACAAACACAAGAAAGAATGCTCAACATCATTTATCATTAGAGAAATGCAAATCAAAACTACAATGAGATATCATCTCACACCAGTCAGAATGACCATCATCATTAAATCTAGAAACAATAAATACTGGAGAGGGTGTGGAGAAAAGGGAGCACTCTTGCACTGCTGGTGGGAATGTGAATTGGTACAGCCACTATGGAGGACAGTATGGAGGTTCCTTAAAAAACTGCAAATAGAACTACCATATGACCCAACAATCCTCCTACTGGGCATATAATCTGAGAAAACCATAATTCTAAAAGAGTCATGTACCAAAATGTTCATTGCAGCTCTATTTCCAGGAGATGGAAACAACCTAAGTATCTATCATTGGATGAATGGATAAAGAAGATGTGGCACATATATACAATGGAATATTACTCAGCCATAAAAAGAAATGAAATTGAGTTATTTGTAGTGAGGTGGATGGAACTAGAGTGTGTCATACAGAGTGAAGTAAGTCATAAAGAGAAAGACAAATACCGTATGCTAACACATATATATGGAATCTCCCTGGTGGCACAGTGGTTGAGAGTCTGCCTGCCAATGCAGGGGACACAGGTTCGTGCCCCAGTCCGGGAAGATTCCACATGCCGCAGAGTGGCTGGGTCCGTGAGCCATGGCCACTGAGCCTGCACGTCCAGAACCTGTGCTCCACAACGGGAGAGGCCACAACTGTGAAAGGCCTGCGTACTGCAAAAAAAAAAAAAAAAAAAAAAAAATTAAAGAACAAAACTAAAGCAGAATGCAAACTGAAGGAAACAGCAAACAAAACAAACACATAATAATGATTTAAAAAAAGATAAGAACAAATAAAGCAAGGGACAAATGGATAAAAAACAAAATAGAACAAAGAAAAAAAAACAAGGAAAAAACACAACAGAAATGTAATGTAGAATTAGAAATATAAAAAAAAACTATATTGAAAAAAAATTTTAAACTAAATAAAAATAAAAACAAATAATAATAAAAAGCAGAATAAAACAAAACATTTAAACAATAGTAATGATTATATTTTCTTGGGGTCTCTGCTGTCAGTGACCTTGCTCCCACCATGATTCACAGCCAACCTCTGCCTCCCCAGGAGGCCCTCCAAAACCTCTAGGTAGGTCTCTGTTCCCTCTGTGGGCACTGTGGGGGCAGCTCAGACTCTGACCTGGCCCAACTCCCACATCTACTAATCCCCAAAGTCCCCAGTTGCTAGAGCTAGACTGGCTTCAGTTCTGGGAACACTCCTCGTCCATTCAGATATTCCATAGATGCAGGGTTTACCATGCTGATCATGGGGATTTAATCTGCGGTTTGTGCAACTACACAGAAAGATTTTTTTTCCTCTTCCTTAGTCACCCCACCCCTGGGGCTCAGCTGTGGTTTTAACCCCACCTCTGCATGTGGGCCAACCACAGGAATCTGCTCCTCAGGCTGCCCTGGAGGACTTGGGTCTGCCCCGGTAAGGAGAATGTGTGGACATGGCATGACTGCCTGGATTGTGGGGGCCCTGACAGCAATAGGTGCACAAGAAAGCCAGTGGCCATGGGTGCGAGAGATCTGGCCCTAGTGAGAGCATTTCCTAGCACCTGGTGGCTGATGTGAGAAGGCCATCACTGGTGGGGTATTTTCCTAGCACCTGGCAGGGCAGGGGGCCAGTGTGTGGGGAGAGAGATGCTGCAGTGGCAGCTCCACCCCCTGTGCATCACTCAACAGTGGCGCCTTGCTTCTATGGCAGTCTGGGTTTCCTCCACAAACATTCCCAGTTGCAGATTCCCTCCCTCCCATCCCCATAGGCTGTCTCCTCACAGCCAACAGCAGTCCTCCCCCAGTGTTTGCTCTCCAATCCCCATGTTCTAGCTCTCAGCCCCCGTGTGCACCAGTGGACACGCATCCCAGTCTGGGCTATGCAGGGCTGTGGCACGGACTATCTGTGTAGGTCTCACTCTGTCCTGTCTGTCACAGACCAGACATTTCATCCTGCTCTGACAGCTTCAGATGCCCCCCATCTGTCCCAACTGACTTCTCCATCAGTGAGGGGGCTTCCTCGGATACAGGAAACTCTCCTCAGCTTCAGCTCTCCCCCAGGGTTGCAGATCCCATCCCACTTCCTCTCCTCTTCTTTTTCCCTTCTTTCTTTCATCCTACCCAGTTATGTGGGGATCTTTCTTGTCCTTTCTGGAGTCCAAGGTCTTCTGCTACTGTTCAGCCAGTGTTCTGTGGGAATTGTTCCATCTGTAGATGTATTCTTATGCATTTGTGGAGAGAGATGAAGTCCACATTCTCCTACTCCTCCACCATCTTGGTTTTCCCCTCTATATTCTTTTATATCCTACTTCCATATCACAAATTTACTTTTAAAATTTACTTTTGTTCTGTCTTCAAATTTACTTTTAAAATGTCAGACTGATCATATTTACATTTTGTTCTGTAAGTATAATGAGCCTTCCATGCCTTGTGTATAGACTGATTTTTGAATTTAAATGTCTCATTGCTGTGACCATGTAAGATCATTCACTGAAGAGCCAAATAATGTGCTATGATCACATTTCCTTCGATAACCATTTGCTTGTCACCTTGTTTCCAATTTTCCCCCTTTGTACTGTGTACCTTTATCATGTCCCCCAAGTACTTTAACCTCTACCTCAGGGATTCCAGCAAATCTTCCAAGTCTTCCTTTGTTTGAGCTCCATTTCTCCTGCTCCTCCTCCTCAACACTGACATAATTCTTCTCTGGCTTGATGAGCAGCTATCATCATGGGACTTTCCTTCATTACTCTGCTGGTTTGGATTCACTATCCTATGGCTCTCATTTCTTCCTCTCTCTTTAAACTTTCAAGGAACTTCTGGGTGTGGGGGGGATGCATTGGCAGCAATGTTATGAGCCTTGCTTTTGTTTCA
Organism: Delphinapterus leucas; assembly: GCF_059928025.1. Classification (NCBI taxonomy): domain Eukaryota; kingdom Metazoa; phylum Chordata; class Mammalia; order Artiodactyla; family Monodontidae; genus Delphinapterus; species Delphinapterus leucas. The sequence goes on from NC_143147.1 coordinate 38,014,099, forward strand.
TCTGCACACTTCGTTGGTAGTTTGGCTGGATTTGGAATTCCCTCAGCCCACTGACCATCATCCCATCACCTTGGGGCATGCAGGGTTGCAGAGGAGAAGTCTGAGACCAGCATCACTCTTCTTCTTTTATGATGACCTGTTGGGGGTTTTTTGTTTGTTTGTTTTTTTGTCTCTCTAGACACTTGGAACCAACTTTTCTATCCTACTTACTAAGACAGATACACAGAAAATGCTTTTAATTTGAAGATTCATATCCTTTAACTTTTTAGCATTTACCTCTATTACCTATTTGATAATTTCTTCCCTTCTGTTCTGTTCTCTCTCTAGCAATCTTATTAGTCGAGTGGCAGACCTCTAGTCTCAAATTTTCCACCACTGTCTCTTATTCTATATTCTGTGAGATTTCCTCAAGTTTTTAATCCTCTATTCTTTATTATTTCTGTAATCATATGTTTAATTTTTAAAAACTCATTCTTTTGTTGTACCTTTCTTTGCATTCCGATTCAATAGATGAAATTTTTATGTATCTCTTTGAGAATTGTAATTAGATTTAATTTTTTTTTCTCTTCAGTTTGCTGAATTACCTGTTTCCTTCAGGATCAGCTTTGGTATTGATTTCCTTGTTGGTATTTCTTTTTTATGTTGGAAGCTTTTCTCAAGCATCAAATGATCCTGGATTTTTCATTCATGTGTAAGAATTAAGTGCCAGGAAAGCTGACAGTGTTTGGGAGTAGAGTTTGTTCACTAATTGGCTTCATTTTAAGCTAAGCAGGCAGGCATCCTGCTGTTACATGGAGGGGTCCACGTGTGCCAGAATACAAGGGCCACACCTTCACTGGCTGATCAACATTTTACAATTTATTTTTTTAAATGTAGGTAAAAATAAACTTTATCTAATCATCCCCCCCCCCCACCATGGTAGATTAAAACCTATTTTCTTGGTGGACATAGGAGTAGAGAGGAGAATAGGAGAGTTAACTTCTGTGTACAGATTTTCACAACAGTCTTTATGCCCTAACCCCATTATACCAGGTGTCTCTGAGTCAAGAGTCTGTATGGAGTTCTGCAATGCTCAGCTTTCTCTTCCCATCTGCTTCACCAGCCAATACTCCTGCATCTACTTTGGGTCTACTGATATGTGTTGAAACATTCTATTACTGATGACTTTACCCCCATTCTCTTTGTTTTATGGGGGCAAATGAATTTTTTTCTGACCTTAGAAAGGTAAGGGGGCAAACTTAACATGCTCAATCCTCTATCTTGGACCAGAAGATTTAATTTCCATTTTAAGACGACCCCAATGATTGTTGTGGGGTAAATGGCATGGATGAGGGCTAGAGGGGATTCAGGGAGACAAGGAGGTGACTGTTACATAGTTCCTGAGAAAATGAGTTGGAGAAAAATGGACATTTTTGAAATAATTCTAAGGTTAGGACCTATATGGCATGCTTATTGGATGTGGGAACATGAGTAAGAGAGAGGAATTAAGGATAACTGTAAGTTTCCAGATTGAGCACCTATGTGGTGACATTTAATGTTTGAGAAGGAAAAGGAGCGGTCCAGTTTTGGAGAGAAATAGAAGTTTCATTTGTGACAAACTAAGGTTAATATGCCAATTAGACATCCAAGTGGAGATGTCAAGTAGAAAGTTAGATGCACATATTTGGAACCCAGAGAAAGATATCTAGGGTTGAGAAAAATTGGAGTGTTCCTCAGGAGATACATGGTATTTATATTTCTCACCAGGAGCTCACTTGGGTAATCTCTAGGAATAGTCTTCTGAAACATTTCAACTAAATCAAAACATTCATTAATACAGCAAGAATAATACAATTTCCATGAATGTTAATTTAGTCATTTGAAATGAAGAATCTGTAAGGAAAGACTTATGTAATTTTCAAAATCCATAAAAAAAAACTTACTTCTCCTGCCACTGAGAAAATCATAAGGGTGTACCTTTGGGTTTGTATTGATTCTCTGTTCTTAACCTAAATAACCTGAGCGAGAGTAGCCCTCCTTAAAATCCTCAACCCATCAAGGTAATGGTTAAGCAAGAGGTCTTGGAAAGGCACAATTTAACATTTTGTCAGCCAGGTGTAACAACTTTATAATGTGGCTAGCAATTGAATCAACAACCCACAACACCAACACTACTTATTAATTACTCACCATGGGTCTATCACCAAACACTTGAGATCTTATCCTAAAGATTCAACATTAAAAAATGATTTGTAAGCATTCAGGCAAAGAGGTTTTCCAGAAAACTAGAAGGCTGGGGGCAGAGCTGCTGTGTGGGATGCCTGAGCTCTGATTCTGCTTCCTGCACCTGCTACTTAGAGAGAAATTGACGCTATGTGCTTCCAATTAATCTCTGTCTGACAGATAATAATGTTTTTATGCCTGAGATGTTATTTAAGTGCATGCATATATGTGCACAAGTACACACACACACACCTTTAGTCTTAGAACAAAAAGTTTCATTTTGCCAGTAGTCAACCAATACAAAATCATTCCAAAGGTTGGAATGTGCCCTAAACTGGCCAAGTATTTTTTTAACTCCTAACAGCAGTTGGTCAGGAAATCTTTCTCCTACAGTGTTATTTCTGGGCTAATAACATGAAAATGTCTCAGATACCAGAATAGGTACAAAGTGTTTTATGGTGTACATTTGAGAGACAGAATCATTCAAGCAAAGGAGCATGAGATTTTGGATAAAACAGACTTGAGTTCCAATTCTGGCTCACTATTGCTGATTCATTAAAACTGACTTTCTCTCACTTAAAGAAAATATTTTTCTTACTTTAACAAAAGCAGGAAGATTAGGTGTTTTTTAGGTTATTGATTAAATTTTTCTCATTCACCAGATTTCTGAGACATAAGACCCATCAGTTTTATTTACCAAGGGTCTTGGGAGATCTTGAAAAAGCATTGCAAACATCCTCATGAAAGAAAATTTATCCTGAGAAGGAGAGAGATGACAGGCTGACTTTTCATTCCCCATGAATTCTGGCTGTCTACGTTGGCTTCAGGGTGTCCTCTTCCCCCAAGACTTTTTCTCATGTTTCAGTGACTCAGTCACTTTACTACTTTTACCTGAGTTGGAAAAAAGAGGGATGCCTTATGTAGCATCAGGATTCTTTCAGATAGTTTTCAAGCTTTGGGTCCAACTCACTTTCTCCATTAGCTCTATTCCGTGGGTCCACTTGTCTACTCTGCATCTTTGTAATGTTCATGAGAACTCTTTGTGCTGTGGTGACCTGTAACAGCCTGTTAATGGAGTTTACAGGTTCCACATGTATTGTCCCCAGTGTGGTTCAGTGACAAGAGTGTAAGAATGATGTTAGACAATACATTGGGAGCATTGAATCAGTGGAGAAAGTTAACCAATGAGAAATTCCTAGTGACTGGGTGCTGAAGAACTTTCATGAAGAACCATGCCTAATAATCACATATAATTATTAACAATGATACAAGATGTGCTACTATTTCCCCAACTTTCAGCAAAGCCTAATAGACCCCCTACAGCCTTGTGTGTTAGTGGAGTGTAAAGGACATGGAAGTAAGGAGAGTAGTGACCTGCTCTACATGAACTCCACCTGTGCCTGTTTCTCACTGGGGCCCACAGAGTTACCAACGTCATATATAAAGAGGGAGCAGTTCCTGGAGGTCCAGGAGGTGATCTGAGAGACTGTCATTGAAAGTGGCACAGAGAAGCAGACACAACATGGAACATAGGAAACTCCCCCTCTCCAAGTGACCAAAGCAGCACAGTGACTGACTCTGGATTACGCCAGTGGTACCTAGTAACCACCCAGTAGATGATATTTATCTTCTCACATATACCACTAAAAATGAGGGTCACGAGAATACCTACCTCATAGTGTTGTTACGAAGATTAATTGAAACTTACATATTCCTGTGGTTGTATTTTCACTCTGTTGTGTTATAGTTTTCCCAAGACAGGATGATCTTCTCTCTTCTTTTGCTCCTTCTGCCCTTCTCTGAGCACAAATCCATGGAGCCCCAACACGTGCTATAGACGTTCTCGACACCTTGCTTGCATTCATTTCTTCTTTGGTTCCATTAGAATATGTCTTTGGCCTTCTTAAATTGCCAACCTGTGGCATTACATTTGGACCGATTTTAAAATGTGAGGACACATATGTATTGTCTCTGTGTCTTATTTTAGAGCATATGTCTGATTCCTATTGTGGTTGAATTAAATATTCTGATTCAAATTCTGAGAATGTATGTAATATTTGTGTTGGGGTTTAGGGCCCATGCAGATCTAAGACACATTTTGGAGCTGAGAGGGTGGGTGAATTACCCATCTGGGGTCTTCTCTGTGAATGGAAGATGTCGCCCACATATTGCAAGATACTAAGAGCCCCAGTGAAGAAGATCAGATCACTGGATGAAACCCTTGATTAGAAGGAGATAAATTTATAGACTGGCTCCTTTCTGTGTTATGGATAATATCCCACTGACCACTTTGGGTGGTAGGTTGTCAAAGATGTAATGGGGCTGTGTGGGAGAAGGATTATGAAAGTTGTTGCTTTGTATTGATCTGAACCTACAAAACTCTTGTAAGAAATGACTCATGTAAAATCATTTCTGGACCCCACGTTGTGCTGTGTGATATAGGCTGGCATTATAAGGCCAATGAAGATATCTGTGATTCTGTGGTTTTTATGTTACCCTGGAACTCCAATAGTCACAGTCACTGAGTGGGTGGACCCTACCCTGGTCAACATTAATTATCCCACTTCCTGTGATCACAGGAAGTTACAGGAGATGAAAAGGAAGCCGTGGGCTGACGTCTTTCCAAAGGCAGTGACAAATACTACTGTCAGTCTGAAACTTGTATGTGAATCCTGCATATTAATAGCTCCTCAATATGAAGGGGAAGGTGAGCCAGACAGTCTATCTCTGTAGACAGATAGCTGGCTTCAGAGAGCATCTCTGAGTGGGAAGATGCTATCTGCACACAGAATAGATAAATCGTGATGGAGGAAGCAGGGCTGGGGGTCAGAAAGTTGTTCTCATGTGTTGTAGGATGTTTAGCAGCATCCTTGGTCTCTACTTACTAGAGGCCAGTAGCATCCTCTCCCCAGTTGTAACAACCAAAAATATCCCTAGAAACACTACCAATGTCTCGTAGGGAGACAAAATCAGCCCTGTGCCTGAGGCTGTGGTCTTTGTTCGCATAATCAAAGCTGGTGCACTAATACCATATTCACATTTCAATTCATGGGATGGAGAAAGGAGAAAAAGTGGAAAGCAAGCAACTTCCTTTTAAGAGGGTGATGTAGATATTGTATATATCACTTATGCTCATGTTCCTTGTGCTAGGACTTGGTCATATGGCAATAGAGAGATGTAGAGAGAGGCTGAGAAATTCGGTGGCATGCTAAAATTCAAGGGGGTTCTATTTCTAAGAATATTTGGGGAATATGAATAATGGGGGGAGCAATTAGTCTCATTACCAGTAGGGAATTATTACATAATTAAATATGATAATGTACCTTAAGTACCCAGCATAATACCTGACATAGTAAATGCTCAATGAATATTTGTCCTCCTCTCCCTCCTGCCTCTCCATCCCCAAGCACTTGGCCTGTGTCTCTTTCACACTGAGATTTTGTCTTAAATTATTCTGATAAACATTAATAATAACTACTCTCCTTTATACTTGGTAAATACTGAGACTATAGACCACTCTCGATGTATGCTTTAAGCCCACCCTCTCTTTCAGGTTTTTTCTGACTTTGCCTTTTGCCTGCTATGGACTTGCCATTAACACAATCTCCATAAACACAGACAAATATGGACCCTTAGGTGATGCTTCCTGGAGGTCCTGCTTCAAAGTGAATGACATTTTGGTATTGAATCAGTTTTAACCCTGGGTCTAGAATTTACGAGGACTGTCACTTTGGGGTAGTTGCTTATGTAGTTACTTAATTGGGGGCCCTCAATTTCCTTATCTGTAAAATGGGCAGAACAATACCTACTTTGTAGAGATGTCACAAATTATCCCAAATAAAAATGTTTCAAGCCACTAATATATGTCTGGTCCTGTAAATATTATTTCAAAAAATTTTTCATAATGCCATATAGCTTCTGAAATAATATGCCAATTTTATAGAAAAGTAAGTGTGGCTAAGAAGGGTAAATTTGCTTGCCCAAAGTTTTATGTGTACACAATTTTAGGAGGAGAAAGAGATGGGATTTGAACTCAGGTTTCTCTGACACCAAATTGAGCCTCTTTACAATGCCAAAGGTTTTCTTCCACTTCTTTTGTGAACACATATTACTCAACAGCTGTTAAACCACTTCTGTCCCTTAAAGAAGCTGCGTGTGGACTGACAGAATATGGGACAACGGCTTCCCCAAGAGGGAGACTACAGCCCACAGTGGACTGTCCCCTCTTCCCCGGGAAAGAGGCTTGATGTGGAGAGTGACAACTGGGAGTTTTCAGCCACTGACCATCCACCTGTGCCTGGCTCTGTCACCAAGAGCATGGCCAGGGGTCCCTGTGTGCTAAGCTTATCACTGGGGTGCTGGCACCCTCCAAGGGGCTGGCCCACCCTTTCTCTCCTCGCCCCAGCTAGTTGTGCAAGTTGCTGACCCAAATGGAAAGCACTGCATTTCATGAGAATGAAATAAGTACATTGGACAAGAGCTCCACATTTCTCACCATCAGCTTTCCTTCATTTTCGGGAATGGCCCTGCTAACCTGTGATTTTGAAGGATTCCAAAGAATTTTGGAGTCTAGGAATCAATTTTACTGGTAGTTTCTTTTTTTCTGGATGTCTCAATGTGGCGTGTTCCTTTCTCTCTCTCTCTCTCTCTCTCTCTCTGTGTGTGTGTGTGTGTGTGTGTGTGTACACATGTGTGAAGGCAGTATTGGTATATCTGCTCCAGATATACCAAGGTGTCTTGTGATATGTAACAGCAGCTGTGGTGTAATGAAATGACCTTAATACTTGGTGCCAGAAAACCTGGATTCAAATCCTAGGTGTCTTACCTGCAATGTGACCTGGGGGATCTTTCTGGGTCCTAGCTTCCCCCAAAGGAAAATGAAACCTAATAAACCCTACTTTGGAAGGCTGCTGAAGAATTCAGTGATATTACAGATGGATGGCAGTGTGCTGTAGTGGAAAGAGACCTGAGTTCAAATCCAGAATCTATCTCTAAAAAGTCTTGTGAATCAGGAAAATTTACTCAACTTTGTTGCTCAGTTTCCACATCTTTAAAATGATATTTCCAACAGATTTGTGTGGGTCAAATGAGAAATCTGTGAATTCTCTTATATAGTCCCCAAGCAAATGATATGACTCATTTCAGGGGGCTTATGAAAAGATGAGGGGATGCTCTGAGATAGAGCAGGCTGGACTGTGTCTCAGTGAGCCTTCTTCAAGGGTGTCTGTTACTGCAGCTGGGTCCCTGGGGCTTCTTCACAAGTTAATGGGCTGGTTAATGGAGTGACTCAGTGGAGAACCCACTTGTCTCCCTCTTGTGACACAAAAGGCATCTTGCCTGCTTTGATTGCTCTTTAGCATTTACTTCTGCAGACTAATTTGGTTATAACAGGATTGTCTTCTCCAAGGGCCATCTCCCAAATTACCAGCCCCAGATAAGAGTGATTGCTTTTGTAAAGATCCATCTTAATCATAGACCCTCCCTCTCACCTTAGCTGGCTTCTTAGCTCCATAAGGAGCAACCAGCTTGAGTACTGGGTGAGGTTTAACGTGGTCCCCGAGAATGTATGTTGGGGCACTCATCCCAACTCTTTGAGAGAAACATTTGGGGTAATGCCTCACTTTTCATGACAAGACCAATGGAATGCTCCTTCTCTTTCAAGCTCTAGAGAAGACTTTGAGAAGAATTCAAACTTTGTCTTTTGACCCCACCCTGACTACCTATTCAGTACTTCTCACTTCTCACCACCTCCATTAGCCACACCCTCACTTTCTGTCCAAAAGGACAGAGCTCTCACTCTGTGCCTTGGCTTCTAAAGCTACCCACTGCAGTGTCCCACCCATGCAATCCTTCCCAAGTGCTTGTCGTAGTACCTCAAGGGTCCACAGGTGAGAGATGATATCCTGAACTAATTTATTACTTATTATTAAAGAATGATAATGAGTTATTTCAATTCGATTCAAATCTACCTTATATTCATAAAGCAGCCATGGTCCAGGTGCTGTGTCAGGTACTACATAGACAGCTACACTATGCTAGAGAGTTTACACTCATTATCTCATTTAACACCCAAAAAAGTAGACATAATTATTCTTGCTCTCAGGGGGGAAACTCAGACTCAGAGAGGTTTGCTGATTTGCTCAGTGTTACTAGGACCTCTGCATTACACAATGCCACAGGACACCATTCCCATGGTAGTCCATGCAAACAGTACTCCCTGGATTTGTGTTCTGGGACACAATGCAAAAGGAATGGTACCCTGGAGCTGTGCAAAGCTGTGGTTTTGGTGCTTACCCAACAGAGTCAAGATTTGTAGTTCTTCTCATCCTGAGTTTAGTGATTCTTCTAGCCCACACAAAAAAAGATTAACCTCTAGCATGATGCCAACTCTCTTCTGATGAATTAAATAAGAAAAGTGGTGATTAAAGGTTTCTTCTAAATTATTTGAGCACTCAGGTGAGGATGGCGAACACAAACAATGCTTAGTGTATGGCCCAGGTGATCCATTGCAGTTCAGAAAGGGATAGTGAACAACATTCCACATGGGAAATCATCTGGCAGTGGAGAAATAGCAGAGGTCAGACAGAACTAGGTTCAGATTCTAGATGTGCCACTTCTTAGTGTGCTCTAGGATAAACAGTAAGTTCTTTTGCACCTCAGTTTTATCTTCTGCAGAAAATGGCCCTTTTGCTTGGACCAGGATACCTTAAATTCATCAGATAAGATTCACTCAAGTGTTTAGAATACCATAACTGAGTGCTTTAAAAAGTGAGTAAAATTTTGGTGCTATCTCAGGAAAGTTTTAAGTTACATTGGTAATTTTAAAATTTCCTTTATTCTGAATCAGTTTTTTTTTAACATCTTTATTGGAGTATAATTTCTTTACAATGGTGTGTTAGTTTCTGCTTTATAACAACGTGAATCAGCTATACATATACATATATCCCCATATCTCCTCTCTCTTGTGTCTCCCTCCCACCTTCCCTATCCCACCCCTCTAGGTGGTCACAAAGCACCAAGATGATCTCCCTGTGCTATGTGGCTGCTTCCCACTAGCTATCTATTTTACATTTGGTAGTGTATATATGTCCATGCCACTCTCTCAGTTTGCTCCAGCTTACCCTTCCCCCTCCCCATGTCCTCAAGTCCATTCTCTACATCTGCGTTTTTATGCCTGTCCTGCTCCTAGGTTCTTCTGAACTGTTTTTTTTTTTTTTAGATTCCATATATATGTGTTAGCATACAGTATTTGTTTTTCTCTTTCTGACTTACTTCACTCTGTATGACAGACTCTAGATCTATCCACCTCACTATAAATAACTCAATTTTGTTTCTTTTTATGGCTGAGTAATATTCCATTGTATATATGTGCCATATCTTCTTTATCCATTCATCTGTCAATGGACACTTAGGTTGCTTCCATGTCCTGGCTATTGTAAATAGAGCTGCAATGAACATTGTGATACATGACTCTTTTTTTTCTTTTTTTTTTTTTGCGGTGCGCGGGCCTCTCACTGTTGTGGCCTCTTCTGTTGCGGAGCACAGGCTCCGGATGCGCAGGCTCAGCGGCCACGGCTCACGGGCCCAGCCGCTCCCCGGCATGTGGGATCTTCCCGGACCGGGGCACGAACCCGTGTCCCCTGCATCGGCAGGCGGACTCTCAATCACTGTGCCACCAGGGAAGCCCCATGACTCTTTTTGAATTATGGTCTTCTCAGGGTATACCCTGAGAAGACCATAATTTAAAAGGTCTTACTGATTTTTAAAGTCAATGTCCTTTCTGTTACACTCCTCTGCTCCTCAAATGTTTTTAACTCATTTTAAAAGTATAAGACAATATGTATTTCATACATGCTTCAGTGATTGCAAATACTCAGTCGAGTTTTCTCTGAGCCTGGTCGTATCCCATCTTTTCACTTTGATGGTGGCATAGGGTGTTTGCAAATATGCTGCTTCCTACACGAGGGCCAGTGTCCACACATACACACTCATCTCTCTTCCCTTTGGCTGCTCAAATATTCCCCATGCTGTCCTGGAGAGTTTTGTGCTTGAAGAATCAATCAAAGGATTAGCAGATGTGCTGACAGCCACACAAGCTGATTTCCTGAACCTCTTAGCCCTCGGGCCCAGAAAGGAAGCACAGCCCCTAATGGACTCTCATTTGTAATTAAATGACAAGGATATTGTGGTGGGAAGAGTTGTCTCTTCCTTATTAGGGCCACTTGCTGGTCTTTTTATTCATTTTTATGTGAGTTCAGTTCCCATTGATGTGGGTGATGATTGTTGGCCAAATACCACTCTTGCATCTGAGTCGACATGGCATTCTCCCCCAATGTCCCTGTGGTAAACACGGAGGACTTGAAAGACAGAATGATTTCACCTCTGAAGTCCTATTTGGTGCACATTTTGAGCCCAGGGACCAACCACGCAGGAGGCCTGGGGTGTTTTCACTAGTTCACAACCATGAAAGTGTTGTGTATATTTTTCCCCTTTGGTGGAAAAATGATGGCTTTACTTTCTTGAAGCATTCCTGTTGACTTATTCATGGAACCCAAAGAGGGTGACATCCAAGGAGGGCAGCATGCAGCCTTCTGTTTCCCAGCCAGAGTCAGGGTTTGGCAAAGAGTGAGGGTTGGAGGGAGGCAGGACTGCCCAGTGCAGTAGGTGAGAAAAGAGTTGGCCAAAAAGTAGGAAAGACTTGAAACCAAAATCCACACTCTGATGTGTGGGGCCTCCCAGTGAGAAAAAACACTCACCAAACACCCACATACTTATTTGGGTTGGAAGAGGGTATGCAGTGCCCAGGAGGCTGTTGAAACAGAGAACCGACCCCCTTCAATGGGCTGGAAGAGCTGTGGAAAGCTGGGGCAGGGGCTGGGAGGAGGGATGAAGTGGAGCATGCCCAAGACAAGGCTGTAGATACTTGGCCCAAAGAACCCATTTTGCAGGTTTACTTGGGATGAAACTGTAGGCTTTGCCTTGTGTGGGTGGTGGATGGAGAGACTTAGGAGAAGAAGGAATATGACTTTTCTTTGGAGCCAGACAGACTTAGGTTTGAATTCAAGCTCCACCACCTATGAACATTGGAACCTTGGGGAAAGTCACTTAATTTGTCTGGGCCTCAGTTTCTTAGCCAGTAAAATGGGAATAAAATTGTGCTTTTTAATGAGGATTAAATTTGGCCTCGGTGTACTGGCCCTAACCAGTTTTCAGTACACAGCTGCCATCATTCCCTATGTTTGATGACTAGTTGAATATAAGGAGGAAAACCTAATATAATGGTTTTAGAGCATCTCAGCCTAGCTGTAAATCCTGGCTCTACCATGCATTAGCTTTGTGACTTAGAATAACTTTCTTAACTTCACAAAACCACAATTTCTTCCATCATAAAAAGATGATCACAATAATATTTACCTCACAATGTTATTGAGAGTTGAGATAAAACACTTGCATAAAAACAGTTGCATAAAAACACTTAGCACAGTCTCTTACTAAGCAAGTGTATTTAGGTTTTTGTAAGTGTTAGCCAAGATGATAGGAGTAGTAGTCTCTGAGGATGGGAATTGCACAGTCTAAATCATGGTTCTTAATTGGGTGCCTCCAAGAGACATTTCACAGTGTCTGGAGACATTTTCAGCCATCACACTTTTGCTGTGTGTATGCTGCTAACAGGATCCAGTGGGTAGAGAGAGACCAGGGATGCTACTAAACCTACAGTGCATAGGGCAGCACTCCACAACAAAGAATTATCCATCCCAAAATATCAGTAGTGCCAAGGTCATGAAACCCTGATCTACACCTGGCACTTTGGCAAGACAAACAAAATAAAGTAGATATCAGAGATCTGCGTGAGTTGGTATCAGGGTTAACTAAGTTTTTCGGTTATTTAAATACAAAACATATACCACTTTCTAGATTGTATCTCCTTGAGTATAGGGACTGTGTCTTCATCACCTTTATCCCCTGTAGCTTGGCACAAGTTTTGTATTCACTAAATGTCTTTCAAATCAGTGCATAAGTTGATGCAGTAGCTCCAGTGCAAGGTCAAAGATATAACTATTATTTGATAATCCATGGAGAATTTTCCCGTTGAAACAAAATGGAAAAATGGTTCAGCTTTTGGATAGAACACCACCCAGGGTAATCAGAACTGGAACTGAAAAACCAAAGTGGCAGAAAACACAGGAAAGTTACTGCTTGGCATGGACCACCAATTTGGGGCTGAGAAGGCGGGGAGTGGATTTGCCTTTCTAATTAGGTTTGACTTGGGCTAATATTGAAGTGGGCTTTTGTTCCCTGAGTAGACACCAGCTGGGAGGTACTCCAGGAACGTGCTGGGTGGCAGGGTGAAGTCAGCCTGATATTACACATTTTCTCTGGGTGATCCATAAATAGATGGTTCATACATGGACATATGAGACCAGTCTATAAACTTAGCTCTGATGCAGAATGTTCAGAGAGGTCAGACTCTTCAGTCACTCTGGATGACAGTTCAAACCCAGTCTCTGTTACTAGCTCGCCATGTGGCCTTGCACAAGATTTCAGCTTTTCTGAGCCTCATTTTTTTCTCAATCAAGAAAATGCAGATGGATAAGATCTACCTCAAGAGGTTGTTGTGAAGGATAAAAGACAAATGAGATAAGAAGTTATATTGACTTTTATCACAAAAAGCTTGGAATAACCCCAAATTCATCACACCATGTACTGATTTAGGGAAGAATTCCCCTACATAAGTGATTTATTGTTTACTTAATTTTTGTATTGCCTCTAGTATTACCACCTCTTAACCACACGAATGGATGGTTAGTCTCCTAAACGTTCTTGCTACTTCCCTTCCACCTCACCCCAACAACTGTCCTTAGAACATACTCCAGATAACTCCTCCTAAATCATAATGCTGGTCAAGACATTCCCACACTTAGAAATGCTTCTTGTGACCTACAGAATAAAGGCCTAGACTTACTAGCAAGGCATTCAAAGCCTTGCACCATCTGGTCTCCATGGACTCTCCACCCCTAATCCTTACCAATTCTGGACCACACCGTTTCCACGTTATTTTCTATTCCTGAAACATCCCCTTGATTTTTATGCCCTTAGATATTTGCTCCTGATTCTCCCTTAGCTTGAACTTCCTTTTTAAATGAAATCATATCCAGCTTTCAAGACTCAGGTCAAATCCCATCTTCCTCAGAGGAATGTTTCTTAATTTCTCCTTTTGTACTTAGAATTATAACTCTTATTCCTCTGGCCTCCAAAGCACTTGCTGGCTCAAGTTTTCTGTTCCTGCTGTTATAGCAGTTTGGGTACGCATTTTTACTCCCTTAAGAAATGAGAAGTTCCAGACAGGTATTAGGAATCTTTATGACCCCTCCAACCACCCCTACTCCAGCGTTTGGAATGGTATCTTACACAGGGGAGGCACTCAAAAATGTTTGTTGGATCAAACGTCAAGATCATCAAGGGATTCATTTCTTAAGGGAGATTCTGTTGCCAAAGGTATATCCTTCTATGCTAACAAAATATCTCCCCCACCAAAGGAGTGGTAGAATAAATTTCATTTTCTCTACACCAGAACAAGTTCATGTCCAGCAGTGCTAGAAGCTGGGTGTGATGATGGGTGTGTGATTTAAAGATTTAGTGTTTCACACCCACTTATCCATTAAATAATCATTCTTGTCATGCAAACAGACTGTGCTGTGTGTGCACGTGTGTTTGTGTGATTTCTCTCCATTTAGACTTCAGTTAATTGGAAGGTCCATGTGTTATTTCTTTATACTTCTTACAGGTCTCATCTCAAGGCACTGCTTTGGACTTCCAACGTGTACAGTATGGATGGAAAAAGGAGGGAGTAACTTTGCAGTGGAGAAACCTGGCAAACTTTCTCAGCCAGGTGGTCAAGGCTACCACCAGCAGTGATGAGTTGTCTTGATAAATTTCATACCCTTGACGTGACACAAAGAAAAGGGGACTTTACTTCTATGGTCTTCCTCTCCCAAACCCATAAGCCCTATCTAACCATGAGAAAAACATCAGACAAACCCAAATTGAATGACATTCTACAAAATGCCTCAACAGTATTCCTCAAAACTCTCAAGATCATTAAAAAACAGCATAAAATCTTGGAACCTACTACACTCTACAGCAGTCCAAGAAGTCATGACATCTGAATGTAATGTATCCTGGATGGGACCTTGGGACAGAAAAAGGACATTCAGCTTCCACATGAAGAATTAAAAAGAAACTGTTAAAACATGTGGTTATGTTATGGTAATTGGATAACCCTGAGCAAGTCATTTGAATGTCTTTGTTTCTTCATTCATTTAATAATACTTTTTAAAAGTGCACAACTTGTGGGTTAGAACAAATTAAATGACTCTGGATGGAATACCTAGCATTTAGTAGGTGCTCAATGCACGATCCTTTCCCTTTGTCATAATGACTTGGGTGCGAGTCACTGAACCTCTCTGTGCTATTGAACAGAATTAAAAGAAAAGTTCTTTCAAACAAAATCTGTAGCTACTACTACCTTCTCATGAGTGGGGTAGCATAAGTTTTATCAGTGAGGAAGTAAGTCTCTGTACTCTCCCCTTCCAGGATGTTGGGAGAAGGAGAGAGGAGAGATGGACATTTCAAACCTTCTTCCATTTCTTCTGTTCTACTAAAGGATGAGTCCAAGGGTGGATGAAACTCTGTTCCAGCAGGCACACTAATGAGGTCGTATTTTTAAAAATAAGCCTAAACAGTAGAGGGTAGAGAGTTCAGAAACAGCTGAACTCTTCTGCATAATTAAAGTAGGGAATTAAGATAATAGGAGTATAAACATGTGTGTTGGGGGTTGGAGGTGGGTGGGTGGTGGTGGTACTGAGCCACAGAGCAGGAAGCTACAATCTTTATAGAAATGTGACCAGCAATAAATTCTCTGTGGAGGCACAACACTAGGACTATTAAAGCAAGTGTCTAAACTCTCCTTTTAACTTATTTGTTTTTCTGTAAAGTAAATGCCCTTCATCATCTCAAATTTCAAAAGGTCTGCTAAACATACAAATTCCTGGCATGAAAGATTTTGGTGGAAATCGAAATCCTCATCCACATTTATACTAATCCAAAGAAAAAATACAACCTCAGTGGTGGGGTAGGATAGATGAAATGAGATTTTGGTTTCAGCCAAAAGAGGAAATTGGACATAGAAATGACCATTGATTCCACATATCCCCGGGAATTTGCAGCAAGCTGAGGTCTGGCATTAGATATTACATTTGGACTGATTTTAGTAAGTGGGGCCTATGTGTGTGTGTGTAGGAAGCAAAGCTATACTGCCACTAATGAACAAACACATCCAATTCTTATCTATCTTCCCAGAGCAGAGGTCTGGGACAGTGGGAAGGGCTGACCTTTCCTAGGCTCACAGTGCGTCAGAGATGTGCCCTCCCCATGGCTGAAGGGTCCAAATGCACAAACACACTATACTGCATCCTCCCACTTTCTCAACCTCATTCCCTAATATGCTCCACATCCTGGAATTGCCGTACTAAGTCATTTACACATCCTGGAACACGGTGTCCTTTATTCTTCCTCCATGTCATACACATGCTATTCCCTTACTGCTCACTTTTCAAATCCCAACTCATCCTTTAAGCCTAGCTCTAGTACTGTATCCCTTCCACTGTAATGCCTTCCTAAGCACGCTTTCTCCCTTCCCAGATCCCAGATTCTCATAGTAGAGTTCACTCCCTCCATAGTAGTTGCATTGTTATCTATCTTTATCTCTATCTCCATCTCCATCCCTACCTCTATTTCTATCTACCTGCAAATAACTGCTGTCCCCTCTAGAGATACACATCTCCTGCAGCTCATAACAGAGGGGACTGTGATCATTTGTAATTATTTTATTACATACCAGTCCCCACCTCCCCAAGACTGCAGGGGCAGACAGTGGGGAGACCCGAAGGGCCTCCTTATCATGTTCTGGGATCATTTAACACAGTGCCTTGTTCTTAGAAGGTGCCCAATAAATATTGGGAGAGCGACTAACTTAAGATCTCTCTTCCATTGCAGGTATAAGCATCTGGTCCTAACAGCAGCTGTTGATGCTTTGACTGGTTAGTTCCTGTTAGTGCAGAGATTTCCAAGCCCGCTGGCACACTGGAATCACTGAGAGATTTAACAATGACCGATGCCTAGGTTTCACCCCAGGCGTCCTCAGCTCTCACTTAGCTGGTCTAGCTGCAGCTGGGTGAGGGGGCTTTGGAAGCCCCTCGGTGGGTGCTGATGCACAGCCCTGGTTGAGGCACCTGCCTTTGGGTCCAGTGTCTGTCTTGCTTGGGTTCATTTTCCCCCCTCACTCTCACTCCTGACACTGTTGCTGTTCCCTCTTTCCTCAAGACCAGGCTTCCAGAACTACCTATAAATAAAATAAAATAATAGATATGACAGTCCTCTGAGGAGGTAAAAAGCGTGCTGGGACTATTAGATTGATACAGAAACATCCCTTCAGTTGGATTTGATTTTCCAAGCCCTAACTGAGGTCATTCAACTTTCCTCTGCAGCAGACTTTGGTGAGGAACAAATAAAGAACAATGGTAGAGACTTGCAGATTCCTGGAGTTGTGGGCTTTTGTTCCTCCTCCCAGTAGCCATTCTAGAAGGGTGGGCGGGGAGGGAGAGTGTGAGAAAAGGAGAATGGGGACATTCAGCTATGGCTCTGTGCTGCTTTTTCTCCACTGACCTCCCTGGAGTTAGCAAATGCAGAGTCCCCGCATCAGAACTGTGGCAGAAGAAGCTCAAGCGGCTCTGAGATCAGGGGCAGGAACAGACAGCAGAACCCTCATCACGGGTCCATCTCAAAGCTGCTCCATCTCAAGTTGGTCCCCTGGAATCTCTTACCAGGTGATGGAAAAGAAAATGCTTAAAAAGTGCCTCGTTCAAAGAGAGGTGCACACAGACAGCGACCATCCATCTAGCCTCAGGTCCCTCTTCCTGTTTCCAGGTGCCCCACTGCTGCCTTGTGAATGCTTTGCTTCTGCTTCTTTGGAAGAAGGCTTTAGGAGTTGCTTTGCTCAGGCTTCAAGAGCCGGAGTGCCTGGGAGTGTGTGTCTATCTGGGGCTACCTTAGCCAATGACTGCAGACGAGATAAAGCCCAGCCATCTGGTCCAGAGTTAGATCAGCCTTTGAGCCGTGATTTACACTCCAGGGCCCCCTTGAAGCCTGAGGCTGAGACTTTGCCTCAAATCCTATGCTGGCTTGGCCTTTTGCCCTTCCCTGCCCTGCCCTGCCTCCCCAGTCCCTTACTGCTTCCTGCCAGGAGCACTTCCTTTATCATTTACTTGCACACAAATCTTGTCTCAGAGTCTGCTTCTGGGAACCTAAGTCATGAATATAACATGATACAACCGTGTCATTCCTCCTGGCAACTTGATGATTACAGAAACATATACTTATTGAGCATCTTCTTAGACATTGCTAAGTGCTTTTTATTTGAAACATGTATCACCTCATTTAATTCCCAATCCAACACTTCATAAACCAGGAAGCAAGAGTTTAGGAAGTTTAAGTAATTTTCCCAAAATCATGCAGTAGCTTAGTAGTAATTAAAGATTTAATCTAAAACGGATTTAACCTAAAACTCCTGCTTTGGTTTACTCCACCAAATTAAAGGTTTTTGAGGAATGGATTTTTCCTTGTGTTTTTGTTAATTTTTCCTACCTTTCCTTTTCCCTTTACTCCTCAACCCCTTTCATTCATGTTAGCCCAAAGGAAGGTCTAAGGAGAGAATCACGTTCTTCTGTCAGGCAGATGGGAAACGAAAAATCTGCCCACAGCGTGGCAAGGACAAGGGTAGTGATTGATCTTAGGTTGCTGGTCAAAATGACAGCCACTTTAAAACGTTTAATCCTGCCTCTATCCTGGGTGGAAAAAATCATCACTCATCACGTTTCCCATCCTGCTCAAGACACTGCTTGCAGTTTTCAGCTCAGGTGTGAGAAGTAAAGTGAGCTGTCAAAACAGGGTTTCGTTGTCCCCGGAGGTGGGGAGAGGATTCAAGCTGTGATTCTGTGCGGAGCCAGAAGGCCAGTGATTGGCAGGTTATTTTGAATGACTGCTGGTTATTTTATTATTTAGCTCTGCATCGAGTATTGAGCATCTGTTAGATGCAGAGCAGAGAGATGGGCAAGGCTTTGTTCCTGGTCTGGAGGAACTTGCAGTCTGTGGTGTTACAGACACATTCAGCCAACGAGAGTCCAAAAAAGAATTTAGGACCTGAGATCAAGGACCATTAGGTCTGCCTTGGAGATTCATAGAAAGCTTCAGATGCAGGGCAGCACTTCCGTTGAAGTGCAGGATGGCTGCAATTTTTTCAGGCAGAATTATAATGGGGTTGTGGAGGAGGGAGACTGGAAAATTGAAGGTATTTCAGGCGAAGTGAAGAGAATGCAGAAAAGCAGAGCTCTCAGTGTGTAGGGAACCTCCTAGGAATGGTCCAGAGTAGCTGGAAATGCTGCGAATGGGTAGTGGTGAGAGGTGCTGTCAAACTTCATGCAAACTTTCTCGCATTCCTACTATGTAGCATGTAGGATGCTAATCACTGTAAAAGATGAAAAATATGAGTAAAATGCAGCCTTTTGTCCTTTAGTTGTTTATAGGTGGAGGAGACAGACAAGCAAAGAGATAATTACAGCAAAATGAAATATATTTATGGGACAGCACAAGGAAATGATCTGATAGAGCTAGGAAGAATTCCTGGAGGAGGAGACACTCAAGATAAGTCTTTTACAGTCGAAGGAGTGATGAGGTTGGAAGGATAGACTGTGGACCAGTTACTGAGTGTTTTATGCAAAATTAGGGAGTTACTTAATTGGGTAGTGAAGATTGGAATCAAGGCATATCTAGGTGCAGTAGGGTTGGGGGACACCATTAGACCTGTGTTTCTGAAAGATCATATAATTTAATAGCTACACATGTGCTCTCTCCTGACCATTCTACTGGTTGATTGATGAGGCTGAGCTCTATGTTTTGAGATCCATTCTACTGGTTGATTGATGAAGCTGTGCTCTATGTTTTGAGATATCAGTCTTATTGTTCTAGTTAATTTGTGGGTTTATTTTTGTCTCTATAAATAAGTGGCTTTAAGTTCCTAATGTAACAGAGAGCTGGGGGCAGGGTTGAGAGTGAAGAAGAGAAAGGCTTTCAACTCACCTGCTGTGCTGCATCCTCTCATTCAATGTTCTGTAACAGAAGAGGAAATGGATGGAGACTCTGACTGCTGATTCCGTAACTATGGTAATATGCAGGCCCCTGTCATTTATGAGGGGTTTGAATGGATTAGAAGCACCTTTTAAAATGCTTGCTTGTGAAGAGGTAGCTAAACACATCTTGATGGCAGAGACAGGGTTTTAGAAGGCTGAGTTTCAAAGGCACACCTGACCTTTGCAAATAGAAGAAGGAGGCTTGGGGGTCACTCAAGCCTGGCTTGCATATTTCCAACTAATGCCACACAGCTGCCCCTAAGCCCTCCCCAAGTAACCCACAAACCCAGGGCTTTGCTTTGAAACTAAGACTCTGCCCCAAATACCCATCTATTTAAAACTGCAACAAAAAATACTATCCCTTTGTTTCACATCCTTCTACCAGTTCCACCTTCAGAGTCTCTTTCGAACCTCCATAATAATCCATCTCTACCCCTTTTCTTTAATATCATGAGCCATATTTTGGCTTCTATCAGAACTTCCGAGATAACAAAATTAGACAGACTTGGATTTCAATCCAATTTCTGCTGCTTCCTTCTTGCTGTGTGACCTTAGAAAAATCACTTTGCCTCTCGAGCCTCAGTTGTCTGATCTGTAAGAAAGAGATGACAGTGCCTATTGTAAAAATCTATTGCAAGAGTCTTGCAAAGTCTCTAGTGTTCTCTATGCCACAGAATGAAGACTCAGGTAAATGGTGTTTTCTTTAGCCTTCCATATTTATTCATTCCCTCTAAGCTGGGAGCTTTTTAAGGACAGGCTCTGAGTCTGTCACATACCTGCTTCCAATTCAGAGTCTAGATGGCCAGTGCATGAGGAAGATGAGTGAGAGAACTGAGTCTGGATCCAAAGATTCTGTTCAGCCACTTTATGTGGTCTGAGGCCAACATCCCAGATTAGTTCAATAGTAGCACTCTCCCTTGACCTCTGACCTTACCCAGACCCTACAAGGGGAACTAAAGTAACAGATGTATGCAACCCAGGCCAGCTGGCCTCCATGCCCAGGAGAAAAGGCCCAAGCACCTGATTTATTGGTGGAAAGAATTGTGGTTTTGCAGAAAGGATGGAACTCTGGAACATAGAGACAGAAGGGGTGTTCTCAGAATGCCCCCCAAAGAGCCCTGTCCGATGTCTTGACATTTTTAGGCAGTTTTAGAATCTATTCATAACCCCAAACCGACGTTCCCACTTCATCACACTCCTCCCTTTGAGTGGAATGCTCTTTGTTTCTCTCTAAACATGCTAGTTTCACCCTTCCTGATAAGCTTTATCTGACCATCTGGTTAAAGTTGATCCCTCCATTTTAGACCAAGAAAAGCACTTATGAATTGTAGAGTTACCATTTGAGAATGAATTTCACTTTTTAAAATAACTTTTTTGCATTCTATTTTTAAATTGTAAAGCAAAGGTACCACAATGCTAAAAATGAAAAATTTAAGAATAGAAAAATCAATCATAAATCCATATTCTAATACAACTGTATTTGACATTGTAATATATGAACTTCCCATGTTTTAATTTTATAAGCACTTTAAACTTATGTATAAGAAATAATTATACAAGATTTTATATACTGCAGTCTGATTTTTATATCAAAATTTTAACATTTTCCTAAATTGCTATATGGCATCCACAGCCATCACTTTCCAGGATTGCATTACATTTCATTTTGAATAGGTTTATACTCTTAAACTCTCTTTCATAGTGGAACACAATTTGCTTCTGCTTTTTCATTATTATAAATAATGTTGCTCTCTGCATCTTTTACTTATACGGTTGTATGGGTCAGTATAGACTAAAGTTTCAATGGGTTAAAAAATGAAAGTTTTCCTCACACGTCACAACCTAATGTCACCCTTCCTGATCTCTCCTGTTCAGGTCCACACAATTTATTTAGGAACCTAGGCTTCTTCCATCTGGTGGCTCTTCCACCTTTTAGAATCCCAAAGTCCCCTATAAGATCCTCAGCATCCAGCAGGCAGATGAAGGAAGAGATAATTTACAAGAGATTTCAAAGGTTTTGGGGGTATGCCTGGAAATGGACATATGCAATTTATGCAAACATGTCATTGGCCAAACTCAGTCACATGACTTAACCTAATTGCAAAGGATGCTGGGAGAGGCAGTCCTGATATGTACCCAGGGAAAAGAGGAGGTGGGTTTGATGAGCATCTAACTGATCTCTGCCACAATTGCTTTCTTTATTTTATGTTATTTATTTAGACTAGAAGAGTAATTTAAAACTCAATATTGATTTTATAGCTATTAATATATATGAAATCACCATCCTTCATCGATTCATTTATTTAAAAACTATTTGAGTGGCTGTATGATACAGGTACCATGCAAGGTAGGCACTAGAATAGAACACAGAACAAGACATATCATTTGAATTCTGGCAACAAGTCAAGCTACCTATTATGTTAATATATTGTTTTGCTCTTGACTGTTTTAAATGTGTATAAATCTCCATCAAAATTTTATATACCTTGAGAACCATGCATTTCTTTTGTAGTCTCGATAGAATCTAGCTCAGTGCTGGGCACACAGAAACCAAAATGTTATAGATTAAATGAAAGATGTGATCAATCACCAAGTATGCTTTATGAATAAAGCTCTGAGAGGCGAAATGCATGGCTGAAGTTCTGCAGAAATCCTAAAATGCAATAAGCAAAGAAAAGTGTCCAACTGAATTGGACAGGACATCAAATAAGGGTTCTCCGAGGAAAAGAAAAATGCTTTCTGAGCATGAGGTGCTCTCTCTGACCTTCACTCTGTGCCTGAAATAAGCAGGACAAACATTGCATTAACTCACAGCAGGAGGGACTTACAGCAAATGCAGAGCTTCCTGTCTCGATGGTTTACATTAAAGTCAAGGGAGATTGCAAACTTCCCATCCAGGGCAATGCTAAGAATGAAAGGAGTTTCCCATTAGCCTACGGTAATTTGGAAAAGCTCACAGCTCACAGTGAGGGGTAAATCTTTTGTCTGACCTCCATTTCTAATGTACAACTTTTGTTTTAGGCACAATAACTACTTGCTTTGTGCTACTTTGTCTTCTTTTTCTCAATAAAGCATTAAAAGAGAGTCCATTCCCTTCTGGGAAGTATGGTTTTACCCCCTTTTCTCATATTTCTCAACACCTGTTGGGCAGCTGCTACAGTCTGCCCAAGCAGTGGCTGCATTTGCAAGGACTAAATTCTAACAATATGGAAAGTTAGTGATACTTAGGGATTTGCAATATGAACTTGAGTATAGTAGATTGCTGGAACTACGCTCTCACATTTCCCATGTACTTCTGTGCTCTCTATTAAGAAGCAATAAAAATAACAGAGCTACTGAGTTCACTGGTTGTATAACCCTGAATCTTTCTTACATCTATATATAACCACATAAATGCAATACTTATCTAGCTCTATATTGTGAACATATCTGTATACCTAGGTCTTTATCTTTATCCAGATCTGCTCGGCATAATAATGATTTCTTAATTGCATTACTGTGGCGGTTAACACGGAGCATTTATGAGGTGTCAGGCACTGTTCTAAGCATTTTACAAACATTGATACATTCAAACCTCAAACAACAATAAGAGTTAGCTAGGATTATAATCCTTGTTTCATAGATGAGGAAAATAAAACTCAGAAGGGTTAAGCAGCTTGCCCAGGTCAGAAAACTAGTAAGTGGCAGAGCCAGCATTTCATATGGGCAGTCTGGATCCACAGTCCATGATTTTAACTAGTATGCAATACTCACACTTAATATTCTATATTAGATTTATTAAGCAACGACTCATAGTACAAAATGAGGATATTATTATATTTTTAATTTGCAACAAGCCATTGAGATAAGTAGGACAAATATTATGACAATAATTTTTCATATCATTATTTCTCTCCCATAATAAAAGTGAAGCTCAGAGAAATGGAGTGAATTTTTAAAGCTCATGTAGTTGGTAAGTGAGAGAGCAAGAATATTCTGCATCCTGATTTTATGTATAAATTTTATGTCTTTTATAGTGTATAATATATTGTATATTTTATATGTATATATAAATATACATCTATATAGAGGTGTGCAGGGTCTGATGTACACAGTACTTGGGTATTTATAATACTCAACATTTAATTTTATATATAATAATATATCTGTGTATAATAATAATGAAAATGCTTTGGAAATAACATTTAAAGACAAACATAGTAACTTGAAATACAACACACTATCCAGATCTGATCAATACAATTTACTTTAGTCTTTTACAAATTGAAATGCCCTACCCTAGGAATACAGGTAAAGGATATTTTATGATCTAAAAGAATTAAGTTCCATATCTCTTCTGAAAACAAACTTCATTACTTAGTGACAAAAAGGTTGCAGGTTTCTTATAACAGTCTAATAAACCAGGTTATTAAAATTTCACAGCCACTCAACACTCTATGAATACTTTTTATACCTGTGGAGGTTTGAGAGAAATGAGATGAAAGATCTCTTGAGCCTGGGTTCTGCCCTTATTTCTGCTAGTGATTGGTCTCTGGTAAACAGGAACTAGTCTTTTTAGCTTCTCTGGGCTTCAAATTACTCATTTTAGAAATGAGGCTACGGATATAATTTGTAAATGTTCAGGGGGCCTTGGAGTCTGACCAACAGTCCCTCAACATGCCTTAAGGCAATGAAGGTGACAAGAAAGTGTGGTCATTGTTAACTATGGCCTTGAATCTGTGGGTGTCCTGTATTCAGTGATACTCCAGCAGAACCAGGCAAAAAGAAAGTGTTCTGTTTGGTCTTTCTGAATTTGAGGATTCGTTTATTGCTCCATGAAATAATTACTGAGCACCAACTGTGTGCCAGAACTGTTGTATGCATTGGGGAAAAAGTTGGGAACTAACACCAAAATCCCGGCTCTCATGGACTTTACATTGGGTTTGAGGAAGCGAGACCTTAAGCAAATGAACGAACACTGTATATATAATATGTCAAGAGTTGGTAAGTGCTATGGAGGGAAATAAAGCAGAGGAAGGATGAGGAAAGAAAATGGAGAGGGAAGTTTTATTTCACATTCAACTGCAAACTATTTAATTGCTATGAGGCTATTTATAGTCATTGTTCATCTAATTAGTGTGGATAGTTATTTTTTACTGCAGAGGTATTTGAATGTTGGGTGCTGCCCCAAATCTTTATTTTTTTGAATATCTTTTTAAATTAAAGTATAGTTGACATACAATATTCTATTAGTTTCAGGAGTACATCATAATAGTTCAACATTTATATACATTACAAACTGATCACCACAGTAAGTCTAGTAACCACCTGTCACCATACAAAGTTATTACATTATTACTGAGTGTATTTCCTATGCGGTACATTACAACCCCATGACATTTATTTTATAACTGGAATTTTGTACCTCTTAATCCCCTTTACATATTTTGCCCAACTCCTCACCCCCTTCCCCTCTGACCACCACCAGTTTGTTTTCTGTATCTATGGGCCTGTTTCCGTTTGGTTTTGTTTGTTCTTTTGTCTTTTAGATTTCACATATAAGCAAAATCATACAGTCTTTGTTTTTCTCTGACTTATTTTACTTAGCATAATATACTCTAGGTCCATTCATGTTGTCACAAATGGCAGTATTTCATTCTTTTTTATGGCTGAGTAATATCCCATTGTATACATATATATACCACATCTTTTTTATCCATTCATCTGTTGATGGACATTTAGGTTGCTTCCATATCTTGGCTATTGTAAACGATGCTGAAATGAACATAGGGGTGCATATATCTTTTCAAATTAGTGTTTTTGTTTTTTTCAGGTCAATAGCCAGGAGTGGAATTACTGGATCATATGGCAGTTCTATTTTTAGGTTTTTGAGGAACATACATACTGTTTTCCATTGGCTGCACCAATTTACAATCCCACCAACAGTGCACAAGTGTTCCCTTTTCTCCATATCCTCACTAACACTTGCTATTTGTCTATTTTGATAATAGCCACTCTGACAGGTGTGAGGTGGTATCTCATTGTAGTTTTGATTTGTGTTTCCCTGATGATTAGTGATGTTGAGCATCTTTTCATGTGTCTGTTGGTCTTTCTTGGAAAAATGTTTATTCAGATCCTCTGCCCATTTATTAAGATTTTTTTTATATTGAGTGTGTGAGATCTTTATATATTTTAGATATTAACCTCCTATCCGATATATCATTTGGAAATATTTCCCCCTATTGAGTAGGCTGCCTTTTCATTTTATTGATGATTTCTTTCACTGCATAAAAGCTTTTTAGTTTGATGTAGTCCCATTTGTTTATTTTTGCTTTTGTTGCCCTTTCCTGAGGAGACAGATTCAAAAAATTATTTCTAAGACTATTGTCAATGAGGATACTGCTTATGTTTTCTTCCAGGAGTTTCATGATTTCAGGTCTTACATTTAAGTCTTTAATCAATTTTTAGTTTATTTTTATATATGGTATAAAAAAGAGGTTCAGTTTCATTATTTTGCATGTACCTGTCCAGTTTTTCCAACACCATTTATTTAAAAGACAACTTTGGGCTTCCCTGGTGGCAGAGTGGTTAAGAATCTGCCTGCCGGGGGGCGCCTTTAAGATGGTGAAGGAGTAAGACATGGAGATCACCTTCCTCCCCACAAATGCATCAAAACTACATCTACATGTGGAACAACTCCTACCGAACACCTGCTGAACGGTGGCAGAAGACTGCAGACATCCCAAAAGGCAAGAAACTCCCCATGTACCTGGGTACCTGGCAAAAGAAAAAACAGAGACAAAAGAATAGGGATGGGACCTGCACCAGTAGGAGGGAGCTGTGAAGGAGGAAAGGTTTCCACACATTAGGAAGGCCCTTCACTGGCGGAGATGGGGGGATGGCGGGGGGGAAGCTTTGGAGCCATGGAGGAGAATGCAGCAAGAGGGGTGAGGAGGGCAAAGCGGAGAGATTCCCGCACAGAGGATCACTGCTGACAAGAACTCACCAGCCTGAGAGGCTTGTCTGCTAACCCTCCAGGATGGGCGGGGGCTGGGAGCTGAGGCTCAGGCTTCAGAGGTCAGATCCCAGGGAGAGGACTGGGGTTGGCTGCATGAACACGGCCTGAAGGGGGCTAGTGAGCCACAGCTAGCTGGGAGGGAGTCCGGGAGAAAGTCTGGATGTGCCTAAGAGGCAAGAGACCATTGTTTTGGGGTGCACAAGGAGACAGGATTCAGAGCACTGCCTAAATGGACTCCAGAGATGGGTGTGAGCTGCAGCTATCAGGGCAGACACCAGAGGCAGGGATGAAATGCTAAGGCTGCTGCTGCAGCCACCAAGAATCCTGTGTGCAAGCACAGGTCACTATCCACACCTCCCCTCCCAGGAGGCTGTGCAGCCTGCCACTGCCAGGGTCATGTGATGCAGGGACAACTTCCCCGGGAGAACACACACTGTGCCTCAGGCTGTTGCAACATCATGTTGGCCTCTGCCGCCGCAGGCTCGCCCTGCAATCTGTACCCCTCCCTCCCCCCGGCCTGAGTGAGCCAGAGCCCCCTAATCAGCCACTCCTTTAACCCCGTCCTGTCTGCGTGGGGAACAGAAGCCCTCAGGTGACCTACACACAGAGGCAAGGCCAAATCCAAAGCTGAGCCCCAGGAGCTGTGTGAACAAAGAAGAGAAAGGGAAATTTCTCCCAGCAGCCTCAGGAGCAGCAGATTAAATCTCCACAATCAACTTGATGTACCCTTCATCTCTGGAATACCTGAATAGACAAAGAATCAGCCCAAAATTGAGGCAGTGGACGTTGGGAGCAACTGTAGACTTGGAGTTTGCTTTCTGCATCTAATTTGTTTCTGGTTTTTTGTTTATCTTAGTTCAGTGCTTAGGGCTTATTATCATTGGTAGATTTGTTTATTGATTTGGTTGATCTCTTCCTTTTTGAATTTTATATATATATTTTTTTTCCTTTTTCTCTCTTTGTGTGTGTTTATGTGTATATTTCTTTCTGTGATTTTGTCTATATAGCTTTGCTTTTATCATTTGTCCCAGGGGTCTGACTGTCTGTTTTGTTTTTGTTTTGTTTTTTGTTAGTTTTAAGTATAGATTTTAGTGCTTGTTATCATTGGAGGATTTGTTTTTTGGTTTGGATGCTCTCTTCTTTCTTTCTCTTTCTTTTTTTATTACTTTTTAATTTTTTTTATTTTTAATAATTCTTTTCTATTTTAATAACTTTATTTTATTATTATTTTTCTTTCTTTCTTTCTCTTTCTTTCTATTATTTTTCTCCCTTTTCTTCTGAGCCATGTGGCTGACAGGGCCTTGGTACTCTGGCCAGCTGTCATGCCTGAGCCTCTGAGGTGGGAGAGCCAAGTTCAGGATGTTGGTCCACCAGAGACTCCCCAGTTGCACAAAATATCAAATGATGAAAGCTCTCCCAGAGATCTCCATCTCAACGCGAGGACCCAGCTCTACTCAGCAACCAGCAAGCTACAGTGCTGGACACACTGCCAAACAACTAGCAAGACAGGAACACAAACCCACGAATTAGCACAGAGGCTGCCAAAAATCATGATAAGATCACAGACATCCCAAAACACACCACCAGAAGTGCTCCTGCCAACTAGAAAGACAAGACACAGCCTCATCTATTAGAACACAGGCACCAGTCGCCTCCACTAGGAAGCCTACACAACCCACTGAACCAACCTTACCCACTGAGACCAGAATCCAAAAACCACGGGAACTACGAAACTGCAGCCTGCAAAATGGAGACCACAAACACAGTAAGTTAAGCAAAATGAGAAAACAGAGAAATGCACAGCAGATGAAAGAGCAAGGCAAAAACGCACTAGACCAAACAGTCTACCTGAAAATGAATTAAGAGTAATGATAGTAAAGATATCCAAAATCTTGGAAATATAATGGAGAAAATACAAAAAATTATTAACAAGGAATTAGAAGAACTAAAGAGCAAACAAACAATGTTGAACAACACAATAAATGCAATTAAAAATTCTCTAGAAGCCATCAATAACATAATGACTGAGCAAAAAGAACAGATAAGTAACCTGGAAGATAAAATATTGGAAATAACTACCACAGAGCAGAAAAAAGAAAAAAGAATGAAAAGAGTTGAGGACAATGTCAGAGACCTCTAGGAAAACATTAAATGCAACAACATTCAAATTATACAGGTACCAGAAGAAGAAGAGGAAAAAAAAAAAGGGACTGAGAAAATATTTGAAGAGGTTATAATTGAAAACTTCCCTAATATGGGTAAAGAAATAGACAATCAAGTCCAGGAAGCACAGAGAATCCTATACAGGATAAATCCAAGGAGAAACATCCCAAGACACATATTAATCAAACTATCAAAAATTAAATACAAACAAAAAATATTAAAAGCAGCAAGGGAAAAGCAACAATTAACATACAAGGGAATCCCCATAAGGTTAACAGCTGATCTTTCAGCAGAAACTCTGCAAGCCAGAAGGGAGTGGCAAAACATACTTAAAGTGATGAAAGGGAAAAACCTACAACCAAGATTACTCTACCCAACAAGCATCTCATTCAGATTCGACCGAGAAATTAAAACCTTTACAGACAAGCAAAAGCTAGGAGAATTCAGCACCATCAAACCAGCGTTACAAGAAATGCTAAAGGAACCTCTCTAGTCAGGAAACACAAGAGAAGGAAAAGACCTACAAAAACAAGTCCAAAACAGTTTAGAAAATGGTAATAGGAACATACATGTCGATAATTACCTTAAATGTAAGTGGATTAAATGCTCCAAACAAAAGACATACACTGGCTGAATGGATAGAAAAATAAGACCCATATATATGCTCTCTACAAGAGATCCACTTCAGACCTAGGGACACATACAGAATGAAAGTGAAGGGGTGGAAGATATTCCATGCAAATGGAGATCAAAAGAAACCTGGAGCAGCAATTCTCATATCAGACAAAATAGACTTCAAAATAAAGACTATTACAAGAGACAAAGAAGGACACTACATAATTATCAAGGGATCAATCCAAGTAGAAGATATGACAATTATAAATATTAATGCACCCAACATAGGAGCACATCAATACATAAGGCAAATGCTAAAAGTCATAAAAGGGGAAATTGACAGTAACACAATCATAGTAGGCAATGTTAACACCCCACTTTCACCAATGGACAGATCATCCAAACTGAAAATAAATAAGGAAACACAAACTTTAAATAACCCATTAAAAAAGATGGACTTAACTGATCTTTACAGGACATTCCATCCAAAAACAACAGAATACACTTTCTTCTCAAGTGCTCATGGAACATTCTCCAGGATAGATCATATCTTGGGTCATAAATCAAGCCTTGGTAAATTTAAGAAAATTAAACTCATATCAAGTATCTTTTCCAACCCCAATGCTATGAGACTAGATACCAATTACAGGAAAAAATCTGTGAAAAATAAAAACACATGGAGGCTAAACAATACACTAGTAAATAACCAAGAGATCTCTGAGGAAAGAAAAAAATGCGTAGAAACAAATGACAATGAAAACACAACAAAACAAAACCTATGGGATGCAGCAAAAGCAGTTCTAAGAGGGAAGTTTATAGGAATACAATCCTACCTCAAGAAACAAGAAATATCTCAAATAAACAACCTAACCTTACACCTAAAGCAATTAGAGAAAGAAGAGCAAAAAATAAAAAAAATTAAAAAAGGAGAGTTAGCAGAAGAAAAAAATCATAAAGATCAGATCAGAAATAAATGAAAAAGAAATGAAGGAAATGATAGCAAAGATCAATAAAACTAAAAGCTGGTTCTTTGAGAAGATAAACAAAATTGATAAACCATTAGCTAGACTCATCAAAAAAAAAGGGAGAAGACTCAAATCAATAGAATTAGAAATGAAAAAGAAGTAACAACTGACACTGCAGAAATACAAAGGATCATGAGAGATTACTACAAGCAACTCTATGCCAATAAAATGGACAATCTGGAAAAAATGGACAAATTCTTAGAAAAACACAACCTTCCAAGACTGAACCAGGAAGAAATAGAAAATACAAACAGACCAATCAGAAGGAGTGAAATTGAGACTGTAATTAAACATATTCCAACAAACAAAAATCCGGGACCACATGTCGTCACAGGTGAATTCTATCAAACATTTAGAGAAGAGCTAACACCTACCGTTCTGACACTCTCACAAAATATAGGAGAGGCAGGAACACTCCCCAACTCACTCTACAAGGCCACCATCACCCTGATACCAAAACCAGACAAAGATGTCACAAAAGAAAAACTACAGACCAATATCACTTACGAACATAGATGAAAAATCCTCAACAAAATATTAGCAAACAGAATCCAACAGCACATTAAAAGGGTCATACACCATGATCAAGTGACGTTTATCCCAGGAATGCAAGGATTCTTCAATATAAGCAAATCAATCAATGTGATAAACCATATTAAGAAACCGAAGGAGAAAAACCGTATCATCATCTCAATAGACGCAGAGAAAGCTTTTGACAGAATTCAACACCCATTTATGATAAAAAAAAATTCTGCAGGAAGTAGGCATAGGGGGAATTTCCTCAACGTAATAAAGGCCTACATGACAAACCCACAGCCAACATTGTCCTCAATGGTGAAAAACTGAAACCATTTCCACTAAGATCAGGAACAACAAGGTTGCCCACTCTCACCACTATTATTCAACATAGTTTTGGAAGTTTTAGCCACAGCAAACAGAGAAGAAAAAGAAATAAAAGGAATTCAAATCAGAAAAGAAGAAGTAAAGCTGTCACTGTTTGCAGATGACATGATACTATACATATCCTAAAGCTGCTACCAGAATGCTAAACATGCTACCAGAAAACTACTAGAACTAATCAATGAATTCAGTAAAGTAGCAGGATACAAAATTAACACACAGAAATCTCTAGCATTCCTATACACTAATGATGGAAAATCTGAAAGTGAAATTAACAAAACACTCCCATTTACCATTGCAACAAAAAGAATAAAATATCTAGGAATAAACCTACCTAAGGAGACAAAGACCTATAGGCAGAAAATTATAAGACACTGATGAAAGAAATTAAAGATGATAAAAACAGATGGAGAGATATACCATGTTCTTGGATTGGAAGAATCAAAGTTGTGAAAATTACTGTCTACCCAAAGCAATCTACAGTTTCAATGCAATCCCTATCAAGCTACCAATGGCATTTTTCACAGAACTAGAACAAAAATCATCACAATTTGTATGGAAACACAAAGGACCCTGAATAGCCAAAGCAATCTTGAGAAAGAAAAACAGAGCTGGAGGAATCAGGCTCTCTGACTTGAGACTATACAACAAAGCTACAGTAATGAAGACAGCGTGGTACTGGCACAGAAACAGAAATATAGATCAATGGAACAGGATAGAAAGCCCAGAGATAATCCCACACACATATGGTCACCTTATCTTTGATAAAAGAGACAAGAATATATCATGGAGAAAAGACAGCCTCTTCAATAAATGGGAAAATGGGACAGCTACATGTAAAAGAATGAAATTACATGTACACAAAAATAAACTCAAAATGGATTAAAGACCTAAGTGTAACGCCAGACAATATAAAACTCTTAGAGGAAAACATAGGCAGAACACTCTATGACATAAATCACAGCAAGATCCTTTTGCCCCAACTCCTAGAGAAATGGAAATAAAAACAAAAATAAACAAATGAGACCTAATGAAACTTAAAAGCTTTTGCACAGCAAACAATAAACAAGACAAAAAGGGAACCCTCAGAATGGGAAAAAAATATTTGCAAACAAAGCAACTGACAAAGAATTAATCTCTGAAATATACAAGCAGCTCATGTAGCTCAATATCAAAAAAAAAAGAAAACCCAATAAAAATTGGGCAGAAGACCTAAATAGACATTTCTCCAAAGAAGATATACAGATTGCCAACAAACACATGAAAGGATGCCCAACATCACTAATCATTAGAGAAATGCAAATCAAACCTACAATGAAGTATCACCTCACACCAGTCAGAAGGGCCATCATCAAAAAATCTACAAATAATAAATGCTGGAGACGGTGTGGAGAAAAGGGCACCCTCTTGCACTGTTGGTGGGAATGTAAATTGCTACAGCCACTGTGGAGAACAGTATGGAGGTTCCTCAAATAACTTAAAATAGAACTACCATATGACCTAGCAATCTCACTACTGGGCATATACCCTGAGAAAACCATAATTCAAAAAGAGTCATTTACCACAGTGTTCATTGCAGCTCTATTTACAATAGTCAGGACATGGACGCAGCTTAATTGTCCATCGACAGATGAATGGATAAGAATATTTGGCATATATGTACAATGGAATGTTACTCAGCCATAAAAAGAAACAAAATTGAGTTATTTGTAGCGAGGTGGATGGACCTACAGACTGTCATACAGAGTGAAGTAAGTCAGAAAGAGAAAAACAAATACTGTATGCGAACACATATATATGGAATCTAAAAAAATAAATAAAATGGTTCTGAAGAACCTAGGAGCAGGGCAGGAA
This sequence comes from Delphinapterus leucas, assembly GCF_059928025.1. Lineage (NCBI taxonomy): Eukaryota > Metazoa > Chordata > Mammalia > Artiodactyla > Monodontidae > Delphinapterus > Delphinapterus leucas. The sequence continues at coordinate 38,047,098 of NC_143147.1, forward strand.
TAAAAATGCAGACATAGAGAATGGACTTGAGGATACGAGGAGGAGGAAGGGTAAGCTGGGATGAAGCAAGAGTGTAGCATGGACATATATACACTTCAAAATGTAAAATAGATAGCTAGTGGGAAGCAGCTGCATTGCACAGGGAGATCAGCTCAGTGCTTTGTGACCACCTAGAGTGGTGGGATAGTGAGGGTGGGAAGGAGACACAAGAGGGAGGAGATATGGGGATATATGTATATGTATAGCTGATTCACTTTGTTATAAATCAGAAACTAACACACTATTGTAAAGCAATTATACTCCAATAAAGATGTTAAAAAAAAAAAAAGGAATCCTCCTGCCAGTGCAGGGGACACTGGTTTGATCTCTGGTCTGGGAAGATCCCTCATGCCATGGAGCAACTAGGCCCGTGTACCACAACTACTGAGCCTGCACTCTGGAGCCTGTGAGCCACAACTCCTGAAGCCTGTATGCCACAATTACTGAAGCTTTGTGCCTAGAGCCTGTGCTCTGAACAAGAGAAACCACCTCAATGATAAGCCCTTGCAGTGCAACGAAGAGTAGTCCCTGATTGCTGCAACCAGAGAAAGCCCGTGCACAGCAGCAAAGACCCAAAGCAGCTAATAAATAAATAAATAAAATCTATTTAAAAAAATGTTTGGTAAGAGACTACCTTTTCCTCATTGTATGTTCTTGCCTCCTTTGCTGTAGATTAATTGACCATATAAGCATGCATTTGTTTCTAGGCTTTCTCTTACATTCTAGTGATATATGTGTCTATTTTCATATCACATTTTTTATTACTATTGCTTTGTAGTATAGTTTGAAATCAGGGAGTGTGTGATGCCTCCAGCTTTGTCCTTTTTCTAAAAAAAGATTGCTTTTGCTGACCTGAATGTTGCTGGAAATATCTGTAATATAGAGCATATGCATATAAATTTATAAAATTTAAGAAATGTGTTCTAAAGCACAACTGTACTGAGAGATTTCAGATAAGAGATCATGGAGGTCTACGAGCCAGACTTCAGGAAAGGGGTCAGGACTAGAAATATATATGTGAAAGGCATCATTTTATAGATGGCATTTTGTTAAAGCTAGGTGGCTGGGTGTTATCTGGTGGTGAGAAGAGGAATAAGGATTGAGTTGTATCTCACTCCACTGTTTAGAGTGATGACCTGGGAGAACAACAAAGAGATTGTCCAGAAAGTAAATGAAGAAAGTGTTTCAAGAGCACTGCAGGAAGGCATGATCAGCTGTGTGGAATGTAGCTAATAGTTCAGGAAAGTTGAGGACTGAGCCTGTGAAAGAAAAGCAGCAGCAACATTGAGCATCCTTGCTCGTTTTCATCATCACTGGGAGGGTTCACTATACAGACAGCCATTCTTGATACATGTTTGATTCTGTATCTGAAATGATTGCATCATAGTCACTTCTATGACACACTACTTAAATTACTGACATTCCTGGATGTGAGGGCTATGTCATGGAAGCAGTTGATACCGTCAAAAAACACAAACTTCAAACACAGATGGACCTGGGTTCAAAACCCACATCTGATTGGGTTATCCACATCATCATAAATCAACCTCAGACAAGTTATGTAACATCGCTGTATCTCATTTTCTTACCCGAAAAATGAGGCTATTAATAGCAATCTCAAATGTGTGTTAAAGATTAAAAGAAATAACCTACATAAAGGGCTTTAGCACATAACAGGTCCTCAAGTTCTTCCTCTTTTCTAGGGAAAGTGGACAACCTGTAAACGTAAAGTATGGTGGTAAGGCAAAGCATGCACCGAATGAGACCATAGGAGACATGGACATGGCTCTGGCCCCAGTAGCTATATTATGTGAAACTCCAGGTAACTCACATCACATATAAACTTTAGAATCAAAGATCAACAGCCAACAGATCCAAACTAGCACATTTGGTTTGATTGGAACAATATTTTAGTTCGTTGTTTGGTTAGTATGTATCACTCTCTAGTTTGCCACAGTTCATACTTCCCTCATGACATCACTCATTTAATTTGCCTGCCTGCCCCTGAATCAATTTGTTTGCTGCCCATGGAGTAAATAATTTTTCTGGTCCCTTCATTTAGAGTATGTTATAAGTTTTGTAGCTAGCACTCCAAGATGTCCTTGTTCAGGGCATGTTTATGTATAGAACACTGTAAACACAAAGCTTAGGGTCTACATGCTTTTCAATACACTGCAGAAAGTTTTAGATGTGAAAACAAAATGATTGCCTCTCAAATAAGAAAGATGAACAGAAAAATTAAATTGTAAAAGTTTTTGTACACAAAATATATAACGGCTTACAACCATTCAACTACAACTGGATTAAGGTAGTTTAATATTAAAAATAAAGTTTATGTCACAAGAATAAAACTAATAATTTATTCATTGGGCAGTTTGGAACTAGAGAAAATGATCAAAGCTCTTTTTAAAATTTTTAGGGCAAATTGCATTTCATTTTAATATGGAGGCATAAGATGGAGGTCTTTATGAACTATAGTTGCTTTTTTGTTCTTTTGTCAGTCTTCTTGGGAAATGTATCCAATAGCTTTTGACTTTCTTCGTCCATTTCCTCCACAGATTTCTCCAAGTTAACAGAGGAATGAGGAAGGGAATGGTTATAGTTGTTTCTTATTCATGCACTTTTACCTTACTATGCATCTTTATGTCCTTAAAACTTATCACATTGTAGGTGCTCAATAATGTTTATTGGCTTAACCATCTGCTGAGGGGAAGGCACAGACAGCAGGACTCAGTTGCCTGGAAGGGGTATAAAATATAAGGTTTTAGTTGGTTCTTTATGAGATATATGAACTCTGACATTGCTCAGGAAAGTAGTATTCCCAGCATCCCTTAATTTTTAAGAGGGGACACATGACACAGTTGCTACCAAAGAGGCATAGGTATGAGTCTTCTCAGGTTTCTGGAAAAGCTTTTACTTTTTTGACTTAATGGGATAGATGCAGCTGAGTGGCATTCCTCTTCCTGCCTGGAATCCACGTGTGATATCTGGAGGAGTGGATGACACGTTGACAACATAAGTTGATAAGCCAACATGCTGGGGTTGGTGGAGTGGAGAGGCTGGAAGACACTGGGTCCTTGATGTCATTGACAAACTGCTGCCCTGGGCTTAGACCACATACTTCCGCTTTGCTTATTCTGAGAGAAAATTAAACCTTATTTGTGTAAGTCACAGAAAATCGGGGGGGGGTTGTTTCTTTTTTTGTTTTTTGTTTTTAACTTGCACCCCAAAACATGTCTGATTGCTATACCGTTGGAAGGGATGGTAAAAATAGAAGGGAAATGAAGGTCTTTGGCATTAGGGTCATTCAGAAACTCTGAAGCTAAGAAGCTGGAGGAGTATTCTGGAAGCAAAGTAACTGTTTAGATATACAGCTAAAAATCAAATAAGTAAAGCATTTAAGAAAACCTCCATGGTTGGGGAACTGGGGGATGGGAACTAGATATTTACACCCTGAAGTCCAAAATATCCAAGTGGATGATGGAACTATCAGATACTCACTGGGGACTACCTCAGTCCAGGAACACAGGTACCAGAGATGATACAGGAATAGACCTTACTACAAAGGAAATGATGCCCCTTATAATATTAATCTATGCATCTCAATTTTCTTAGCAATTTTGGCAGGAGTATGGATGGTAGATGATGAAGGTAAACTCCTTAGAATTGCATGAAATAAAGATTTTCTCTGGTCAAGTCATAAAATATTCCCCACTAGACTGTGAGATACTTAAGGGGAGGAAGGGAGGTGGGGAGAAGAAGGTGTTTGTGCATATTGGAGTTGAGAGACTGTGGGACAGGGATTTGGAGATGACTCCCAGGCAAATGTGTATATAGCTAGGAAGTGTTTAGACTGCTGTAATGTGATTTATGAAAAATAATTTATTTTGGAAAGGCAATTGGGGAAGGAAGTTATTTTTGTCCTGTGACTATTTACAATAAATATGTAATCCAGAGGTTACAAAAGCTTGGTATCCTTAAGGCACATATTTAGAATTTGTTTTCCAGTTTCATCAGTTCTTTTGGCATTAGAGAAGCCACTCAGTTCATTGTGACATGGTGCCTTTCATTTCCATGCCTGTCGTTGAATTCTGTTTCTTCAGCAGAGATATAATCACCAGCAGTGGGATATAGGATGACTCACTGCATCTGTGGGCCTCAGTTTCCACACTTGAAAACAAGGCAGTGGAAGTAGGTTTTCAAGAAAGTGCCTTCCAGCTCTGATATTCTATGGTCCTGGAATTCTACAACACAGATGTTATTACCTCTCAGTCCCGATAAGCAGGTAACTGACTTGACCCAACTCATTTTCCAGAAATGGAAAGTCGGGCATCCTCTGAGGGTAGATAGTTTGCATCAACTTTCTTATATAAAAGATAACTCATCAATGTTAATATAGTAACTCTGGTATATGAACTTACATCCTGTAGAATTTTAAAACACAAGTAAAAGTCTCTTTTTCTTTGAAGTCTGAGATGAAGTATATCTCTACTGAGAAGGAGAGTGAAATTGTCCTAAAAGCTCAATGTCTGCAACTTGACTCAACTAAATGACCTTAAATTAGCTGCCTTGTTTTATAAAATCTGGACAAGAAAATCCTCTCATTCAGAATTATATAGCTCTAATTAAACGTCTGCTATATGCCATAATCTTTGCTAGGCCCTGTCATGGTTTCATTATCCACTAGACAATTATCAACTCCAAAGGATATCTGTTTTTATACATTCTTGTATTTACAGAACCTAGTACAGCACCTGGCAGATTAAAGACACCCGCAAATATTTAAGGTATTTGTGGTAACAATTACTTCCTGTGAAACTTGAAATAACAATATGAGGTAGGTAACTACTACTATTATCTCTGTTGTGCAAACCGAGGCTCAAAGAAGTCAGAAAAACTGGTGCCAATGTCACAGACAGACATTGGCAGATCTATGGCTTGAATCTAAGCATCTTAACTCCAAAGACAATACATTTTCCACTAACTAGATTGTGCCTTCCTACCATGGCTTTCCACCTATTTGCTGCTTCCTTAACACTCCAAACTGTGCAAATAGATTTTCAACTAGAATATGGAAATGATCAGCCTCTGATAAGACAGGATTTTTTGTTTAAAACATTTTGCAACAAAAGATAACTTTCATTGAGGTTCGCTTAGAGTAATAAATATGCCCCAATACCATCCCACAGAGAACAGGAAAGAGTCAAAAGACTGACCAAGAACAAGTATACAGATATGGAGGATTCTGAGAAGAGGATAGGAGACACCAAAGGTAAGAGCTATGGGAGAAACAAGAAATAAAAGCTAATGCTAATGGATATAGGTATACATATAGCTGATTCACTTCACTGTACAGCAGAAACTAACACAACATTGTAAATATTTTACTCCAATTTAAAAAAAATTATGCCATAGGACAATAAAAAAAAAAAAAAGCTAATGCAATATTGCAGAGGAGTCATTCCCCAAAGTCCAATGCCCCTATGAACCAGATGGGCTGAGATCCAATCATTATTTTTTTCTTTTATTTTGAACTCTATGTGTGCTTGAGTGACTAGCTTAAATAAGCTATTTAGAATGGGATCTGTTCATCTCTCAAATTCATTTGTGAAGGTCTTGGGTTACAAACCCAATGACAGAGCTATACCATTAATACTCAGTTATATCAAGCAGTCTTTCAACTGCCAGTTTGACTTTAATATTACTAAAACCTCTCTGAAACCCAATTTTCTAGAATTTGAATGAAGTTGGCTGGGTCAGCTCATCACCCTTTCTTTCTTCAATTACCCATGTATTGGGGGAGTTCTTCTCTTCCTCTGTCAAATATTTACTGAGCTTCCAACCCCCTAAAGACTACCAAGTACCTTCAAGGTTTCAACTGAATAATCCCTTCTTCATGAACCCCAGGAGTCTAACAATTGGTTTTGTTACAGTTAACCAGTCTTGCCATGAACTAAAAAGTTTGGCTTCATTGAGATATTATGTGTCAGGTGATATCCACCATACTAAGGGATTATACCAGCCACCTCTCCTTTACCTTTTGGATTTAGGAAAAGGATAAGTAGTAAATTTTAAAACATTGGATGGGAAAAAATATCAAACCAAAATTGTCTTTCAAACTCAGGTTACTCTACATTCTGTATAAAAATTTAGATGTTATCTTCCTGACTTGGTTTGTGTCAGGTTCTGCCAACATATTAAATAAATGTCTAGAATTCTGAGCTTGAATCATGAATTCAGTGCATTGCTTACTAGCTCCAGAACTTTTAAGAAATTACCTAACTTCTCAGTTTTCTCATCCATAAAATAATACTTATTGTTATCAGGTGTATTGAACTAGATAAAGGTGAAACACTAACCATGGTAGCTAGCACATTGTTTTAAGAAATGTAAGCAATTGCTCTTATTAATTCAAAAAGAAACCCATTCTCACTTCTTTTATTCATTCTGGATAGTCAAGCCAATGCTATAACACATGAAAAAACAATTAAAATTTTAAATATTATAAATGAGATAAGATTGTAATTTTTGTACATAATACATATGTAAAAGTCTAAGATTCTATTTAGAATTTATTAAAGTGTAAGATAGTTTAGTAAGCATCTGGATTTCATACTGTATATGTATATATGCAGTATATATATTTAATATATACAGTTTATATATAGATAGTACATATGAAATCACTTGCATACTAAATTACCATGTATATCTATCTGGAAGTCATATACATATATATACACACACAGACATACATGTGGAATCCAGCTACATACTAAATTATCATATATATTTATATACATTTATATATACACTTTACACCCAACAGTAACCAATTTGAAATATAATACAATATAAGTCATTCACAATGGCAAAATATGTGAGATTCTGTATGTTTTTGCCCTAAGACTTTGATATGACTGATAGAAAAAAGCCAACACAATTAAAGAATGTAGTTTTTTAATGGCAAAAGATAAGAAACTTTTTCTTTTAGAACTTTTTACACAAAGCAGGAGACAACACTCCTTGAATTCACAGGCTTCACAGTTTTCCTAACGTTCCCCATAACATGTCCATTGTTGTATCAAGGAAAATAATTGAGTACTACATTTTCTTTAACCAATTGAATTGTTTACTTCTTTTTTTGGTAAGAAATAACATACCAGTAAATTGACTGACTTTAGTGAGCATGATATGTCTGTAGGATAATTTATGATAGTTTATTTTAGTTTGTCTTTTGGGGCATCAACATCACAGACACATGACCTTTGACAGACAGTATTGGTTCCAAATAACTGTAATCATTTTTAAGGTTCAAATTGTCACTACTTGGTCACTGGCAACCCCCTCAATAGACTGGCCCATTTATCCTTTGAACTCTACTCTCAAGTACATTAGATGATACTCTTTTTAACAAAAAGATGCTTTGGTGTGAACTTTTGTTCTGGGTTTCTTTTTTCTTTTCAAATAATAAATTATTTACTTTCTAAAGATTTCTGGGGTTTTGGTTTTATTTTTTTTGGAATATAGCATTTGACACCAAAAATACTGAGGTTTTTTTTCATATGATCCTTCAGGGTGAAAAAGTGATGCACACATTACAAGCAGAAAGGCTACTTTTGTATCAAAAGGTGTGACTTCATTTATATGTACTATCTTTATGCATTTAACTACTTACTGAGTTTCTTTATACCTTATTCTACATGAGAGTTTGTTTTTCCAAAGTTCACTCCTTTTCCACTAATATGTTAATAATTGTCATAACCGACACCATATTCACATTTCCTTGATGCATACTGACGTAAAGAACCATTATATGGGCTTATAGGATATCTATTTTTATGAAAGTTTAGGTTATCTAGTTATTATCTTTTCCAAATCTCTACAGTATCTTAAAATATGATCTAGGGCTTCCCTGGTGGCGCAGTGATTGACAGTCCACCTGTCTATGCAGGGGGCACGGGTTCGTGCACCGGTCCGGGAGGATCCCACATGCCCCAGAGCGGCTGGGCCCGTGAGCCATGGTCGCTGAGCCTGTGCGTCAGGAGCCTGTGCTCCGCAACGGGAGAGGCCACAGCAGTGAGAGGCCCACGTACTGTAAAAAAAAAAAAAAAAAAAAAAAAGATCTAAAAATATGATTTATCACTTCTTTCCTACTACATTGGAATCATTGGCCTGCTGTGACTTATATTGTCCTATTTGGAAATTGAAATCCCTGATACACTTTAAAGTGATTCACTTCCTATTAATACTCTGCTTAAAACTTCTCAACACATTTACAATAAAATCCAAACTAAAGTGGCCAACAGCTGGCTTCTCTGATCCCATCATTGACTAACTTGTCCTTCATTCACCGCTCTCCTGCTGCAGTGGTCCTCTTTCTGCCTTTTGAATGTGTGTCCTTCTGCTTCAGGGACTGAGCACTGGCTGTCACCTCTCTCTGGGCCTCTCTCCCTCATATCATTGTAAGTCTGACTCTTCTCACTGTTAAGTTTCTTCAAATATCACTTCCTCTTCAGGCATTTCCCAAGCTTCCTAGCTAAAGTACCCACACATAAGCTCCTCTTCCCCATCTTCCTGTGTTATCTCTTGCATAGAAACTATCACTTTCTGAAATACTATTTATCTGTCTAAGAAAGTATGTCTGTCTTCCCAGTAAAATGAAAGCTCCATGAGAGTTGAGACCATTTGTGTTATTCCTCACTGTTTTACAGTGCTTGGCACATATTAAGTACTCAATAGATAATCGTTAAATGTCAAATAAAAGATTAAAACACAAAAAGTAAGTGGAGAAGACAAAATATAGAAAAAGATTATTAAAATCTTTTGCTAGAGAAAGCTTTTCTAAGGATACCACCAAGAGGAGAAGCATAATAGACATATTTGTTTTTACATAAAATTGTAAAACTTCTGTCTAGTAAAATTCTCCATAAGAAAAGTTAAAAGAAGAAAATATTTACAGCATATATAATAAAGTTAAAAGAAGAAAATATTTACAGCATATATAATTAACATTGGTAAATATCAGTTCAGATTAACCCAACCACATGTTTTAAACCTATTTAGAGAAGAGTCATCTTCCTGGTTCAATTTTGCCCGGACATCCTTTAAAATAAGTATAACAGTAATCATCATAGGAAATGATGCAATACTAAAGGCAAACAGCTCAGTAACAAAGAGGGCAAGAGTAATGAATAGGCAATTCACACATGCAAATGGACAGAAAAAGATATAAAAACACGTTCAAATTTATTAATGATTTAAAAATACATATTTACACAATGAAATGTAATTTGCTGTCTATAAAATTGGTAAAAATTTAAAAATATTAGTAACAGGCTAAGCTGTCATTTGTGTGGGGAAAATAGGTTTTCTAATATATAATTGGTGGAAATCTGAATTATAATGACGTTTTTGCAAGCCAATGTGCCAATGTCTATTCAAATTTAATTACACATACAGTTTGACTCAGCAATACATTTCTAAGAATCAATTTATCAATATGCTAAAGTATATATGCACCATTGTTTATAATAACAATATAGTAACAATCTAAATGTGCAAAAACAGGAAACAGGATAAATAATGCATGGTATACCCATGATGGAATTCTGTGTGACCATTAAAAATAAGTCAGTCTGAATGTACTAACTTACAATGATATCTATGATACATTAAGAGAAAAAACAAGTTGAAGATCATTATGTACTCTGAGTCCCTTATTGGAAAGGACATTCTAATCTGCAGATAAAAGACTCCTGACTAGTTATGACTAAAATGGCAAAGACATCTTATGATCCTCTGTAACAAGAACTATGGTGGAATTGTTACAGGATTATTTCAACAGACAATGATGTTAGAGCATTGGGTCAATGACTGCATAATTCTCTCGGCAATGACTGCATAATTCTCTTGGCTTTTCCCTCATGGTCACAAAATGATTGCAGCAAATAACAAGTCTCTGTACCAGCTTCTCAAGATGAACAGAGCAAGGGGAACGTGCTTTCTTCTCAAGAATCTGTGGCTTTTTGCCCAGCAAGATAATCTCTCATAGAAACCTTCTATAAGATTTGCCCTAATTTCACGCAGTCCAGAACTGTGGCACATGGCCATACCTTGCTACACGGAAGCCTGCATCATACAAAAGGGAATGGATTTTATGGCCCACTTAGAGGTATCATAATCTATCCCCAGGGTTGGAGGAGGAGCCTACTGTCCTAAAATCAAGAGATCTCTGCCCTCAGAAGCACTGACCATAAAAGAAATGATTGGTAATTTAGACCTCAGTAAAATTAAAAACTTCTGCTCTTCAAAAGGCAGCACTAAGAGTATAAGAATAAAAGACTGAGAGAACACATTTATGATACATATATCTGATAAAGGACTTGGATCCAGAAGCTATAAATTTTCAACAAAGTAAAAAGAAAAAGATAAATAAGTCAATTTAAAATGGACAAAAGGGTGGGAGGGAGATGAAAGAGGGAGGAGATATGGGGATATATGTATATGCATAGCTGATTCACTTTGTTATAAAGCAGAACTAACACACCATTGTAAAGTATTATACTCCAATAAAGATGTTAAAAAAATAAAATAAAATAAAATAAAATGGACAAAAGACTTTGACTCCTCAGCACTGAGACTATCCAAGTGGTCAATAAGCTTACGTGAAAAGTTATCAACATCATTACCCATGAAGAAAATTCAAATGCAAATAAAAACCACAATAAAATCCATTACATACCCACCAGAATGGCTAAAATTAAAAATACTAACAATAACAATGCTGGTGAGGACATAGAGCAAGTAGAACTTTTATATATTTGAGCTGGAAATAAATAGGCTCAGTCACTTTAGAAAATTCTTTGGTAATATCTACTAGCTAAACTTACAAATACTCTAGCCAAATGGCGTCAGGTGTTAGGGATTTGTCCTTTATGGTGAATAGATGGAGATCTTAGACACCCAGTGCCCCAGATCTATTTGGGCCCATAGTAGGAAAAGTTACTGAGGGCTGCAAAGCCTTCTCTAAGCTCATCTCATCAAGATGGAAAAATCCACCAGGAAAACAAATATGCCTGAGAATAACTGAGAGCTGCCTACAGTATATTCTCCTGGAATGACATTTTCTCTCATATGAATGATGAAAAGAGAAGGAAAGCAACTTTAGAGGTCATCTCATTTAGTGCCCTTGCCAATGTGCTAATCTTTTCCATAATTCTTTCTTTTAAAGAGTCTCAACGGTTGTGTAACAAATGGAAAATATGCCTTTACTACCAAATAGGGGAGGTGTGCTGTATGGTCAACTGACTAGAAAACAGGCTGTGAAATCTGCCCATTTGTTTACTTTGCCGCCTGGAACAGTGCGACTGTGTTTTTGTTTGTGTGTGTTTGTGTGTGTGTGTGTGTATGCATGTGTATGGGGGGGGGAGGGATGGTGCATGGTGTGCCTGTGGGAGAGAGTTGAAGGGACCGAAAGAGAAAGAGACAGGTGATGTGAGGATTCTGGGTTAAATCCATTTAGCAACACTTGCTCAGGTTAAGTATTGACATGTCCAACATTGACAGAAAACAAAGAATCTAGATTTTTAACCTCAGTCTTTTCATTCTAGTTTTCTCTGAATCCCAAGCGCATCAAGATAAAGTTCTTAATTTGTAGGAACACAAGAATAAGATGTTCTGACATGGCTTTCTGCAGGCTCCCTTCTGAATCTCTGAAGGCAGCCTACCTTAGCACGGCTGGTTATTATGTTTTCTAGTATTACCCAATGAGTCTTACATCATTATTTATTGCTACCCCTTAATCTATCACCCACCGACTACTTCCCTCACTTACTCAACACATACACAGTTTGCTCATCTATTTTCCATTAGCTTTTGAGTTTCCAAAGCCTAGATGCCAAGGGAAATAGAAAGGACTCGTGCATGATTTTAAATGTGTAAATGCAGATTTTAAAGAATATCTGAGAAGTAGAGCCATACTTCTTTATTCCTCAGACTAGATAAAGCCCTCAGAGTGGAGAGGAGGGAAGAGGGAGTGTGTATCGAGTCCATAGACACTGGTCATTCCCAGAGTGAAAGGAGCTCTGTGTGGGGCATCTTGAGCCAAAGCCAGTGTGCAAAAAAGAGAAATTTGCTGCATTCAAGAGTAGAGGATCCTTATGTCTCACATTTCTGCAGGTCAGCAAGTCCTTAAAGAATGTGTCATAGGTCTAGGCTGATAGGACTTTAAATTGGAGTTTCTCAATGTGTAGTGTGATTTAGATGCAGTAGAAAAACTCTCCTGAGAGGCACCCAGAAGAAGAACAGAGAGAACTAGAACAGAAGGGACCCAATGGCAGGATGAGGATGGCCTGAACGGATGGACAGCAGAAGGGCAGGGGCATCTCCAAGTAGACTAGCACAGTAAGCCCCCAGGAACTTACACCACCTCTGTGAAAGGCAGAAGATGGGGGACTGAATTCATGAATTGGTTGAGACTAATTTCCTACCACTTTTAAAATCTGGGCTAAAAAATAGATATTGAATTACCAAAAAATTAAAGGTTATATATCCGCTCTCAAAAGTTTCATCCCCACCCCATAATCGTGCAGAAAGTATGACTTTATCTCCTTTTATTGTGACATAATGGGTTCAATTTCAACCACATTTCTCTGAAGCAGAGGTTATTGTTCCAAAAATGCTAAGTGTTAAGGAGACTGATTCCTCAGAAGGTCTTTATTATTTCTTAGAGCCTCCCATTCAGCACTCCAAAAAGGTCCTTGTGGGTGACTGTCTCAGAAGGAGCAGAAAAAGAACTATCCCTGGAGAACCAGGCTAAATCGCTTCTGGGTTAGTCTGCTGTAGGACGCTGGAAAAGGAGAAAACACACATGGTGAAAGCAAATGAAAGGATAAATAAATGTTTCCACACACATCTCTTTCAAACAGCGGGAAAATTTGCTTTCTTGAAGCATTAGAGAAGCCAATAAGGGTGGGTGTGCTGTGATGACAGGTATTTTGTGGTGAGTTTGGAACCAACCAAACATTTCACTGTGGCCTGTGGAGTCCCTCGGCAGACATCAGATTAACTGGGAACAGAGCAGCACATCAGAGTTGGGAAGAAAGCTCAGAGAGATCACCTAGGCAAACATTGTTCCGCCTTCCGAAGCACTCCTACTGTGCACTGAAGCTGGGCCACAAACCAGAGGGGTGCCTGGGAGCCAAGGACTGAATGGCACTCCTTTTCCAGAATCCCATACACACACCTTCCCTCACCCCTCTTCCCCCTCCTCCTCCTTCTTCAAAGATCAGTGGCTCAGGTTTGGGAAGCCTTTCAATGCTCATGATGGGAAATAGAACCTCTTCCCCCATCTTTCTTTCCAGCCTTTCTTTGCCTTTTCTCCATGTGTACTGCAACACTGAGAAGGATGGCTTCTGTTGGCTCACTGCTTTTTTTCTCTTTTGCATTACAGATGCCATCTTACAACTTATTATGTGATCCTTACTGCTCCAAGCACCCAATAAATGTCCTCTCCTTCCTCAATCTACTCTTGGTTTTTATTTAATTGCACTTCTGCTGCACAAAATTGTGTTCTAAAAACATACCAGGGATTTGTTTTAAACAGGTATGACAAGACACGCAGACGTGGCAATGATTGTCATGAAGGAAAAAGTTTCTACTGACAGATCCTAGAAACAGACACAGCACGCTATGCAGGGCCACACAGGAAAGCAGCTGAGTTGGCCAGGAGACAGGGGGAGAGGGAAAAATACAGCCCAGAGCCTGTGTTGAGGTTCTGTGAGAAAGAATGTACAAGTCAGGGTAGGCATGCTGAGTCAGTTTAGGATTAGATAGTGGGGGTGGTCTCAGTGGGCTCTGGGCTACAGGGGTGTCCAGTACCTGGCCCTGAGGTGACTTAGGGCAGGAGGCATATTGGCTTGGAGTCATTTACTATCTCTGGGAATTAGCTCTCCCTGGGAGAAGCAGTCTCTCCAGAATCATGACTCCAAATGCCAGAGCATCAAGGATACAGAAAATAGGTGACCAACAAGGCCCTACTGCACAGCACAGGGAATTATGCTCAGTATTTTGTAATAACCTATATGGGAAAAGAATCTGAAAAAGAATATGTATATATATATATATATATATATATATATATATATAGCTGAATCACTGTGGTGTACACCTGAAACTAACATGACATTATAAATCAACTATATTTCAATAAAATAAAAATTTTAAAAAACAATACAGAAAATTTAAAAATATAGTCAATAAAAATTGGATTAATAATAATCATTGTTTCATGACATACTATCATCATTGGCCCATGCATGACCCTTTTACTTTATGTATTTTTCTCTAAAATAAAGAACTACCATGCATTAACCACAGAACCTAAAACCTAGGACATTATCGGTAACTTACATTTACTTATGAGCTTCTACCCCAATCTTGTGGAAACCAACAATTCTTTCTGCAGTTTATTTATGGGCCTCAACACCTTGTCTGGAGAAGAACATCTCATTTGAACGACTGCCAATAGCCACTAACATTCCCTGTCCTCTTATCTATCTCATCAGCTTGAATTTCAAGCTCTTTGAATGTTTTCCAACCTGTAACTTAAACACTGGCAAAGAGAAGAACATTCACTTGGGTTTGGATGAAAAATTCATGAATTTATGGTGATAGATGCTGAATTAAATATATATATATTACTTTGTGCCTCCATAAGCTGATGCCTCTGATAATGGCAAAGAATTCTTCACAGCCCTTGAACAAAAATCTAAAACCAAGAATTTAGGAAAAAAGTGGTCTAGGCAGAGAGCTTTCCAAGTCAGGCCTGAGGCTACAGTAACACCAGCAAGAGTCTTCTTACTGTCTAGATTTTCAGCAGCTGAACTATTCATTTTGAATGAGGGCCACCAGACATTGTCAAACAGCAGCCAGCAGGACTTTTCATAGCTTTGGGGACTATTCATTATGATGTCTTTTGTGTGGGAAGTTTGAGGGATGTTATGTTTAGAGAAACTGGTGGGGCTGTTGTTGAAGAATCAGCGAAAGTCAAATGCCTACAAGAAAGGACCCTGGAAGAGCCAGCGGTACACGGTCACAGGCAACAGGTATTCTGGGGAGGGGGTGTGTTGGGACGATGCTCAGGGGACTTTAGTTCCACACCTAGATGGTGTTAGGTATGTCTCTTTCCAGGTGTCTGGAAACAGGAGGATGAGAGAATTGCTGTGTACACTGATGGTGTGTCAGTTCTGCCCACTCAGCATTTTTATCTTCTGCCATTATTGTAGTTCTGTGCAAAGATGTCCACCAGATTCCTGAGCTATTGTTACTAACAGCAAAATGGGTAAGACCAAGGTTTCGGGTCTTCATCAAAATATCCCTTTTTCTGCTTTATCCTTTGAGAACTTTGGAATTTGGCTTTGTGGTATCCTGGCGAATGCTTCACTATCAAAAGGCTTTTCGAAATCTCCTCAGGTCTCAAGTTCAAACCAAATAGTGAGTCTGGTTGTATTCTGTGCAGATAAAGTGTAAATCATTTTCTGTCAGATTTGGACTTCCTGAATGAACTGTCCTGAGAAAAGAGTACTTGGGTGTTCGGGGCTCCCACAGTTTGGGGACTTTGGCTGGATCTCAACATATTTAGGAAACCCCATTCTAAAATATTTACCCATCCAAATGAACTGAAAGGGTGCTTGTCCTACAAACGGCCCCTGAAATAACTTTGGAAGTCCAACCCCTACCACTGAACAGTGGCTATTACCCTTGGACCCTGGCAAGCAAGGCTTAGACTTCTGGAATAATTTTCCTTTGAATTTATGACTCTTCAACTTCATTTCACTCATCAGCCTTCTCGTCTCCTCTCCCACATTAAATTGGTCTATAAAACTCCACACACCATATGGGGATATATGTATATGTATAGCTGATTCTCTTTGTTATAAAGCAGAAACTAACATACCATTGTAAAGCAATTATACTCCAATAAAGATGTTAAAAACAAAAAAACAAAAAACTCCACATGCCATAAAATGAGATCGGGGTGGAGATGTGGCAAAGTATCCCCCAAGGTCAACATTATGATAGACTGCCCACTCCACCTCTCTGGCCACACCCCAGGGGGAATGGAAACAAAAGGCATGATGGCTGCAGACTTCACTTCTGGCAGCCCCCAAACAGCTGTATGGTCTAATTTAGCTGGAACAGAGCAGCCTTTATGAAAAGAGACCCCCTTTCTTTCTCCCCACATCCCTTATCTGCATGGTGGTCTACAAAGAGGATCAAGAATATGCCTGAGCCTCACTGGGCTTGAGAGAGCTAACACCGAGGACTTCCTGTGGCCTGGCTCCAGACGCATGCAGAACAACGCTGAGAAGCCAGCCCGGATGGTGTCTGAAATATTTGGCTCCTGGCTCAGGCTGTGGGCTGGCTGTCTGGTTTGTTTGAACACAAACTAGCCTGGGAGTCTTTGTGTAGAATGCTCCCTGAAGCTTTTTTCCATGACGTCTGCCAATTAAATGTATGAATTACTCTGTTTACTCCTCTATGACAGGGTAGATATTTTAGTCAGAAGCAAAGGGTTTCTCCTCAGCCTCGCATTTTCTTCTCACAGTTGATAATCTCCTATTATGTGACAAAAACTGAGCAAGACTTTTTTCATGTGTGAGTTCATTTTACCCTTCATTACAATCTCAGTAAAATGGCTGAGGGTTCCCATTTTACAGATGAGGAAACTGAGATACAGAGATAGGAAATGATTGTTCTAAGTTCCACACAAACCAGTCAGGGGTCAGAGCAGGAACTAGAACCTAAGTCTCCTCACTTCAAGAGGTTTTTTTTCTCTTCTTTTTTTATCTTATCCATTGCAATTTCCTTAGAATTAATGCTTGACTGTTTTGAGCTGGTATTTGAACCTTCATTCATTCATTCATCCATTCAACAGCTATGTTTTGAGCATCTACTATGTACAAGGTACTAGGTCCAAAGGCTAAGCACAGGGATCTGCAAACTTTTACGGTAAAGAGCCAGGTAGTGAGTATTTTAGGCTTTAACAGCTATATCGTTTTGGGTTGCAACTTCTCATCTCCATCATTGTAGCGCAGAAGTCACCATAGACAATAGGTAAATGAATGGACATGGCTGTACTCCAAAAAAATAAACTTATTTACAAAAATAGGTAGCTGGTCAGATTTGGCACTCTGGCTATGGTTTTCTATAGATTATCATGCAGTACACAGTCTGCACACCCATACATAAGCATCCCTAATGAGACACCACAAAATTATGTGTTGACCCTGAATCCCAAGCCTGTAAGAGGAATGAGGATAGCTGGATTTTCACTGATCCCCTACCTCCTCAAAAAATCCAGAGAGGCCCACCTGAGTCATCATTGGCTTCTATGATGAGATGGCGTCTCTGCCCCTCAGCATTTCCCTTGCACCATTCATGGGAAATGAATGGTTCCTAGTACTAACGAAGCCCTCGTGAGGTTTGCGTAGGTAAAAGTGTTAAATAGTAGAAAGTAACAAAAAGTCTGGGCCTCAGAAAACATGAAGGGCCCTGGGTTTGGGCATGGCCAACAACAGCTACCATGGATCCATGTTTATATGCTGAAGGCACCCATCTGCATCATCTCACTTGATCCTCAGAACAATCCAGTTACTAATTATTGCTATTTCCACTTTCCAAATGAGGAAACCTAGACTCAGAGAAGTTAGGTCACAAGGTCACATAACCAGGATGTAGCCAACTCAGGATCTGAGTAAAAGTCTGCCTGTTTCCAAAGTCCATGTCCTTCAGCACCAAGGTAGACTCTTTTGAAAGAAGAAAATAAAAGAAAGAACAATCGGCTTTTATCGTTGTCATTGTTGTTGCCTCCATGGAATCATGGCAGTAAGATAACCAAGGGGACCACTTAACAAGAAAGATGCAGGGATAGCAACCACACAGAATGTTCCTATTAACTGTGGTCAGATTCCTGAGGCACAGAAAGGCCTTCTTCGAGTGTGTGCCCACAGTGCCCTCTGCTGCCCAGGAGGAATACCACTGAGACCCTGTTCAGAGTCCCCTTCAAGAAGATAGAAGATACTTACTGCCAGGTGTTGAAGATTAGAATCTGAGTCATGGTGTGAGATTTTATTGGGATTCTTTTCTTGTTACTCCTAATAATCCTACTGTGGTTTGCTAGATCTTTATTGGGGTTGGGGGGTGGGGAAGAGGGACCGAAGCCACAGTCCACCCAGGGCACTTTGAGATGAGAGGCAAGGGGCCTCGCTGCTGTTTGGTTGCCTCCTACCTGAACAAGAGTGTACATCTTTCCTTTCCCAGGGTGGCCTATGCTCCACTGAAAGCTGATGACATCTGGGCCAGGAAGAAGTCAAGGAGGCTCCCAATGATCCCCGAGGGCATTTATAGCTCCAAGTCAGGTAAAGTTTATTTTATTACTGACACATTATTCTCATGGGAGTAAGCAAAAAATGTCCTGAATTAATGGGTGCAAGGAAAGAAAAAAGAATACAAGCCAAGTAATTGCTAAAGGAGCTAGAATTGGAGAGTTTAAAAAAAAAAAAAGAAATTAAATAAATAAAATATCACCCTTCATGGTACAGTGGTGCTGTGGCCTGGGGATGGAACTGGAAACTTCGTGTGGTGAGTTCTAATGGGATGTGGGTTGGGTCAAAATATATTTGTCTCCAAGAAATACATTTTTCAAAATGCTAAGCTTTAATTTTTTTTTTTAAAAAAAGTAAACAGCCAGGAAAATTCCAGGCTTGATTCTTTCTTGAATGGGGCCCTAGGTACATCTTATGAGGGGAAAACACTTGCTAGCCCGACCCATGCTAACGGCTGCCCCGTGGGTCCATTCAGTTATGCTTTAAGCCATCCACTTTGAATCTCTGCCCTTGAGGCATCCAGGATCAAGTCCAAACCTCCCCTTCCCACCCTCCACCCGCACATGATGTGCTTCCTCTTTTCAAAGGAACAGCCATATTGGAAGAAGTACAGGGCACCCAAAAACAGTTTTGCTGGTCCAATAGTCAAATCTCTGAGCCCAAAGAGATGTTTCTCTGCCTACCACATTTTCCTTGGCTCTTCCAGTCTCCATCCCTCTAAGCAAACATTTCCTCTACATTTAGACTCCTTCTAACACTGAGTATAATGTAATGGAAAGAAGCATTGACAACCTGGGTTTTAGCGGTTTTGCTATTTACTTCCTCAGTGTTTAACATCCCAGACTTTGTTTTCTCATCTTTATTCAGTATTATCTATTGTATAGTGCCAATGGAGGATCAAATGAGATAATGTACACAAAAGTATGTTAATAAATACAACAGTCAAACAAGTATTATATTAAGTGCCTGATATGTGTTTGGCATTGAGAAATATGATGCTAAGACACAGCCTTTGACCCTGAGGAGTTTATAAGCTAGCCAAAGAGGTAAACAGAAAAATAGGTAGTTGTCATGTAATGTGTGGAGATTGGTTTCTGTTATTTGTTTGTTTTGCCTTTTTTCTTGTTGGCCATAGCAAACCAACCCATAACCTATTCCAAATCCTACACTGGCACTCATTCCCTTTCCCTCTTTGGGCCTCAGATTTCCAATTTGCCAAATGAATGAGTGACTAGATAATTTGTTAACCAAACCAGGACGCTCTGAAAGTGAGAGGAGGTGCTATTAATAATTATGCCAGAGCAACTATCCCAGGCAATCAGAGATTATGGTCACACTACAGATGAGTGGGGACAGGCATTCAGCGCTATCTAAGGCCTATTCTAGTCTTTACAGCTTATGGCCTTACATTGATTTTTACAAGTCTTCTTCCTAGCCCCAGTGAGCACATTTCCTCTCTGGCTGTCCTCATCTGCATGGCTGCTGGTCAGTAGTATGTAGTGAGCCGAACCCTGGCAATCCCTGAAAATCTTGGTTACTGCCCTCACAGATCAAATCCTTTGTGAGTCAAACTGCATCATAGAGCTTAGCTGCCTAGTGGGCCTGGGAAAGTAAAGGAAAATAAACTTAAACACAAGCAGCAGAGTTCATGGTACTGCAGGATGTTGAGCTCTTGGATCATCTTTACCCCCATCTCAGATACTCTTTATGTTAATCTATGCTCCCAATGTAGGAAGCCCTGTGCGCACAAGGACGAGCGAGTTTCCAGACAATATATATATTTGACAATATCCATGCACTGAGCTTTAGTAAGCCTAAGATGGAGAAGAAGAGAGGATTAATGAGTTGATTTTGTATATCTCTCTCCCTCTACCCTCCGGCCTCCCCACAATTTTATTCCCTTTTCACTTCCTTTCTCAACAATTTTATGTGCTTGGGATGAAATCTTAAAAGTTTCTTGGTTTTTCTTTCCCTATGTTATGTAAAAAAAGTATTTCCAGCCACAGTGGTAGGGAAATTGAGGCACAAATGAAACACAGACGCGTTCTTGATAACCATTTACATACAAGCTCACGCAATTTGTGCTAAAAGATTTGAGATTAGTCATGGAATCTCATATATACTCAGGCTGTATGTTGCATATCTTCCCAGAATTGGACATTTTAACATAATCTTAAAACCAAGGTAATGTGGCTGGGCTAACCATGCCTCTTCCCAAATGCATACACATGATCCACATGAGTATCTTTTGTTGTAGATAGTTGTAGGGCTTTGGGATTCACATGGCCCTGGAGTTTTCTTTTCTATCACCTTTTTTAGCTTCATTACCCCGATGGATAAGCCCTGAGGATGGCAGAAACAAACAGATTCTGGGGGAGAAGTATCATCATGCTAGCAGGCATCATAGGGTCTTGACATAATTGCTTTCATCTACATCATAAAACAACCCATTTTGGTGGCTCAGTTATGGGATAAGAATTTGTGCAGAAGGAACCAGGTTGGATGTTCAGGAGGTGACTGTGGGGTGGAAGGTTGAGACACAATACAGTGTATTCAGTATATATATTTCCTGAACCTGAAAGAACTTATAGAAGATGCACTGAGAGGACTGTTACAACCCCAAGCACAATGGAATGTAGGAATGGAATGGAATTTTCTGCTCATTCAGCACAGCTAGTCTAGTGCTGTACATCCTCCACTGGGACCTGGAACACCCTTGCTAAAGGCCCATCTCAGCTAGCTATCTTCAAGCATGAGTAGGTAGCCCTAGAAATCACAAATCCTTGTTCAAATGGGGTTGCTACTGTAAATACACCTTTTACCCACTTACTATACCAGATAGCTGGATGATCAATATTTGGTAATGTTGTGTGGAGTGAAATGAAGTGGAAGTTAGCATGATTTGGTTTGATGGAGACAAGGGGCTGGGAATCCTGCGCTAATTCTTGCTGTTTTTTCTGGAGTAAGCTTTACTTTTATCCATGCTCCATGCTCTGTATCCTTCTCTGTTGGCTCTCCAGGAGTCTGGTTGTCTTAATTTAGTAAGTAGTTCTTATGATTCTTAATCCAAGGGCCTCAAATTCCATATGGCATGTTTGAAAGGAAAGCATGCACATTATCTCAAATTCTTTTTGCTTTATATTGTAAAATGTTGTCTTCAAGATCAAAACTGAAAGCTCTCCTCTCATGTTGAGCCCAGTCCAGCTGTCCTGTGGGGTCCAGGACACCCCTGCTCAGCTGTGCACAGCAATTTGCCACTTCTGTCCCCACCCTATTTTGTCCTTCAAGTACAAACATGATGCTGTTGACTCACTACAATTAGGAGATATGATTTGAGGTTTTCAGCATAATTTAGTAAGTGTTGCGTGAGCATCTATTATGTCCCAGGCTCTGTTTTTAAGTTTAGGGATAGTTTTAAGTTCAAGAAAGGGTAGTTGGGCTAACAAGATGAAGAAAATACATTTTTAAGAGCAAACTAATATTTTCTTGAGGGATGTTTAAATAAGTGATGTGTAGATAATTGGAAAATAGCATGTAACAAGGCAAATTGAAATGAGGCATATGGAAGCATTAGTAACTCCTAGAGGAAGGAGCTGTTAATTCTGCCTGGGGTATCAGAGAGGACTTGTCTGGTATGTTAAAACTCCGATAGTTTAAACTGAGCTTTAAATATTAATCCAAACTTGCATTCCACTGTCATTTACTGAATACCTTGTAACTGACAGATAGTGCAGATCTCAACAACGATCTTGCCACCAGGGAACTCGTGACCTATCTGGTGAGCCAGATAAATAAATGATTATCATGAAATAACAAAGATTTGTTTTGGACTGTTAATTATAGTAATAGCACCCCCCGCAGCCCTGTTAAAAGCATTACTATGTTCTAGGCACCATTCATTAACTACTTTTCAACTCATTATTTAATTATAATTCAAAACCAGATCATACATTAGTGTCTAAAGTAAGTTTACACAAGAGGAAATTTGTCCAGGGTGGCCTTGCTAGTCACTGGGAGAACCAAAATCTGAACCCTTGAATCCATGTCTGTTAGATTCCAAAATCCATAGACTCTTAAATATTCAGAAAGAGTTGGGTGAAGGGAACAATGCAAAGTAAGGGAACAAAAATAGGGAAGACACAGGAGAAGGAAATTACATTACAGGGTCAGGGTGGGGCACTTCCTTTGTGGTTGGAACCTAGTCCACCCTGAAGGATTGTCAGGCTGGACAGGTAGGGTAGGGTTTGATTTTTGAGATGCTTGGTTGACTAAGGAGCCTAGTTTTTAGTCTATAAACTGTGGGTACCTGCAGCAGAGCTTTTAGATAGAGCGTGATTTAAGAGAACCCAACTTCCTGGAAGTATTGTTACCGAACCAAACTTGGGTTGCCTCACCCAACACACAGCAAAGCCAATCTACTGACACTGGGTTGTGGTGATGGAAAGAACAACATTTATTGCAGAGTACCAAGCAAGGAGAATGTTCAGCTCATGCTCAAAAGATCTATACTCCTCAGTGGCTTTCAAGGAAGGTTTTTAAAAGGCAACATTAGGGGTGTGGGTTGCACGGTGCCTGATCAGCTCATGAACATTCTTATGATTGGCTGGTGGTGAGGTAACAGGGTGATGTTTCAAGAGTCTCAAACATCAACCTTCTAGTTCCAACTGTTCTTGGGTCTACATGCTTGTGGTCAGCAGTTTCCACCTGGTGGGATTCTGGTTTCTGTAAAAATAACTTAGGAATGTGCATCAGACATTGTTATCTATGTCCTTCAGGGAGAAACTAAAGGTCCTGTGACTCTGCCACATGACTGATCTATTGTTTAAATTGTTACTAATTCTCCTGGCCCAGCTGCTATTATTTGTTACTACATGTTCACATCCTTCCAATCATTAACCCCTGAGCCAGCCTTTCTGAGATTCAGAGGAGGCCTAAGGGATTAAAGTAAAGCCTTTTACTTCAAGAGACAGGGGTCACGGAGGGGAGGGGAGGGGAGGGGATTGTGGGGCTCTTATACCCAAGAGGGTCCTGAAGGATCCTGCTCAGTTTCAGTATCTTTGGATAGAAAACAAGGATGAAGATGGGCTTCCTGGATCCCTTGAACTACATTTTTTTGAAGTATGTGGTGAAGATTAGGGCTTTGGGCTGTGGATTAAAAGTTATTTTATTTTCTGAACAGATATAAATGGCCCACCTAGAATTGATCTTTACTTTTAGTTACTATGAATCCAGGTGTGCAAAGGACAAAGCAACTTCTTTATTTTTCTAGAATGCTACTTAACCCCTATGTGACAGAAAATGTAATCTTAATCAATATGTTTACAGACATTTTAGGTTTAAACTCATTCAAATCAAAATTTACACCCTCTTTTTCTTTGGGTGGATCTAAATTCAGAGAAGCTTTTAAAACACAAAGGAATGGATGATGGAAAGTGAGGAGGAAAGTATTTGAACACTGGTCATTTGTATCTGTCCAATATTCTCCAGCCATTGGTTATAAACTGCACCATTCTCAGTCCAACACCTTCTTATAGCCCTCCTTCAGCCCTTTGCTCCCCTGAGAGTTTCAAATGTTTTCCCACATCATACAAGACTTGGGGGCCTAGCTTAGATCTTCCTTGACCTCGCTAATTTTCCCAGGACCCAATCAGGAAGCAAACACAAATCTGTTCTCTCCTTGACCCCTCCAAGGACTTGGACTCAATCCAAAGGGATGAGACACAGTGCAGAGCCCTCCAGACCCAGCTCCAACTCTCCCTCTTCTCCTCCCACCTGCCATACCTCCTGAATGTAGAAGATCTTTAGCCAGACTCCTGTAGTAATAGAAGTGTTTTGCAGGAAAACTGGTTCTGCCTAATGGCATATTCTTCCAGATTTCTCTTGTTCTGGTAAACCTGGACCAAGTCTTTTGAGCTTAAAAGCCATGAATTTGATGAATGATGTTCACCTCCCTGAATAAAAGAGGCTCACAATGGTAAATAGAGAATACAGATGAAAACATATGGGTTAGAATTTTACAAAATTGTCTCCACACTGTTAGAACCTTGGAATGAGTTTTAGAGCCCTGGAGAAACCGATCTGAGTTGACTTTTTATCCAAAGAGAAATTTGGTCTCGGTAGCCAGGCATTTTTCAAGATGGCAAATTTGCAAATCCACTTTCTTATTTTCTTTCATTCCCCAACAAGGGTCTCATCTATGATCAAAGCCTTTTTTTAAAAAAAAACAGCAACTGGCATATCCTTGAAGGTATAATTAGCTACCATAGTAACTATAAATTATAATCTTTCTTTGACTTTCCAGACAACCTAAATAAGATGCCATCACTTTCCCCCTACAATTAATACTCCCTGAAGAAATATCTCAGTGTCCTGATCTACTGCTAAACTTGGAGTATGGAGGCAAAAATTTGGTCATTTCCACCAGCAGTTGCAGTAGTAGCAAATTCACTGAATTCAGAAAAATACATGGACATACAACTTAGGTTAGCAAAACAAATTGACTAGGAGCTTGTGAAACTGAAGGTTAAGTATCAGTTGAAAAGTCTTATTAATATTTTGATTGACAAAAACGTGGATAACAAAAAGGAGTATTATCGTTATTATTATCGCTCAGTTAACTGATACAGTGAATTATGGGCCTAAAGATTCATCCTTTATCACTCTTAGAACATTTACTGGCAACTTGCAGTGGTATTATAAATATTCTGCTATACTCATATCATTATAGTTATGAGGGGAAGGGGTATAAACTCACATCTGAATACCTGGAATTGTTTGCCAGGCACTGTGGTAAGCACACACAATCAATGCTCTTCTTATTCAATCATAATAATACCTTAGAAGTAGATCTCATCATTCCCATTTTATAGATGCAGAAACCCAGCTTCTAAAAGATGAAGAGAATTGTCCCGGGTCAACCCCACTTGTAAAAGACAGACACATAGTTCAACTCTGGTCTGTATCTCACTAAAGTAGGACAAGTGTTACCTCATTTCCTTTTCCTGAACTTAACTCTGTACATTGAATGGTACCATGACATAGACTCATTGAGGAACGGTTCCATCCTGGTGCCTGATAATTCTTCCTTCCAAGAATTCTGGGTTACCTGCAGGACCAAGTTTACTTAGCTATCAAGGAAAGGAGAGATCTTGGCTGTCCCCTTGTTTCCATTTGTTTTCCCCACCCTCTATCTCCATGATCTTCTTTTATTTCTAAGAGAAAGTGAAAGAAATGAAAGCAATTTGAACACACACTGTGTTTCAAATGCTTACAACAATTTTACAAGCTGTATGTTATTATTCTACACTTTATAGCCTGAAAAGCTAGAGCTTAGAGTGGTTAAAAAATGTATCCAATACTAAAATTTTTAAAATATGTACTTAGTGATGTCTAAAAACAAAGCAAAAACCATATGCAAGTTCACGTTGTTAAAATGTAGGACAGGGAATCAAACCCAGATTTGTCTCCCTTCAAAAAACCTTTTCTCTTTACAGAGGTTGGTTTACTTATTTATTTAACAAATATTTATTGAGGGCCTCTATGTGCCAGAGCTGGATATAAATTAATAAATAAAATAGATATAGTCTTGCCCTCACACAACTTACCATCTAGTAGAGAATACAGATAATAGATAACAAATGAATAACTACTGTAATATATACTACTATTAGAAAGAATAGCTGAGAAGTCTCCCTAGATATTAAATATGTGAAATATATGATCTCTTATATTTATGTTAATTCAAAGAAGAAACTAGGGGAAGTTGTCCAAGAGGTTCTCTCTAAGAAAAGGGGCAGTTAACGAGGACTGGAGTGTGGAGGAGCCAGCCAGGGATAGAATGTGGGGAAGCTATTCCAGGCAGAGAAGACAGTTTGTGAAAGGCCCAGAACAGTAAAGAACCTGATGTGTTTAAGGGACAAAAAGAACTTTTGTTCAGCTGGAGAGAAGAGTCTTTGGAGAAGAAGGTCATGGAATAAGTTGCAGATATAGGCAGCAACAGGTTATACAGGGAATCGAGGTCATGTTATTGAATTTGGATTTTATTCTAGATTCAGTGAACAGTCAGGGAAGTGATAGGATCTGATTATTTTTTTAAATGGTTTACTACGGCTGCTCCATGATGACAGTTTTGAAGGAAAAGTAAGTGATTATGGCTTATTCAGACAAGTTATGATGGTGGCTTGTGCTAGCAAGGGAAAATAGGTGTACACATGTGTGTGTGTGACATAGCTAATGGGTATATATAATATATGTATGCATGTACATACCATACAGGCTTATAGTAAATATAGTAAATACTATAGTAAAAATAGAGTAAATAGGTATGGAGGAGGAAGAGTCAGGACTTGCATATTCTGGCCTAGAGTCAAGGGAGGAATCAGGCCAAGTTGCACGTTTCTGGTATGAGCAGTGGATGTATGGTGGTGCCATTACAGATACATTTGGGGAGAAAATCAAGAATTTGCTTATGGACACGTAAGATTTGAGATATCAAGTAGACTGTTGGTTGTATGAATTTGGAGCTCAAAAGGGAAGTTTGAAAGGGAGATATAAATTCCTGAGTCATCAGCTTGTTGATGTCATTTAAAATAATAGGAATGGATAAGTTTACCTAAGGAGAATTTAGATGGATAGATAGCCTACAACTTAGCCATGAGGTATTCCTATATTTAAAATTAGATTAGAAGTGGGCTTCCCTGGTGGCGCAGTAGTTGAGAGTCCACCTGCCAATGCAGGCGACACGGGTTTGTGCCCCGGTCCAGGAAGATCCCACGTGCCACAGAGTGGCTGGGCCCGTGAACCATAGCCACTGAGCCTGCGTGTCTGGAACCTGTGCTCCGCAACGGGAGAGGCACAACAGTGAGAGGCCCGTGTACCGCAAAAAAAAAAAAAAAAAAGTAGCTTAGAAGAGAAAGATCCTTCAAAGGAGACAGAGAAGGAATATCCAACGAGGAAGGAGCCAAATTATAAGAATATTAACTGCTGCTGAGGGATCCAGAGCTCTCTGCAACAATGGAAATGGTCTACATCTGCAATGGCCAGTGTGTATCCGATTTTCATACTGCAATACTGTTTCATATTGAATGATGTAGGTCTAAAAGGAAAACAACTGAAAATTGGCCACTGAGTTTGGCAACAGGATGTTATTGTTACCACCGACCAGGGAGTTTACTGTTGCCGCTGACCATGCAGGTGGTAAAATGGAGGTGGAAGCCAGTCTAGGGTAGATAGAGAAGGCAAAGAAATGGAAAGAGAAATTTGGGTGACACTTTTGAGATATTGCCTCTGAAGGGGAGAAGATAAATGTTGTAAGAGTGACAGGAATATGAGAGTTCAAGAGAAGGGTGTTTTATTTGGGGGAATGGAAGATGCCATTCATTTATTTATTCATCAGGTATTCCTTTAAGAGCCATGAAGTTTCACCACCCTGGCGATGTGGCTGTGAACTCGGCAAGCAAGAGCTCTACTTTCATGAGATTTATAGTCTATTGGGAGAGGGGAGACAATAAACAACAAACAATACCTTTACTAACCAAAGGGTAATTGTATAGAGTGATAAGTGCTATACAGAAACAAAATGAAGTAATAGGAGCAGGAGTGACTGCAAATGGAATGAGGGCTATTTAAATAGGAGGGTCAAGTAGGCCCTTTCCAAGGAGGTTAAATGAGCTGGGACCTGATTTATGAGAAGAAGCTAGCCCTAGGAACTATACCAAAGCATGCCTGCATGCAGCTGGCGATGACCCAATCGAGAGGGGAAGATTGCTAGTGTAGGAAGCATGAGAGAAGGCACAAAGCTGAGGAAGTAAGGGGAAAATGAAGGACTAGCCCCAGGTGGGAGGAAGGGTACTTCTTCAGACGTGAGCTCAGGGGCTTGGATGCCATGAAGAGACTGAGGAACATGAGAAGGCAGGCAGAAATCACAGGGAATGATGATCTACAGTGGGATGTTTACAGTTATGATTGGGAAGTAGTGTACTCTTGGTAATGATAAGCCCAGAGCATGATGTTGAAGAGGAAAGTTGAGGAAGAGTACTTTGGGTATAGGGTTAGTGGTTGATGGTAAGAAACAGAGAGGCTGGGGTATTGGATGGATGGATCACCCACATGGGTGTTGAAGTCAGCAAGAATGATGACTAGGATCAAAGGAAGAGGAGGAAAATGAAACAGAGCTAATTTTTTTATAATACATGAGGTGACCAGATAAATGGTAGCAAAAAGGACAGTGTATCTGCAAGGGGTAAACCTCAAATAAACAGAAGATTTTGCAAGAGAGTGTAGAAGTAAATTTAAAGTGGGAATGGGAAGCAGGGAGGATATTGACCTTACCTCTCTATCCTAAGATAGGTAGGAATTGGAATAAAAACAGTCTCTGCTTGAGAGGACTTTGGGCTAGCTCTGTTCATTCTTCAGTTAATAGCCATTCCCCCATCTTCCTTTTTGCTTAAAAATCCCAGCCATGTATCCAGTACCAGGGGATTAATAAAGATTGGTCTATGATGACAAAGTCATTACCATTCCTCTTGCCAATATTTTTTGTATGACCTTCTTTGTAGCTAAAGGACAGCTATGATATAGTTATGGTCAAAGGACATTCATTCGACAAAATGTATTTTTGAGCACCTGTCTGCATATCAGCCTGGTTCTAGGTGCTGAGGATACAGCCATGGATAAAGCATACAAAAGCCATGCTCTTATGGAGTTTACATTTTAATGAGAGGAGGCAGACAAGAACCAAATAAATACATATTTCAAATCATATTAAGCATCTTTTTAAAAAAGACATGGAGGAGGATACTATATCAGGGAGTTGCTGTATTAGAAGTTGGTCAGATGTAAGTGGAAATCTGCTGGGAGGTTTCTGGAGAAGTTGTCTTATGAAAGGTTTATTGTAAGAGGTGGGTTCATCACCCTCCTCCCTTTCTCCTTAGTTTTGCTCAGATGTGGATATGATGCCTGGGACTGTGGGCAGACATTGTGTGACTACGGAGCAATAAACATGAGGACAAAACGTCAATATGCTAAGGTTAGCAGAGTGAAAAGATAGAAACAGTGTGAGCATCGTTGAGATGTTGTCTCAAACTCAAAAACAGCTTTCTCTAGACTTTTTGCTATGTGAGATAATTAAATGTCTTTATTGTGTAAACCACTGTGAGTCGTTCTCCTATTTGCAGCTGAAAGTACCTAACTATTAGAGAGGTGTATGGGAAGCAATGTCATCTGGAGAGAACCAAGTTTCAGCTAAGGCAGAAGGCTGAGTAAATGCTTAAAGGGTAAGTTAAGGATTTTTGAAATTACCGATCATAAATCAGGAGCTTAAGGAAGCAGAGTTTAGAATCTGAGAAGGATAGGAAGGTGAGCACTGACTTAGTTTTATATTGTTGTATAATGAAGTACTCCAAAACACAATGCCTTGAACATTAAACATTTATTATCTCTCAGTGTCTGTGGTCCAGAAATTCAGGGCTTTCCATATGGTTGCAGTCAAAATGTTAGCTGAGCCTGTAGTCATCTGAGGGCTTGACTGGGGCTGGAGGATCTGCTTCCAAGATGACTCATTCACTTGGCTCTTGGCAGAAGACCTCAGTCCTCAGCATGCCTGCCTCTCCAGAGAACTCTTTGTCTATCCTCACATGGCAGCTGGCTTCCTCCCAAAGCAAGCGATCCAAGAAGGCAAGATGAAACCTTAATGTCTTTCATAATCTAACTTTGAAGTCACACACCATCAGTTTTGCAATGTCCTTTTGTTTATGTGTCAGCTCTATTTAGTGTGTGTGTGGGGGGGGACTACACAAAGGCATGAATCACCAAGAGGTGGTCTTAGGGGCTGTCTATCGGATTCAAATCATGAAATTTACAGAGTAGATAAGGAAGAAATTTGGGATGACCATGGATAATAGGGGAGACTTAGACTTCTGGCGGTGAGTGAGGCAAATTAGATGTAAGGCATGATGGGATTAGTCCTAATAGTCTCTTTGAGGAGACTGGCAATCAGTTCTAATGCTATTATCTTGAATCTGTCATTGAATGAAGTCTTTCAGGCAAGTGTTTTTCCAGGAGGTTCCTAGTAATGAGATCTCCGTAATTAGTGGCTGGTTCCCAGGACATCACTGGATAGTATGGCTGAGTGAGGAGTTTGAAGGTACAAAAATAGAAGAGCAGACTGAAACTTCAGCTCCATTCTAATTCTAGCTGTACCAGCCTCTCTCCCAACTGGAAACTGGAGAGCCATTATTGCCCTTAGTTCTTCCAGCAAACACCCCACATCATCTTCCTTTAATTCCATTCTTTTAAAACCCATTTTCAAACTCTTACTTCTTTCCTGGCACAACCAGTGTGTTATTCTTCACCACAAAGGCTCCACTACTCAGTAATTTAAAGCAGCTTTTGTCAGAATGACATTAATTATGTCATGACCCATTGAAACCCCTAATGAAAATATTTTATTGTTGTTGTTGATGTTATTGTTAAGAATGAAATCCAAAGAAACTCCTCTTTTTACAACGAACATGAAAGCCCACTGAATTGAGAAATTCAATAAATAAAGACAGGGGGATTAAGGACAAGTCAACTTTTCAAAAGGATAAAATATATAGTTTCCAAAACAT
This sequence comes from Delphinapterus leucas, assembly GCF_059928025.1. Taxonomy (NCBI): domain Eukaryota; kingdom Metazoa; phylum Chordata; class Mammalia; order Artiodactyla; family Monodontidae; genus Delphinapterus; species Delphinapterus leucas. The sequence continues at coordinate 38,078,134 of NC_143147.1, forward strand.
TCATTTCTGGGTATAGGCTGAAGACCAATATCTTTGCTTGTAACTTGTTTTAGCAAAATTCCAGCATTTAATTATTAGTTTGGTGAATGACCACACCAGACCATTTAGTGTAACATGACAGGCCCTGAAGGGAGTAGTCAGTAATTTGAAACACTAACCATGTGTTTTGTCTAAAAAATTAATACCTGTAGCGTGATTGGAGTGGCATGGTTCCACCAATCAAAACGTAGAAAAAACTTCATGGTATTAATAAAGGCAGCTACTGTTCTGGCTTATGGCAAACATAATAGATGCTTTTTGTTAACTATTTGATACATGAAATTGCTATAGACGGATTATCTAATTTCATCTTCTTGACCACTATTTGAGCTAGATAACAACCAAAGGAGCTAATATTTATTAACACCCACTATGTTCCACAAATTTTTACTTGTATCATTTGTCCCACTCAATCCTCATAATATTATTATTATCCCTGTGTTAAAGGTGAAAAAAACTGAGGGTTGGAAATTTTAACAAATACCGACAAAAAATGATGGAGGCAAGATTCAAATGGATGCTTGTGTAACTCTGGTGCTCATATGCTTAACAGCTATGCTACCTAAAAAGAGATAGTAAAACCTAATTCATTCTGACTGAATTTGAGGAAGCAGAATATTATGGACTGGATATGGTTAAAGTCTGAATTCCACATGTTTGAAAAAATTTAGTTCCATTACATCATGTCGTCAGGTAAATCAGGCTTCTTTTTGCAATCTACAGCTCAAAGCTTCCTAACCAATATATTGCTGAGAAGGAAAATGGAGCTCAAGAAAACAAGTATTTTCATGTGTTCACCTCCAGTAAATGACGGGGTAGGATTTATACCTAAGTCTGCAGGATACCAGAGCCTGTGCTTCACTATAACACACCAGCTCCCTTTCTACCTTCTGTAGACTCCATTTGTGTTGGAAAACCCCTTTTTCACTGAGACAGTTGAGGGCCGAATGTCTCCATCTGCATGTGCAGAAGGGGACACAGTGATGAGTAAGGAGTCTTTCTAGGCCTCCCATGACATTTTGCCAGTGTACATACATGGAAAGCTTTCAATTCTTTTCTTCAATGCTAGAGATTAAAATGCCTTGATGACCTGCCATTGCTTATAGGATAAACTCAAGACTCTTTAACAGTGCCCACAAAGACCTATCAATCTGGCCTTTGCTTTCCTCCTTAGCGTCTTCTTTTGCTACTCAGTCTCATGATGGAGAACCTAAGGCAAACCTTATTTCACTTCCTCTGAGTACATCTTCCTTCCAGCTTCAGAGCATCTACCATTTCTGTCCCCTCAGCTTTGACTACACTTACGCTTCCTCCTCTTTACTGGGATATTCCTTGCTCATCCTCAGGTCATAGCTTGACATCACTTCCTGTCCTCTTTTAAGTGTTCTAATTCTCCTTTAAACTCTCACTTTATCACAGTAGTACCTATTAATACCTCCATGTTCATTATTTAATATCTGTCTTCCTCACTAAATTGCAAGCTCTAGAATGGCAGAGGCTCTGTCAATCCTGTTTACCACTATTTCTTTGACTCCTGGACTAGGGGATTGAATTTAGGAAGGCTCCATAAATATTTGTTGAATGAATGAATGGATGATAAATGAAGAAAATTCTCCACTTCCTGGTTGTATATTGTGTATTGATCATGGTTTGCTTGAATGGGAATCTAGGAGAAGCACTTATATGTGCATTTCCTCACACTTTAAATGTGGTCTATTCTTATTCTCTGCCATGACCCTGTTCCAAACCACCATAATATTTTCCTTGAACTTCTGCAATGCCCACCTTATTAAGCACCTTGCTTTCAATCATGTCACCCACCCCAATATACACACAAGTCTATTCCCCACACGACAGCCAAAGTGATATTTTTAAACTATAACCACACCACATCACTTGCTCACTCTTTAGCTTCCTTTTGCAAGTAGAATAAGGTCCAGTGTCCTTCAAAGCCCTAGGTAATTTGGCTATGCCTATCTCTCATATGTCATCTCTTACTAGCTTCTCCCTGGTCACGATGTTTCAACGATTTTGGCCTCTTTCCGCTCCTCAAACCCAATCATAAGTCCCTTTGCTCCTGGTGTGTCCTCCACCCCAGACCTTTGCACGGCTGCCTAATTATCAGTAGAGGCCATCACCAAGACCCCATAACTAAAGTATCCCTCACCCCTTACAGTCTCTCTGCCATTACTCTATTTTATTTTCTACATGTCTCCCATCACTGTCTGAAAATATATATTTATCTATTGGTTTATATATTTATTGTATGCCTCTACCACTGGAACATAAGCCCCTTGAGGGTATAAATCTTACATCCTGCTATTTATGTGCTTTAATCACTTAGAACAGTGCCTAGAAAACAGAAAGAACTAAATAAATATTTGCCAAATGAATAGATGAATGAGTGCACTCAGAGAGGTGAGTTATTGAACAATCAGATTCAGATTTGGTGAACATGTATTGTGCAATTCAGCAAAAACACCATGTTAGGTATGGAAGCTGAAAATATGGTTAGGATCCAATTCTTCCCTTAAACATCCCAGACAGTGTACGAAGGACAGATCTACAAATGAATATATTCAATATGGTATAAGTGCTGGAGAAGATGTGTATTTAAGATACATCTGGTGCCAAAAGGTGGTAGCAATCATGTCTCCTTGGAAGAATCAGGAGAGGCTTCCCAAAGGAAGTCTTGAGGGATGAGTAGGTCTTTTCCAAATGATTTTTAGGATGTTCTCATACTTCAGGCAAAGATAAAAGAGTGTCCAAAGAAGTGTAGTGATACAACAACATTGTGCATTGGGGAAACTGATGGGTTTTCTGTGGCAGGATCACAAAATATGGGAGTGAGGGAAAATATAAGACCGAGCTGGAGAGGAGCCAAAGCAAACATCTACTCAGCAATCCTTCCTCCTTCTATAAAAGTACCTCTTTCCACTGGGGAAACGCTCTACTCCATAGGGTCCTTGTGTGGCCTCTGTCAATTATAGCACCCAGGATTTCTGGCTTTAGTGGAGAGGCTATGATATGTTTCTGGCCATCTTATTTCACCAAACCCTTGCATACAGTGATTTGCCAAGGAACAATCAGGGTTCTTCCCTGATATTTTATTTACAGATACCAGGAGAAAGTAGAAGAGCTGGTGTACATGCCCTCCTGCCCCACTTCTCCCACTTCCCCCACTACAAAGAAGGAAAAGAATGCAAGTAACAAAGAGAAACAGAACACAGAGCAAGAGCTTTAGACATTGAAGACCCAGATAGAGAGACAGCATTTGGATTCCTGGAGTCCTTGGAGCCAGCCTTATCTCCTAGACATCCTAGTTATTACGTGAACCAGTACAGTTCTTTTTGTTTTTACCACTTTGGAATGGATTTCTGGCAATTATAGCAAAAAGAGTACTAGAAAGCACATTCTCATGTTTAGATTAATGAAAACTACAGGGAGAAAAGATTACATATTCACTCTTGGACATGCTAAGTTTGAGATGCCGGGAACACCCCAGCACAGATGTCCAAGGGGCAGTTAAGCACAGGGGCCTGGTATTCAGGAGAGAGGGACTGCCTAGCAATATAGATTTAGAGTGGGTCCAGATTAAGGTGATTGTTACAGCTATGGACCTAGGTAAAATAATTCATGGAAAGCATAGAGAGTAAGAGAAAATAGAAACCACAGAAGGAACCTTGGGGAATTCTCTCTTGAAGGAACATGGGTGGATGAAGAGGAGACCTTCAAGGCTATTGAGACAGAGTCTGAGAGGGAGGAGAATCAGGAAAGAGTAGACTTCCAGAATCTGGAGGTATAAACAATTTCAAAAAGGATGGTGTGGCTAACAATTCTAAACGATGCAGAAGTGGAACATGATAGGGTCTGTATAAAGTCTTCAGCTTTATTTCTTCAAGTAAGTTCTCTATCCCTTTCTCTTTTTGCCTTCTAGAACTCCCATTGGGATAGTCTAGGTGATGCAGCAGTAACAAATTAATCCCCAAACCCCACTGGCTTGAGACAATAAAGGTTTATTTCTTATACTCAAGGAGCTGGGGTGACCAAAACTCCCCTATCTTGCAACTGCAGGATATGGAACCTGCGGCATCCCTGGTTACTAGGATGGAGGAAGATAGAGACTGGCAACCACACATGAGCTTTTCACTGCCTCAGTCTGAGACACACAATGACTTGGCATACCTTTCATTGGCCAGAACTCACCATATGACCCTGTCTACTTAGAAGAAAACTGAGAAATGTAGGGGATACAATGGAATATTGGATTTGGGGAGAATTATTGTCTCTGCCCCAAGGACAAAGAGGTAACTTTTGGGCTTATCTATCGGCAGGCCTTTGGTGATTTTAAAAAGAACAGATTCACTGGAGCAACGAGGCTGGAAACCAGCTTGGAATTAGCAGATTAATGGAAGGTGACAATGTTACGTGCTTTATAGATTTCCATATAGTTTACCACGTTTAATCTTGGGACAACCCTGTGAGCCAGGTATTATTGTTGCAACTGTACAAAGGAGGAAATCAAGGTTCAGTAAAAGTCACTTCGTGATTCAACCATTAGTTATTGAGTGTTTGCTAAATGCCAGAACTGAAGATTCAATAGCCACAAAACAAGGACACAATCCCGACCTCAGTGAGCTTACAGTCTTATAAGTATGCAGCTAAGTATGAAATCCCAACTCTGGAGCATGCTGCAAACAAAAGTCTAAGAAGCTATATAAGAGCCTAGAACAAGCCTGGTCCCATGGATGGTGATGTTTCCACAGGGAGGTGACAAGTTAGTGTTCAGAAGGCAGAGTTCAGAGATGAGAGCTGGGAGTGGCACATCTATTCCCCTGACAAAGAGTATGTGCCGGGTGTCGTGGCATGCAAGCAGAGCTTGAGGTGCTGAAAGGCTAGTGTGGCTAGATCATAAGCACCCAGGGGAAAGAAGCATGGTGTAAGACTTGACTTAAAAAGTGATAGGGGACAGAACTGCTCCCATTCCTGTGGGCCAAGTTGAAGATAGTAAAGCCATCTTATTCTTCAGCAGAAGTCTGTTGGCTTGCCTGTCTCTCCAGAAGTGCATTGGCCCAAATAACCCGCCAAAGTCACAGAGCAATGCTAAGACTCTGACCCAAGTGCCCCCTGCTCCAAGCCAGCCCTCCCTTCACTAAACTCCAGCAGCCTCTACAGATAAAACAGCACCCGGTTCAGCTGGAGATGCAGGAGCTATTGTTAGACAAGTTCTGAGTTGGAGGAACCAGGGCAGGTTTTCTTGTCACTGAGTATCCCTCCCACAGAAAATCTCACATGGAATTCATAAATAGATGGCCCCATTTTCTGTGCCATGTGTCATATTTTCTCCCTTCTCCCTGGAGGGAAGGACTCACAGAGCTCTTTAAAAGTCATTTTAGCAGGTTTCAAGGCTTTCTCATTTTCGTTCTCCAATTCTCTCAGAAAATGAAGAGCAGTGTCAATCTGATTTTACAAGGGTTGCGTTTGGGGACACTTGCTCCATTCACCTGCAGCTCTGAAGACATTCAAGCTGAGGTATTGACAATCCTGCCATCAGATTCCACTTGGTCTTTCATGAGTTAAAATCAGTCTGATAAAAGCTAGACAGAAGTGCTCAAGGGGCTGGTAGGAGGGAGGAGGTGGCTTTTGCTATTGAGATATTTTTGTTTACATGAACTTTTGAAGTAAACATCATCTTCGTCCTTCCCCCCCCAGCTCCCCTCCCCCAACACTTATGTAAATAAAGATGAAAGGGAAGGAAAACCCGGTCCTTTGAGTGCAGTGTTGACAGGAGAAGTAACACCAAGACCATATTGTCTCTGGAAAATGAGTTTTTCTATTTATAAAACCCTAATAAGTCAGGAATGTGAGGTGTCCCTTCCCAACCCCTGCACACCCCCAACTTTTGTTTGTGAAAGTTGCTAGTCCCCAGACAGTTGTCCTTTAGAGCAGGGATGTGACTTCTGCCCCTGCCTCCTCCTAGACACTTACCTGGTTTTCTGCTCTAGCTTCTTAATCATACCCATGAATTCAAATATCATTCTAATATGAATTTTACAGAAGACATTTTTCTTTGGCAAGAAGACTTCTGAGAAACAGCTTTGACTCACACACACAGCCATCAAGAAAATAAGTTTTTAAAGGGGTAACACTTGAACTTGTATTTATTTATTCAAGAATTAAGCCACAAGGGCCTTGGTTAATTACAGCGCTTCCCAGTGGAGGGCTCTGAGGTTGGGCTGCTTGTGTTCTGATTCTGGGTATTAGTTATTAGCCGTTTAACAATAGGAATATGAGGAAGTTGCCAAAACTCTGTTTCCTCAGCAGATGGTCTTGGAGGTAAATAAGATAATTCAAGGAAAAAGCTTAGCGCAGTGCCTGGCATGGATTAGCTCTCAGGACTTTGGCTATTAGGGGAGTGATGCAGTCTTCAGAACATATTTTTTTTCCTACCATTTCATTGTCTTTACCAGCTTTCCTTTTTAGTCAACATTAATTTTTAGCCAATATTAATTGAGGACCTAGATAAGCTCATTAAATGAATGAATGAGATTTGGGTCCCAGCGCTCGGTTGCTCCCAGCTAATCTGAGTGCTCGGACGGGTAATCAAAGACCAGATAAGTCAGAAAGAGAAAAACAAGTATCATATAATATCGCTTATATGTGGAATCTAGAAAAATGGTACAGATGAACTTATTTGCAAAGCAGAAATAGAGACACAGATGTAGAGAACAAATGTATGGATACCAAAGCGGGTAGCGGGGTGGTGGGATGAAGTGGGAGATTGGGATTGACATTTATACACTACTATGTATAAAATAGATAACTAATGAGAACCTAATATATAGCACAGGAAACTCTACTCCGTGTTCTGTGGTGACCTAAATGGGAAGGAAATCCAAATAAGAGGGTGTATATGCATACATATAGCTGATTCACTTTGCTGTACAGCCAAAACTAACACAACATTGTAAAGCAACTATACTCCAATAAAAATAAATTAAAAAAAAAACAGAAAGGATGCATTTCTTCCTCTGCCTCTTCCCACTCTCAGAGGAGAGTTCTCTTGGAGCCCTCATGAGCATCCTGACGTTTCATACACTCTGCCTCCCAAGGCTAAAGCAGCCTCCTGTTCTGTGAGCACCATGGACAGGTGGTGAGCACATTCCAGGCAAGGATAAGGAGGGCACCCATCGTGAAGCCAGAAAGAACAGTGGGTACAAGGACAGTGACGCCAAGTAGCTGCTGTGCTGTTTTCCCTCCAGCAAGAGAACCACTTGGAAGGCCCGGCCTTGCCCAGCTGTCTCCGAAGTGACTGGGGAAAGGGAAGGGACAGACAGCGGGATCCTCCTGTCACCAGATTATTTATAGTCCTCTTCCCTCCTCCCGGCCCTGGCCATGCCCTCTGTGCTCAGCTCACTAGATAGAGAGATGATCCAACAGGGCCAAGCAGTGCTATGGGCAGGAGCTACCTTCCATCCTGCCAGGCAGGACCAGGGCTCTGAAACACCCCGCGCTGGGGACTGTCAAGAGCACAGACCGTGTGTCCCTGTTCCTGTACCTCTAGGGGGAAAGAGCAACAGAACCTCTCTGAATAAGTCCTCTGCGGAGTGTTTCCCCCTGCACCACCCCCACTCCGGTTCTTGGTCCTCCTTACTGCTCTGTGTTTTCTTTTGTTCATATCTCCTGCTACTATTACTTTAAAAATAGAAGAAGGAAGAGGAATGGAACATAACAAAGAGCTTGAAGGCTGTTATGTGCAGAACTTTGGGCCAGCTGCCCTGTGGAATCAGACCATAACAACTGAGGCATCTTGTGTGGCCCGGGTCCTGCAGTAAGACACAGAGACACGGGGGAACTCATGCCAGGCTTCACTCTCTCTTTCTCCTTCTCACTCACATACAACATGGGTTTCCAATGAGACAAAGTCTCAGTCACCCTTATTTTATTTTTCCCCCCATCCCCAACCTTGAACTCTCCCACCCAATCCCCCTTGACAGGGTCTCTCCCTCCTGCTCTCAGCAGCTTCCACCCCAAACCTGCTGCTCCATTTTCCTCTTCCAGCATCACCTGACCCCCAGGAACTTGACTCTGCATTTCTTTCTAAGCCAGATCCCAGTTCAGCCCTGAGGCCTTTGTTTCTACCGGGTGTAGGAGCTCCCCACCCCTGAGATCCACCCAGGCTGGCCCGGGAGAGTTTCCCCAGACGTCAGGAGCAGGGCACAGAGCAGTGAGGCATGGTGAGACATAAGTCCAGGTCAGAAAACAGCAGCTAACTGATTTTCATAAATGTGATAAGGAACACACTCAAGGAGGTGGTTAAAGTGTGTTTCCCAAAGTGTGGTCCTTGTGCCACCTGGGTCAGGATCACTAAATGTACTAGTTAAAAGAACACATTCCTGGACCATATTCCTCAAACTAAGGGATCAGTATCCACATTTCTAATATCGCACAGTATAGTATTCAGGATTAATAAAATCATGTCTGTAAGCTCCCTAGTATGAGATATGCCCAGAAAATGGTAGTCCTTTGTTTCTGTATACTAGGAACAGAAACACACTATATTGAATGATTTCATTCCTTCCTTCATTCAACACATATTTATTGAGCTCCTAGTCTATGGAAGGTACATCATTGATGTAGGGAATACAATGGTTCTTGCAATGGCTGTGGTCCTGACCAGCAATATGGTCTAAGGGGAGATATAAGTAAGTGAAGGGATTATTAACACAGTGTAATTGATGCTGAGCCATAGGAAAAGCAAGGTATTGTGTACAGATAAGGTATCAGAGTGTACCAGGCCAGCAAAAAACAACAGGTGCAAAGACCCAAAGGAAAGAATGGGCATGGCATGTATGGCCAAGGAGATAAAAAGGATTGGAGAAATAGGAGGGGCCAGTTCACAAAAAGCTGAGTAACTCATGCTGTTTATATCTTCCCTTATTCTAAGGGTGTGGGGAGCCACTGATGTGTTTTAGAAAACTTACTTTGATAGCCAGGTGGAGAAGGAACTGACTGTAAAACCAGAGGCAGGGACCATAGGAAAGAGGCTGATGATCCTGGTAAAAGATGATGGTGGCTGTGGGCGTAGAGAAAAACAGATTCCAGACATGTGCAAGAAGCAGAACCTACAGAACCTATGATTGATTTGATTGTGGGGTATGGAAGTAGTATTTTAAGATCAGTCAAGCTGTTTCCCAATAATCAATCAGAGTGAAGGCTCCACATTTGCTCCTTAACTATTGGTTAAGGCTAACCTGTACTTGAAAATGCAGGTAGTGTATTTAACAGGTTTAACAAACCAATCACTTTGTTAGCTCAGTTTCTTTGTAGTTAGATCACAGTTTTGGAATTTTGGAGGAATTATATTAGAATTTTTATTTTTGGCTTTTGGGGCTTGGGTTTTCTATCAATATTAATTCCAGATCAAACTTCTTAGAACATCTTCAGATGCAATAATGAACGTTAACCACTTGATGGCCACGTTTCAAAGTCCTTTATCTTACTTCTCCACCTCTGGCAATTTTCTATCTATTCCAATCAATTGTCTCTGGGACTAAATAAATCTGCTCTTTTCTGCTTAATGGAATGTCCATTCTTTCATCCACAAAATATGAGTTTGAAATTGTACTAGATCCATAATAGTTCTTCTCTAAAAAATATTTAATAAACAAATGACCAAATGAATGGATATCAGTGAAAACATGGTTTGCAAATACTTGGGACAGTTTGAAGCTTCACTATGTTCCATACCTTTGAAATTCAGATAATGACTGTTTCGTACCAAATAAAGAAGTATTATAATAGAGAGTTTATAAAATGGTTTGGATGCATAGATAGCAAAATAGCATTATAACATATTAATAGAACCCTTAATAAAAGAAGAAAATCTTTCTTTTCATTCCTTGTTCATATGCAATACTAGTTCTAAAGCTTGCTTATTGTTTTAGTTAAGTGTGTGCATGGTGCTTTTTATCACTTAACATTTAACATAAGCATATATGTTTGACAATAGTTTCTACCATGTAAACTGATTATTGAAGAGATAAGCCAGCATGTTTTTGGTCATGTCCTTTCCACCACATATTAAGCCATTTCTGAACTTCATGACAATAAATCATGCTATAAGTAACATTTCCTAGAGACACAGTCCCAGCACATTTAGAACAAAATATGCTTTTCTGAGAGTGAAACATTAAGATGTATAATAGATCTGACTATGGATGTGTCATCATTTTACAGACGACAGTATTTATCTATTGAAAAGGACCAGCTATGGAGGCTTAGAGAAAAAGAAAGTCACATCTAAGCACTATTGATAGAAGAGGTATCCTCAACAATAAGACTTTGGGTAGCTCCAACCTCACTAATAGGGCCACCCCTAAAGTGCAAGTGGACATAAGAGTTTGCAGCTAAATTGCCTTTGAATATGCAAGTCCCAATGAGGAAAACATTCAAAACAGAATTTTAGTCTGATAGTAAATATTCAGTTTTTCTAGCTCTATGTTTTGATTTCATACTCATCAAGTAAATTTCTGGTTGGAATTTGATTTTCCATGTAGATCTGCCTTCAGGGAAGGAACATGCCCCCCTGCTACATTTTCTAGTATTTTTAGCCCTTCTTCCAGAAATCTCTCATTATATTGCTTCTCATGCAGTTTTCTACAGCAAGAAATATCCAAAAAATAATGTACTTTGAGTTTTTCTGATCACTATGACAGTAATTTCACCCTGTAAATAAATTACTTGACATCATAATTGTATACAACAGTTTCATGAGCTCAGCTAATGTGAGATGAACCTGAGAGATGGATCTGTTTGTGATATACTAACAAAATCAGGTCTGAACCTGTAAGACTCCGAGTCAGACGCTAGACTATATAAATTCACCAAGATATTCATTATACTCTGTCCCATTTCTGGACACACAGCTTGCCAGCCTTATCTCCTGGTGGGTGCACATTAATATGACCACTGGTGTTGGGCATGACTGTGTATAATTTCTAGAGGAACTCTTGTGTTAGTCAGAGGCAGGTTCAAATTTTGAAGAACTTGAAGTTCATACAATTTGAAGGGGGGAGAGGATCTTTTTAAGAAAAATACAAACTTATGAATGCAAAATTAAGTAGGCAATTAAATATTTATTCAGAAATCATGTTACAGGCTTTAAAAATCTGACTAGTAACATGTATATCATGATAATTTAACATCTGTATTAATCAACTGTCTGCTATATCTCTATAATAATTTCTCTTACTTTCTTGGCAGTATGTTTTTTAAACACCTGTTCATATGACAGTGATTTTTTTTTTCTATACAGAGAATGGTAAATATAATTCAGTCCTTCTTCTAGCATGGTTGAATCATTGATACTTTAGAAAAATTTATTTTACCTCACTACTGATTATTGGAAATGTCTCCTTTATAATATATGTATTCAATGTTATAAATTTCCCTCTAAACACTGCTTTTGCTGCATCCCAAATTTTTAAAAGTTGTATTTTCATTTCCATGTTATGGTTGCTTTTAATAGATACTCTTTTTATTTTGGTTTTCTGATTTCCATTATGTTTTGTGAAGTTTATCCTGTTTGAGGTTTGTTACAATTCCTGGATTTGAAGTTTGGTGTTTTAAAAAATTCTGGGAAATTCTTTATTTTCTCTTGAAATATTGCCTTTATCCCATTCTATTCCTGGAATTCTTTTTGGTAAGACCTTTCTTTCTGGAATTCTAATTTAAATATTTGTTTAAATATTGCTTTATCTACTGTCTCTTAACCTCAGATTCACATTTCCCAACATTTATTTCTCAGTACTGCATTTTAGATAATTTCTTTATATCTGTATTTTCATTCACTAATTTTCCATTTGGCTGTGTCTAATTTTCTGTTGAGGTTTTAATTTCAATTGCCATTGTTTTAATTTATAAAAGTTCTATTGGTCTCCCTTTCAAATATGTTTGGTCATATTTTAAGTCATTTCTTGTTCATATTTCAAATTCCTCTTTTATTTCTTTAAATGTAGCATTTGTATTCTGTGTCTGATAATTCCAATGTCTAAAATATTTGTGAGCCCAATTCAACTATTATTATTACATCTGCTGACATTTACATAATGCTTTGTCTCTATGTGTCTTTGTGATACTTGCCTGTGAATTGCTCATTTTCCTTGGAACTTATCTGGGGATTTTTAACTTTAAATACTAGACTGAAGTTATGTTTCTCCAGAGAGGAAAAAAAAAATATATATATATATATATTAGCTAATTGCCTGGCAGCACTATCAACCTGTACCAACTCAAATACAGTTACAAACTTGAGGTTTTACATATCACATAGATATCTTTAATTTGGACCACAAATCTTCTGGCTTGTGGTTGGAAATTCTACAAGGAATTATTTTTCCTTTCCACTCAGTGCTAAAGTAGAGACCAACAAGTTTTCTGGCAGTTCTCTTATATTCAACAGGTTTTTTCTCACTTATCTTAACAAAGAAGATGTAGTCTTTTCAGGTGCTAGCTTTTTATGGCAATATTCTACTAGGAAATATATCTGGCATGGGCCCTGGGTTTTATCTTCTGTTCCCTGCATTCTATATAGTTGTCAGAGTGAAAGCTCCCATTCTCCTGTGTCCAACAGAAGGCTTCAGCATAAAAGCTGCCCTTGTTTCTTTCTTACCTTCCAGGTTCCTATTCTCACTTAATTTTTGGTCTTTTCATGTTCCTTCTTATAGTTTCAGATCCATGATGTTCTTTAAAAGCTGTTTGTAGATTTTATCCAGCATTTCAGTTGTTTAAATCATCTAGCATTGTGCAGAAATGAGTTATAGCAAGCCTGAGACTGCCATCCTTACAAAGTCCTATTTGCAAGACTGTTTAGCTGGTGTCTGGTGGCTACCCATCATTCCTAGACCTGATAAGAGTAGTTCTCTGTGCCTAAAACTATTTGTACAAGAAATGTGGTTTATGCTGAGCAGCTACTTTCTTTCTGGGAGTCTGGAATTTTGGTCTAAGGTATGCAGAGAGAGCCTACATGATCAGCTTCCAAGAAAAACTCAGCACTGAGTCTCTAATGAGCTTCCCTGGTAGACAACATTTCGCAGGTGTAGTCATAACTCATTCTTTGGGGAATTAAGCACTCCACTGGGAGAGGACTCTTGGAAGCTAATTCCTGGTTTCCTCTGGACTTCTTCCCATGCATCTTTCCCCTTGCTGATTTTGCTTTGCATCCTTTCACTGTAATAGGTCTTAGATGTGAGTACAACCATATGCTGAGTCCTTCGAGTCTTCCTAGTGAATCATCAAACCTAGGGGTAGTTTGAGGACTTCCAACACACCCATACTGGCAGAAAATCCCCCAATATACCATCTTTGAAAAGATTGTGCTCCATCTAATGATTGAAAATCACTGTAATCTAGAGATATTAATTTAGAGATAGTACTTATATTATTGGGTTGGCCAAAAAGTTTGTTCGGGTTTTTCCATAACCTCTTACGGAAAAACCCAAACAAACTTTTTGGCCAACCCAATAGTTTGCTAGGGCTGTCATAACAAAATACCATGGCCTCTGCTTTCTCCTACTAGCCTTCTTCTTTACTGTAAATTCAAGGTAAGTTTCCACTTTTTATTTGGCAAAACCAGTATGCTCAACCCTTATGCTGGAACTCATAAATACCACATTTTGTTAACAGAAATTGTATGACAAAAAGTCTTTCCATTATCAAGTAAGTTTGGGAAGTGTTGATAAACGAAGTTGAATGGATTTCTTCAGTGTAGAAATGCTTGGAGCTTTCAGTGCATTAACCTTTAATAAAAAGATATGGCAAGCCGTGTTTTCAAAACTTAATTCACCTCAAAATCCTTCTTTGCCTTAGAATATCTATTAATCTAACTTAGGACACTAATGTTCCTGAGGCAAAGTTTAGAAAATGCTGTAATAAAAATTTGCCTCCTGTCTTTTGAAAAGCCTTAGGTGCTTAAGTGTTTTCTTTGCTTGTTTTGTTTATTGGCTTGAGTCATATTTAGCAACTATCTTTCAAGCTACCTCAAAATCATTAGAGCTTTAAATCATACTGAAATGCCCAGAGTTACTTTCAGGAGCAGAAATCCACAGTGCTCTTAAGCTAAAGATGTCTCATGCTTAGCAGGAAATAGTTATGTGCCTTCTTGGGGTAACCAGTGATTTGTTCCTGGCAACTTCAATATTCTCATCTCTGGAATGGACCTAGTAAAACTTACTTACCACATGGCAGTGATTTCAAATAAAACCATTTATGTGAACAGATCTTGTAAATTAGTAAGCAACATTCATGTGTAAAAAATAGTAAATCTACGGATCTGCTCTTTCTTAAAACTTGGGAAGAAATGACATATAAATTAGAAATAAGTTCATTGATTATTTAATAATCAATCCTGATGCATGGGAGAAGGTTATTTTGATACCTTCTTGGGACGGAAAGAGGATTTTAGTAGATTTCTTACAAGGTCACCCAAAATGCCCTTGGGAGGATTTACAAATTGCTCACATCTCCCATTATGATTACTGGATCAGAGGTTCCCCAAGGATTTCTTTTCCATTGGTCACATAAAAGGCCAAAGTACTCTGGTGGCTGCACACAAGAGACTCAATTGTCTATATTGCCCTTGATATTTAGTCAGTAGATTACTGCCTTTTCATTCCAAAGAACTTCCCACCATAATTGTCATGGTCTCCTATTTTGGAACATTTTAATTGTCGTGTTGGAACACTTTGGAACATTTGGGCCCTCAGATAGTATTTACTAAGTATAAGTCATTCATTTTTCGATTTTATCTATTAACCCTATAACTGCTCATCAGCCATTATTAACAACCCCCCTATTAAAAGCAAATAAACCCAACTTCCAATTTGCTTGGGCAGACTTATCTTGGAGAAATATTCAATTCCTGTTAGAATTTTTGAAATCTTGAACATTGGCACTTTCAGGAACTCCTCCTGTTTGTTTGAGGACACAGGCTCAAACAACTCTCCATGGTCTGTGAGTTGGTGAAGAGTAACCATGGCGTCAAAGAGGAGTACGAGTTAAACAGTGGACAAATAAATGAATGGGACTCTCTACCATAATTCATGCTTGATATATGCTATGTTGGCAGCATTCATCTTATGCTCTGGATCCATTCATTTTGACCATAGATGGAATGCATCTCCAGGGTTGTACTCAAACCCACTGTAGGAGATAAAGACAGGCCTCTTGAAGCAAGAGCAAAGCAGGCTAACTCCATGGCTGGGTCCCAGATGTCAGAGCTAGAAAGAGCACATGCCTGGAAGGAGAGTAGGCAGGACTAAAATCACCAGTGAAGCCTACCTGCCATCAGGTTCAAAGCGTGTGTGCAGAAATAAGATAGGTAACAAAGCCAAAATGTCAAGAGCCAGACACAAACAGGAAGAAAGAAATGAAATGATAAAACCCAGAACATTTTCAGATAATAGCAAAACGTCACTTTTGTTGAGCGCCAGTGATATGGTGGATGGGAAATCTGACCAGTTTTAAGACTGAGAGCCAGGGCCAAACAACAGGTATGTTTACCTGTCCATACCTCTTTCCCTGTGATGTACCTGCTCAGGGAGTGATGCTGGATTTGCTTAAAGTACAGTAACTTCCCACGAATGCCTTCCTCTATCAGTTAATACTCACTCCAGTCTCAGAATCGTACCCTATGGAAACAGCCACACACAGTGTTAAACCAAAAAGCCACAGGGTTGCATTGCCCCCACCCCTCTCCAAACATGAAATATGAGCAGGCTTCTAGGCTTAAATACAAAACACTATTATTAACTTGTTCTCTCATATGAAAAGAGCAAATGGTTTGAGACGGATCTGATTCAAGAGGCAGCTGAATACAAGATGGTAGGAAGGCTTGCAGGAAACACTGATGTGAAATTCAGTTGAAAAGCCCCTAAAGCTCTGATTTTTCTGATCTAGTATTTATTTGAGCCAAAGGATTAAAGCCAGCAAACAGTGTAAACTCGATCATCTCCAGCACCTCACATTTCACGTTTGTGTAGTAGGTCAATGAATGCTCTTACCTGTGTCATCATGTTTGGATTTGTAGGCAGCCCTGCGAAATAGACAGGGAAGGGATTAGTTACCACATCATGTGATGACCACAGCAAGAATGAGGAGCTGGCTATAAAGGAGGTTTGTGAGTTCATATTTCTCATTTCTCAGCAGCAGAGCTCCCCTTCCTGGTCTGGAGTGTCAGAGGGAAAAGTTGGCATCAATTCTTGACCCTCTACTTCCCATGGCAATCTCCATCCTCATCTCAGCCCCAGTGCAGCTGTCTGCTGTGCTCCTCTCCCACAGCTGGAATTTGTTCAGCCCTTCTCAGAGATGATGGGAGTCAGAATGGATCAGTGGTGTCAGGAGACCCCTGGCCATAAATGGGGGACAAACCCATCTGAATACCCTGTGAGAAAGCTCAGCTGCTACCTGATGTCTGTTCTGCAGGGCCCACAGGTGCTGTGCATTCTTGTACCCCTCTCCCATCCTGGGCCCTGGCCCTCAAAGGGGTTCCATCTAATATCTTCAAGAGATGCCAGCTGCCTGGGATTTGCTCCATGCTTGG
The DNA here is from genome assembly GCF_059928025.1 of Delphinapterus leucas. Classification (NCBI taxonomy): domain Eukaryota; kingdom Metazoa; phylum Chordata; class Mammalia; order Artiodactyla; family Monodontidae; genus Delphinapterus; species Delphinapterus leucas. Next base: position 38,094,773 of record NC_143147.1, read on the forward strand.
TTAGTCCCCAGGTCTCTGGGGTATGGGGTTTTACTGCTGTTCTCTCTTCTCTGCTTCCTAAGTTCTGCAGAGTGTATGGAGACCTTCAACTCAGTGCCTGGCACTGGCCCTGGGTCTGTGTATCCCTGCTAGGTCAAAGTCCCCACAGGACGGAGAGCTCTTTGAACTTTCAATGCTCATTGTCCCAGAACGGAACTACTCTGCCACCATTCATATTTGGTCTTGAATTACCAGCCCCTCCTCTGGAGAGACAGGATAGAGCTTTGTTCCTGCTCCCCACATTTCTATTAGCTCTTGCCCCATCCTAAACTTGGTCTTCCCTTTATTCCTTCATGTTTTTCAAACTTGAGAATTGTTTAGATCCATTTGAAATTGAAAGGGTTTTCACTGATCCTCTATAATGCCTTAAATGATTTCAGTATTAAAATGAGTATAATGTTTTAAAATACTAATTTATGTTCCTTATCAATAAGCTAATCTCTCTCCCTTGAATGTCACCTGCCACTAATACTTTATTGGAAGGTTAGGGTAGGGAAGGAGGAGGATATGATGTAGGAGAAAAAGAAGAAAAACCCAAGGCCAGTCTCTTCTGGCTTTAGCAATGCTTGCAGACAGATAACAAGGGGAAAAAAACAAAACCATCACCACTAACAAAACCCAGTCTATTCAGCCCCAAGAGGTTGTGGGAAGAAGGGAAAGGCCAGGGAGGAGTGGGGGTGGGGAGGATATAGCCACATTTAATATTTTGGAGTTCAAATATTAAATGTGGCTATATCCTCCCCACCCCCACTCCTCCCTGGCCTTTCAGGCTGCCCTACACCAACTTGGGGGTGAGTAAATCAAAGGTAACTTGGTTTGAAATGAGCAGTGGTTCTCAAAGTGTAGTCACCAGACCAGCAGCATCACTTGGGAACTTGTTAGAAATGTAAATTCTTGAGCCCCACCACAGACCTGCTGTAGTCATTGTGTTTATAGCTCATATATAACTATAAATGCAAAACAAATTTAAAAAATTCAAATTAAAAACATTAACAGAATGTGGTAGATACTGTTTTGCTTGGTTCAACCATCATTTTTCTCTGTTATCATAACTGTGAAATCTTTGTTAACAATCTTAGAAGTTCATGATTTTAACAAAGTTCAGTATCAATTTTTAGAAATCTACCCTATCCCAAGGTCATGAAAATATTCTACTCTCTCATCTAGAAACTTTACTGTTTTACTTACAATTAGATCTTCAATTCATCTGGAATCTATTTTTGTACATGAGAAAGGGACTGAGTTTTATTTTTTTCTCCTCTGGATATCCAATTGACAGCACACTGTTTGTTGACTAGTCTTTTTTTTTTTTCAGTGAGCAACATAAGTTTTATTAGTGTTGAGCAGAAAAACTATAGTATGGAAATACAATAATACAATATCTATCTGATATTTTTATTTCAATAAACTAAAATTGATATACATATAAAATAATGAACACACACCTATACACACGCATGCACATATTTCTTAACTAGATTTATCCAGAGGGAAAGAAGAGCAGATTTCCAAATTTGGAACGCGGAGAATTTAGATCCTTATGCAGTGATGGTATGACCTAGAATTCTTTTTCTTCTGTTTAAGAATCTTTGGGTTAATTCAAATTTGAAAAGGCCAGAATAAAATGGAGTTTATTGATTTATGATAAATCTTAGCAGCAAAGTTCATTTTTGTAAGAACAAAAAAAGGGCCCCTAAGAGGAAAGTATTTTCAGATGCTGAGCAATCAGCAATTTAAGCAAAATCTGTCAAAACCAGATGTTGTTTTAACAATCCATCCTAGATAGACTTGTTCTGTATTCCTCTCTCTGGTTTCAAAATAACAGTACAACTGAAACAGTGTAGTCTTCTATAAACGGTAGACTCCCTTTGTTGTAGCATGAAAACAAAGTGAGGGAGATGAAATCATTTGATTCTATTTTCAATGAACTGAATTGAAGTAAATTCATTTATTATTAATATCCAACATAATTATTATGGTTACTTCAAGGGACATAAACAAACAAAGTATACTTTTAAATTCCATTTCTAAAAGACTTTTTGGAGGGCGAATCTTCTTTATTATGTTTGAAAACTGGCTATTGTTTTAGTTTTATGTTTAAAAAGTCTGAACTCCTTATAAATTCTTCAAAACAGATTCTAGTCTGTACTGATTATGTCACACAACAAAGCTTAAGCAAAGAATTTGAACAATGTAAAAATTCTGTTAGTAACCAAAGAAAAAGAATACAAGAGAACAGCTTTTTATATTCAAAGTAGACACCTGACTAGTTACCTTTTACTGATGTAGAAATTATCTTGAAGGAAATGAACATCATAGTATTGGCCAGGTTAGTTGAGAATTAATTTTGAAATTGAAGAAAACCAAAGTAGAGAGGGCAGTGATGCTCAGAAAAGATCCAGCAGTCTCTTGCTAGAAGATCAAGGCAGGGAAGTGTTGGAACTGACAGTGTTCCTTGGAGTGGTAGAGTAGGCTAACTTAACAAGGGACTTTTACACTTCAAGGGAGGGGCAGTGAGTAGAATTCTGCCAAGCAGGTTGGTAATTAAACTTAACAGCAAGTCACGAATATAGTTCTCTCTTTCCCAGGCTATGGACAGAGACATGATGCCTAAAAGGCTTACAACAAGCATAGTGCTAAAATAAATCAAACTTTCTAGAACAATAATCACAGAGAATTAGGAAGAAATTTAGCTTTTTGTACAGGCTCAATGCACAGAATTTAAAACCATGATTAGGTTTTTTGAAGTAGAAAAAATAATAATAGCTTCTTTGTAATGTCTGAAAATTTTTTTATCTGTGTCTGTTAGAGAAGTATTATTCCAAATGATATTTCTATATTATCAATTTTAGCTATTTGTTATCCTATAAGTTATCCTCCTACAGTTTAATGAACACTTTGTCATTATGAAACAAGGCCGGTGTTACTATCATTTGTGAAATTTAGCTGGTTTTATCTGTCTCCCAAGTACAGCTTTTAACTTTTACTAGACACACTCTTTTTTTTTTAACATCTTTATTGGAGTGTAATTGCTTTACAATGGTGTGTTAGTTTCTGCTTTATAACAATGTGAATCAGTTATACATATAAATATGTTCCCATACCTCCTCCCTCTTACATCTCCCTCCCTCCCACCCTCCCTAACCCACCCATCCAAGCGGTCACAAAGCACTGAGCCGATATCCCTGTGCCATGCGGCTGCTTCCCACTAGCTATCTACCTTATGTTTGGTAGTGTGTATATGTCCATGACTCTCTCTCGCCCTGTCACAGCTCACCCTTCCCCCTCCCCATATCCTCAAGTCCATTCTCTAGTAGACCTGTGTCTTATTCCTGTCTTACCCCGAGGTTCTTCATAACATTTTTTTTTCTTAAATTCCATATATATATGTTAGCATACGGTATTTGTCTTTCTCTTTCTGACTTACTTCACTTTGTATGACAGACTCTAGGTCCATCCACCTCATTACAAATATCTCAATTTCGTTTCTTTTTATGGCTGAGTAATATTCCATTGTATATATGTGCCACATCTTCTTTATCCATTCATCCGATGATGCACACTTAGGTTGGTACCAACTCATGGCTATTGTAAATAGAGCTGCAATGAACATTTTGGTACATGACTCTTTTTGAATTATGGTTTTCTCAGGGTATATGCCCAGTAGTGGTATTGCTGGGTCATATGGTAGTTCTATTTGTAGTTTTTTAAGGAACCTCCATACTGCTCTCCATAGTGGCTGTACCAGTTCCCATTCCCACCAGCAGTGCAAGAGTGTTCCCTTTTCTCCACACCCTCTGCAGCATTTATTGTTTCTAGATTTTTTGATGATGGCCATTCTGACCGCTGTGAGATGATATCTCATTGTAGTTTTGATTTGCATTTCTCTAATGATTAATGATGTTGAGCATTCTTTCATGTGTTTGTTGGCAGTCTGTATATCTTCTTTGGAGAAATGTCTATTTAGGTCTTCTGCCCATTTTTGGATTGAGTTGTTTGGTTTTTTGTTATTGAGCTGCATGAGCTGCTTGTAAATTTTGGAGATTAATCCTTTGTCAGTTGCTTCATTGGAAAATATTTTCTCCCATTCTGAGGGTTGTCTTTTGGTCTTGTTTATGGTTTCCTTTGCTGTGCAAAAGCTTTGAAGTTTCATTAGGTCCCATTTGTTTACTTTTATTTTTATTTCCACTTCTCTAGAAGGTGGGTCAAAAACGATCTTGCTGTGATTTATGTCATAGAGTGTTCTGCCTATGTTTTCCTCTAAAAGTTTGAGAGTTTCTGGCCTTGCATTTAGGTCTTTAATCCATTTTGAGCTTATTTTTGTGTATGGTGTTAGGGAGTGATCTAATTTCATACTTTTACATGTACCGGTCCAGTTTTCCCAGCACCACTTATTGAAGAGGCTGTCCTTTCTCCACTGTACATTCCTGCCTCCTTTATCAAAGATAAGGTGACCATATGTGTGTGGGTTTATCTCTGGGCTTTCTATCCTGTTCCATTAATCGATATTTCTGTTTTTGTGCCAGTACCATACTGTCTTGATTACTGTAGCTTTGTAGTATAGTCTGAAGTCAGGGAGTCTGATTCCTCCAGCTCCATTTTTCGTTCTCAAGATTACTTTGGCTATTCGGGGTCTTTTGTGTTTCCACACAAATTGTGAAATTTTTTCTTCTAGTTCTGTGAAAAATACCAGTGGTAGTTTGATAGGGATTGCATGGAATCTGTAGATTGCTTTGGGTAGTAGAGTCATTTTCACAATGTTGATTCTTCTAAACCAAGAACATGGTATATCTCTCCATCTATTTGTATCATCTTTAATTTCTTTCATCAATGTCTTATAGTTTTCTGCATACAGGTCTTTTGTCTCCTTAGGTAGGTTTATTCCTAGATATTTTATTCTTTTTGTTGCAATGGTAAATGGGAGTGTTTTCTTGATTTCATTTTCAGATTTTTCATCATTAGTGTATAGGAATGCCAGAGATTTCTATGCATTAATTTTGTATCCTGCTACTTTACCAAATTCATTGATAAGCTCTAGTAGTTTTCTGGTAGCATCTTTAGGATCTTCTATGTATATTATCATGTCATCTGCAAACAGTGACAGCTTTCCTTCTTCTTTTCCGATTTGGATTCCTTTTATTTCCTTTTCTTCTATGATTGCTGTGGTTAAAACTTTCAAAACTATGTTGAATAAGAGTGGTGAGGACTTCCCTGTTGGTGCAGTGGTTGAGAGTCCGCCTGTCGATGCAGGGGTACGGGTTCTTGTCCCGGTCCGGGAAGATCCTACATGCCGCGGAGCTGTTGAGTGTGTGAGCCATGGCCGCTGAGCCTGCACGTCTGGAGCCTGTGCTCTGCAATGGGAGAGGCCACAACAGTGAGAGGCCCACGTAACGCAAAAAAAAAAAAAAAAAAAAAAAAAAAAGAGTGGTGAGAGTGGGCAACCTTGTCTTGCTCCTGATCTTAGTGAAAATGATTTCAGTTTTTCACCATTGAGGATGATGTCGGCTGTGGGTTTGTCATATATGGCCTTTATTATGTTGAGGAAAGTTCCCTCTATGCCTACTTTATGCAGGGTTTTTATCATAACTGGGTGTTGAATTTTGTCGAAAGCTTTCTCTGCATCTATTGAGATGATCATATGGTTTTTCTCCTTCAATTTGTTAATATGGTGTATCACGTTGATTGATTTGCGTATATTGAAGAATCCTTGCATCCCTGGCATAAACCACACTTGATCATGGTGTATGATCCTTTTAATGTGCTGTTGGATTCTGTTTGTTAGTATTTTGTTGAGGATTTTTGCATCTATGTTCATCAGTGATATTGGCCTGTAGTTTCCTTTCTTTGTGACATCCTTGTCTGGTTTTGGTACAAGGTTGATGGTGGCCTCGTAGGATGAGTTGGGGAGTGTTCCTCCCTCTGCTATATTTTGGAAGAGTTTGAGAAGGATAGGTGTTAGCTCTTCTCTAAATGTTTGATAGAATTCGCCTGTGAAGCCATCTGGTCCTGGGCTTTTGTTTGTTGGAAGATTTTTAATCACAGTTTCAATTTCAATGCTTGTGATTGGTCTGTTCATATTTTCTATTTCTTCCTGATTCAGTCTTGGCAGGTTGTGCATTTCTAAGAATTTGTCCATTTCTTCCAGGTTGTCTTTTTTTTTTTTTTTTTTTGCGGTACATGGGCTTCCCACTGTTGTGGCCTCTCCCGTTGTGGATCACAGGCTCCGGATGCACAGGCTCAGCGGTCATGGCTCATGGGACCAGCCGCTCCACGGTACGTGGGATCTTCCCAGACCGGGACATGAACCCGTGTCCCCTGCATCAGCAGGTGAACTCTCAACCACTGCAGCACCAGGGAAGCCCCAGGTTGTCCATTTTATTGGCATAGAGTTGCTTGTAGTAATCTCTCGTGATCTTTTGTATTTCTGCAGTTTCAGTTATTACTTCTCCTTTTTCATTTCTAATTCTATTGATTTGAGTCTTCTCCCTTTTTTTCTTGATGAGTCTGGCTAATGCTTTATCAATTTTGTTTATCTTCTCAAAGAACTAGCTTTTAGTTTTATTGATCTTTGCTATCGTTTCCTTCATTTCTTTTCATTTATTTCTCATCTGAACTTTAGGATTTCTTTCCTCCTGCTAACTTTGGCGTTTTTTGTTCTTCTTTCTCTAATTGCTTTAGGTGCAAGGTTAGGTTGTTTATTCGAGATGTTTCTTAAGGTAGGATTGTATTGCTATAAACTTCCCCCTTAGAACTGCTTTTGCTGCATCCCAAAGGTTTTGGGTCATCGTGTCTCCATTGTCATTTGTTTCTAGGTATTTTTTGATTTCCTCTTTGATATCTTCAGTGATCACTTCATTATTAAGTAGTGTATTGTTTAGCCTCCATGTGTTTGTATTTTTTACAGATCTTTTCCTGTAATTGATATCTAGTCTCATAACATTGTGTTCAGAAAAGATACTTGATACAATTTCAATTTTCTTAAATTTACCAAGGCTTGATTTGTGACCCAAGATATGATCTATCCTGAAGAATGTTCCATAGCACTTGAGAAAAATGTGTATTCTGTTGCTTTTGGATGGAATGTCCTATAAATGTCAATTAAGTCCATCTTGTTTAATGTATCATTTAAAGCTTGTGTGTCCTTATTTATTTTCATTTTGGATGATCTGTCCATTGGTGAAAGTGGGGTGTTAATGTCCCCTACTATGAATGTGTTACTGTCGATTTCCCCTTTTATGGCTGTTAGTATTTGCCTTTTGTATTGAGGTGGTCCTATGTTGGGTACATAAATATTTACAATTGTTATATCTTCTTCTTGGATCGATCCCTTGATCATTATGTAGTGTCCTTCTTTGTGTCTTGTAAGGGTCTTTCTTTTAAAGTCTATTTTGTCTGATATGAGAATTGCTACTCCAGGTTTCTTTTGGTTTCCATTTGCATGGACTATCTTTTTCCATCCCCTCACTTTCAGTCTGTATGTGTCTCTAGGTCTAAAGTGGGTCTCTTGTAGACAGCATATATATGGGTCTTGTTTTTGTATCCATTCAGCCAGTCTGTGTTTTTGGTGGGAGCATTTAATCCATTTACATTTAAGGTAATTATCAATATGTATGTTCCTATTCCCATTTTCTTAATTGTTTTGGGTTTGTTATTGTAGGTCTTTTCCTTCTCTTGTGTTTCTTGCCTAGAGAAGTTCCTTAGCATTTGTTGTAAAGCTGGTTTGGTGGTGCTGAACTGTCTCAACTTTTGCTTGTCTGTAAATGTTTTAATTTCTCCATCAAATCTGAATGAGATCCTTGCTGGGTAGAGGGATCTTGCTTGTAGGTTTTTCTCCTTCATCACTTTAAATATGTCCTGCCAGTCCCTTCTGGCTTTCAGAGTTTCTGCTGAAAGATCAGCTGTTAACCTTATGGTGATTCCCTTGTGTGTTATTTGTTGTTTTTCACTTGCTGCTTTTAATATGTTTTCTTTGTATTTAATTTTTGACAGTTTGATTAATATGTGTCTTGGCGTGTTTCTCCTTGGATTTATCCTGTATGGGACTCTCTGTGCTTCTTGGACTTGATTAAGTATTTCCTTTCCCATATTAGGGAAGTTTTCAACTATAATCTCTTCAAATATTTTCTCAGTCCCTTTCTTTTTCTGTTCTTATTATGGAACCCCTATAATTCGAATGTTGGTGCATTTAATATTGTCCCAGTGGTCTCTGAGACTGTCCTCTGTTGTTTTCGTTCTTTTTTCTTTATTCTGCTCTGCAGTAGTTATTTCCACTGTTTTATCTTCCAGGTCACTTATCCGTTCTTCTGCCTCAGTTATTCTGCTATTGATCCTATCTAGAGTATTTTTCATTTCATTTATTGTGATGTTCATCATTGCTTTTTTCATCTTCAGTTCTTCTAGGTCCTTGTTAAATGTTTCTCGCATATACTTTATTCTATTTCCAAGATTTTGGATCATCTTTACTATCATTATTCTGAATTCTTTTTCAGGTAGACTGCCTATTTCCTCTTCATTTGTTAGGTCTGGTGGGTTTTTATCTTGCTCCTTCATCTACTGTGTGTTTTTCTGTCTTCTCATTTTGCTTATCTTACTGTGTTTGGGGTCTCGTTTTTGCAGGCTGCAGGTTCGTAGTTCCCGCTGTTTTTGCTGTCTGTCTCCAGTGGCTAAGGTTGGTTCAGTGGGTTGAGTAGGCTTCCTGGTGGAGGGGACTTGTGTCTGTGCTCTGGTGGATGAGGCTGGATCTTGTCTTTCTCGTGGGCAGGTCCACGTCTGGTGGTGTGTTTTGGGGTGTCTGTGGACTTATTATGATTTTAGGCAGGCTCTCTGCTAATGGGTGGGGTTGTGTTCCTGTCTTTCTAATTGTTCGGCATAGGGTGTCCAGCACTGTAGCTTGCTGGTCATTGAGTGAAGCTGGGTACTGGTGTTGAGATGGAGATCTCTGGAAGTTTTTCGCCATTTGATGTTGTGTGGAGCTGGAAGGGCTCTTGTGGACCAGTGTCCTGAAGTTTGCTCTCCCACCTCAGAGGCACAGCACTGACTCCTCGCTGGAGCACCAAGAGCCTTTCATCCACATGGCTCAGAATAAAAGGGAGAAAAAGTAGAAAGAAAGAAAGAAAGAAAGAAAGAAAGAAAGAAAGAAAGAAAGAAAGAAAGAAAGAAAGAAAGAAAGGAGATAAAACAAAATAAAATAAAGTAAGATAAAATAAAATAAAGTTATTAAAATAAAAAATAATTATTAAGAAAAAAAATTTTTTTAAGAAAAAAAAAAAAAACGGACGGATAGAACCCTAGGACAAATGGTGAAGGCAAACCTATACAGACAAAATCTCACACAGAAGCATACACATACACACTCACAAAAAGAGGAAAAGGGGAAAAAGTTATAAATCTTGCTCTCATAGTCTACCTCCTCAATTTGGGATGACTCGTTGTCTATTCATATATGCCACACATGCAGGGTACATCAAGTTGATAGTGGAGCTTTAATCTGCTGCTTCTGAGGCTGCTGAGAGAGATTTCCCTTTCTCTTCTTTGTTCTCACAGCTCCCGGGGCTCAGCTTTGGATTTGGCCCCGCCTCTGCGTGTAAGTCACCAGAGGGCATCTGTTCCTTGCTTAGACAGGACGGGGTTAAAGGAGCCGCTGATTCGGGGGCTCTGGCTCACTCAGGTCAGGGGGGAGGGAGGGGTATGGATGCGGGGCGAGCCTGCGGCGGCAGAAGCCGATAGGATGTCGCACCAGCCTGAGGCGCACCGTGCATTCTCCCAGGGAAGTTGTTCCTGGATCCCGGGAGCCTGGCAGTGGCAGGCTGCACAGGCTCCCTGGAAGCGGGGTGTGGATAGCAACCTGTGCTGGCCCACAGGCTGCTTGGTGGCGGCAGCAGCAGCCTTAGCGTCTCATGCCCGTCTCTGGGGTCCGCGCAGTTAGCCTCGGCTCGCGCCCGTCTCTGAAGCTCCTTTAAGCAGCGCTCTTAATCCCCTCTCCTCACACACCAGGAAACAAAGAGGGAAGAAAAAGTCTCTTGCCTCTTTGGCAGGTCCAGACTTTTCCCTGGGCTCCCTCCTGGGTAGCTGTGGTGCCCTAACCCCCTGCAGGCTGTGTTCATGCTGCCAACCCCAGTCCTCTCCCTGCACTCCGACCGAAGCCCGAGCCTCAGCTCCCAGCCCCGCCCGCCCCGGCGGGTGAGCAGGCAAACCTCTCGGGCTGGTGAGTGCTGGTCGGCACTGACCCTCTGTGCAGGAATCTCTCCGCTTTGCCCTCTGCACCCCTGTTGCTGCGTTCTCCTCCGTGGCTCCGAAGCTTCCCCCTTCCGCCACCTGCAGTCTCCACCTGCGAAGGGGCTTTCTAGTGTGTGGAAACCTTTCCTCCTTCACGGCTCCCTCCCACTGGCGCGGGTCCCGTTCCTATTCTTTTGTCTCTGTTTTTCCTTTTTTCTCTTGCCCTACCCAGGTACGTGGGGAGTTTCTTGCCTTTTGGGAGGTCTGAGGTCTTCTGCCAGCGTTTAGTAGGTGTTCTGTCGGAGGTGTTCCACGTGTAGATGTATTTCTGGTGTATCTCCAGTGTTTGTGCAGATGCAGGATCTGAATTTGCCAGCTTCCTTGTCAAACATTATTTGCTCCAAGAAGTGCTGCTAGTGTTAGAGGGTCTCCTGCAGAGGCGGGGCGTGGCTGCGGCTCACCGTGGGGACAAGAACACTGGGAACAGAAGTTCTGGGAAGTACTCCTTGGTGTGAGCCTTCCCTGAGTCTGCCATTAGCCCCACCAAAGAGCTGAAGAGTCTATTTTTGTCCCCACTGCTCTGCAGCACCATTTTTGTCATCAATTGACTGTTGATATATGTGTGGTTCTATTTGTGAGGTCTCTTTATTGTTCCACTGGGTTAATTGTCACTCTTGCACTAGTATGTACTGTCTTAATTGTTGTAATTTTGCAATAAATCTTGATATCAGGTATAGTAACTCTGGTTTTTAAAAAATTATTCTTCTTCAACATTGTCTTGGCTACTCTTGGCCCTTTGGATCTCCATATGAAAATTACAGTCACCTTGTCAATTGCCACCAAAAAATATTTTCTTGGCTATTCTTAGGCCTTTTTATTTCTAAGAGAATTTTTAGGAGTAGCTTGTCAAAAACAAACAAAAAGCAATAACAAAATCTCTTGGGATTTCAACTGAGATTGCACTGAGTCTATAGATCGATTTGTGTAGAATTGATGTCATTACAATATTAAATATTCCAATCCATGAAAATGGTATATCCCTTCTTTATTTATGTCTCCTTCATCTTCTCCAAACAAAAACAAAAACCTGGCATTCTGTATAGAGTTCTTACTCATCTTTGTTAGATTTACACCTAGTATTTGATCTTGTTAATACTTAATCATGAATAAAGTAACGCTTTGGACTTCATTGTTACATAAAAATACAGCTAATTTTTGCATATTGACAATGTATCTAAAGTTCATTAATTCATTCTAATAGTTGGTGATTCTTTTGTATGTACATACATAATCAGGACATCTGCAGATAATCACTATTTAGTTTATTTTCTGATTCTATTACATTTATTCTCTTGGCTTTCTTAGCTGTCTAGGACTTTCAGTACAGTATTAAGGAGAAGAGTAAATTCCTTTGTCTTGTTCAGCATCTCAGAGGGCAAGCTTTTGTTACATCTCCTTTTAGTATATAGTAGATTACTGTAGATATTCTTTGTCAGACTAAAGATGTTTCCCTTTATTCTTAGTCCACTAAAAGTATCATGAATGGATGTTGAATTTTATTGTTTTAAAATGATCATATATTGACTTTTTTCTTTATTTTTTTATGTCTGGTTTCTTTTACATAATACTTTGGAGATTCATTCATTTATTGGTTACATGTTATCAGTGCTATTTTGCTGAGAAGTGTGCACTATGCATACATAGTTCTTTATTGATTCTCCTATTGATGGGCATCTGAACTATTTCTAGTTTGGGGTTATTATGAACAAAGCATCTATGGATCCTTGTGCAAGACTTTTTGTGAACATATGTTTTAGTTTTTCTTAGATGAATACCTTGGATTGAAAATTTTCCTTTTCCTTTCAAACCTTTTTATCCTTATATTTAAGGTATTTCTCTTGTAAACCCCATAAAATCGGTTCTATTTTTTTCATTCAGTCTGTTCATATTTGTCTTTTAATTGGAAACTTAGTTCAAAACGAATGTAATTACAGATATATTTGAGTTCAAATTTATCATCTTTCTATGTGTTGCACCTTATCTCTTTTGATTTTTCTCTGCTTTCTTACCCACTCATGGATTTATTTTTTAAATTTTTATTTCATCTGCTCTCCAATTTAGCTTGCAGTCTTTTCTTTCTTTTACTGTTCTTTTAGTGTTTACCTTCAAGATCACAACATATGGTTTTAATTTGTTAATATCTAATATGAATTAGTACTACTTTCCAGACAATACAGGAACTTTAAACAAACTAATCCCATTTCCCCTTGCCCCTTCCAACTTATGTGTTTTTATTGCCATGTGTTTTGATTCTGTTTGTTTATAATTCTGTCATGTGTGTTACTATTGTTTTACATAGTAAGTTTTCACTCACCCTTTTCTATTGTTCTTCCTACTTTTTTCATTTCTATGCCTCTATCTGGAATCCTTTTCCTGCTCTCTGAAGAACTTTATTATTTCCTGTAGTGGGATCTGCTGATGGTCAATGTCAGGCAGTTATTTTCTTTTAACTCATGGCACTTATCACTCTACAATCTTCAGGCTTCTGTTTTTTGTTCTGTTGAGTCAGCTGCCAGTTTTATTTTATTGATTTGAAGGAAATATTTCTTTTTTTTCTGGTGGTTTTAATCTTTTTTTCTATTTTTATATTTCAACAGTTTTATTATGATCAATGTAGATTTATTTTATTTGTATTTATTCTGCTTGGGATTCATAGTACTTAATTGAATCTGTGGCTTGATGCTTCTATAATTTCAGAAATCTCAGCCAACATCTCTTCAAATATTGCTTCTTTCCATTGTCTCTCTTCCTTCTTTTTGGGGTTCCAGTTACACTTATGTTAGACTTTTATACCATGACCATATATCTCTTGTGCTGGTTTTTCAAAAAAATTTTGGTAGTTTTTATCCTTTTCTCTCTATATACTTTAATCTCTATCTTTTCTTCTGATCTATCTTAAGTTTTACTAATCAGAAATCATCTCTAGCTACAAAACACCCCTCAAACCTACAAGTCAATGTACCAACATATTTCAGTTCCTGTATCATGCCCTTTGTGCCTTCTGTCACACTGCCCTCTATCCAGAATGGTTTTTCTGCTCTCGTTCATCTATAAAATGTAAACACATCTTTCAATTTTGATGTCTAGTATCATCCTCTCCTCCATGTTGTTTTTCTTGACCCTCCCCAAACAGAGCCATGTACTCATATATCCCCAACTTGACTTAAACAGACCTGCCCAGGACCTGCCCGACACTTCATGCACTTATATGTCTACACCTCTATCTCCCACCAGTAGACTGGGAACTCCTGTGCTTTATTCAGCTTCAGATCTAAGATCCAGCACACAAATAACTATAAGTACATTGATGCTGAATGAATTAGCATAATGTACGCAACTCTGTGGTTACACATTAGAATCACTTTAGGGGCATGTGTTCTGAAAAATACAGATATATCAAGCCTAGAGGTGGGATCTGGGCATCAGAACATTTAAAAAACCATTATGGATAATTCTAATGTGTAGCTTGGGTTGAGAATTGCTGAATTAAAGGATCTGCCTCAAAAATGTGATTTCATGGTGTAATGGGCTGAGAGCTGAAACGGTTTCCCTATGAGGAACTAGAATATGTACATGTCAGGGTAATGCATTTGGGTGCAGCTGTCCATGGATGCACATTACCAGGAACCCTAGTGGAGACTCACTCTGTCTGTGTGTGTGTGTGTGTGTGTGTGTGTGTGTGTCTGTGTGTGTCTGTGTGTGTGTATGCGTGCAGGAGCATACATGTGTTTAGGAGGTGAGAGTGAGAAAAGGAATCTCCGGAGTCACAGAAGTGACAGCCTGGGACTCTAATCCAGGTGCTCAGGTTGGTAAATAATCTGAAGAAAACTCCTATCTTCTATGTCCCTCTGCAACAGTGAAAGTCAAGCAATATTGGCAGACCATCCCTACCTGTTAGCAGGAAGGTGCCTGGTCCCCATTCATTCTAGGACTTTAGGGAGGCAGAGGGAGACTGATAAAGGCATCACAGGGTAAGGGAAAACCTGATGACAGGGCTTAGATGAAGCTGTCAGCACTCCTGCCCCAGTTCAGACCTCTCACTGTGATGATGTATGCACTCCTCCAGTTGTCATAGAAACAGGACCTTTCTTCCTGACTCCCATCCCCTTTGTTGTGTGTTTGGTTTCCCATTTTTTAATGAAATTAGGTATGCAGTGAAATGTGCACACTCCTTCCCACACGACCCTGCCCCTCCCAAATTAAAGCAGTTCAGGATCATCTTGTGCCTCGTGAGGTGTGTGGGCTATGGTCTCCTTCCACCATCTGGAGGCTGCTCCCTGCTCGGCTCCAGCGGTTAAGAGTCTGACACCAGCAATCTACAAGTTCAAATGCATGAGCTATTTTTGGATTCTCAGATCAGGAACAGGACAGAAAAATGGATTAGTAAAATACAGAAAGTAAGGAGAACATTCTGTGGACCCAAAGTGGGTATTTGTGATGTGCTATAATTATTGGGAAGATGACCCTAATTGGAGAAAAAGGAAAGCAGCCCTGCACTGATATCAAGCTGAGCTTAATAGAGTGTTAACGAGGCCACCATATTTACAATATATTTCAGTTGTTCTCTTGACAAGAATTTGGGTCTCCAGTTATAGTCCCTGGTAGTGTCCTGAATCTTGTTCCTTCGTGTCTTCTGAACTGTTTATTAATAATTTTTGTATGAAGAAGAGATTTTAGGAAAAAAAAGTAATTACTTGATTCTTTGCCACTCTCAGTTGTGAAGACTAAGATAAGGCTGTAGCATTTTATAAAAATTTATTTAATGAAGCATTTTCTTTCTCATTTCTTCTTCTAGGGTGGTAGGGAGTGAGGAGAAGTTTCTATCTTTACAAATCAGTAGAGGTCAGGAAGGGGGGTTGTCTGTGGGGTTTCTGAATTATGTCTTTGTCACCATGACTTCTACTGATTAAGCAACCCTTCTTCAAGATCCATCTGGAGCCAATATTATTCCTCCTGCTCTCTATACCTCCCCATCTAAGCCTTATCCAATGAATAGACTTTTATCCTCTCCCTCTCCTTATTTATACTGCACTTGCCTACACCAGAAGTTTCTGAGACCAACCTCAGAGGCAGGACAATGTTTGCTAGAGAAGGTAGATATGCTGAATCTAGTAAGTTGAATGCCCTGGGAGGGCCACTGTGAGTTACGTATGTTAGATATGTTTTTGTTTTACCCATCAGGTAACCCATGCCTGTAGGAACCATGCTGACCATTCCTACTTCCACTGAACACATCTAAGGTCTTTCATTTGTCAGCCTTCATTCAAGATCTTAGGTCTAAATCACCTTGCCCTTAGCCCTTTTGGTCCAAGCATGTCACATGCAACAGGTCAGGATGCACTATTATCAAAATTATTCCTCCATCCAGGCAATTTGTGTCCCTGGAAAATTGCTGAATTTACTTCAAACTGTATAGAAATCCATTTTTAGTATCTTGACAGAAACTCCTTTGGGTGGGACACTTAGTGAACTTAGAAGTCAAAGAGACGCTCATTTCTTTGCTGAGCGAGAATTTTTATTCACTTGTAAGAATTCTAAAGCCAGTAAACCAGCTCTTATTAATCTTGCTGCACTGGAACTGAGAATCATATGCAAATACCAACTAAATCTGGTCCAGAGGGGTCAGTCTTCCAACAGAGATACAACACGTGAGTTAGCCTTTGCTCAGTATTGAGCATCAGACATGATAGGAGGTTAAATAGTCAATCCTGAGAAGCAGAAGATTCCTACAGAGTATTACCTTAAATAACAGCTCAGAAATGGGAGCCCATTTTGCCCTGAATGTATCAACAGTCAAAATCTTCATGCAGAAATTTGATTCACAAAACTTTTTAGGGAAACATGACTATTTTCAATCCATGAGTCACACCTGGAAATTCCCTTGACCTTAAAACCAGTGGGCAGAGTTGTCAACAATGCAAACTTGCCCACAATCTCTGGCCCAGAACTTTCTATTTTAAAATCACAGGATGTGCCAGTCCCCAAAGCAGGAACACCCATCCGCCCCTCCCATATCCATTTCCATCACCCAATATCCAACTTTGTCAATGCATCTGACACTTAACAGACTCTAACCAGTGTATTTTCCTTTTATCCTTAGCCTTTATTAACTCAACTTGTGTATCAGTCAAGAGGCCAGATTACGTCACACTGAAAAAAAAAGTCCAAAATTTTGTGCTTAACACAACAAAGACTTATTTTTAACTCACATAAAGTCTGCAATGGGTCTCGACAACTCTCCAGGCCAACTGTTCTTCAGGCAGAAGCTAAGTGATCCAGTTTGAAGGAGCTTCCACCAGCTTCTACCTGTGTCATTGGGACCCTCAGACTCCTTGGTTGACCTGGCTGGGAAGAACTGTCTAGAACAGAGGCTGGTAAACCTTTTCTTAAAGGGCCAGATAGTAAATATTTTTGACATTGCAGGCCAGGAGATCTCTGTCACAACCACTCAACTCTGTCAATGTATCATGAAAATAGCCTTAGGTAATATGAAAGCAAATGCGTGTGGCATGCTCCAACAAAATTTAATCTACAAAAACCAGTAGTGTGCTGGATTGGGCTTGCAAGCCATAGTTTGCTGACTCCTGGTCTAGAGTCTCTCACTGGCATTAAATGGTTTTGCCTGAATTCTACACATTACACTTTGCTCACATTTTATTTGCTAAAGTAAGTCATATGGCTATGCCTTCAGGAGCCAGAGAAGTATGATTTTCCCATGTTTTCAGAGGAGAAATGGGAGACTATTTATGAGTGGTACTAATTTTTCATGCTGCTTTGTAAAGTTCAGGATAAATGGGAATTCTAGAAATAGCAATTAAAGTCAGCCACCTTAGACTTGAATAAGTCTGCAGTCACTTGGTATCCCCCATGACCCAGGGCAATAAGTTTAACTTCTCGGACTGTCAGCATCTCTATCTGTAACATGAAGATGTCTGTCTTCCTAGAACAAATATGGGAATCAAATGAGATATTTCAGGACAAAGGGATTTGGAGACTAAGCCTCGGGGTTTCATGCTGTTATCATCCACTATTGTCTTGAGCTTCATAGGACCCAGTTTCAGGCTGTCCTTCAGTTTAAAGGTCTAGGCTTTGCCATACTCCAGTTCCAAACTCAATGTCCAAAGTAGCAGCTCTTCCAGGACTTTTGCTTAAACTCTAGAGCTGAAGTCCAAAATTCTTCTTTTCTATTCTCTCCAGACAACAGCCCATAATATTGCACAGAGTGGGCCCAGCCGGAAACTGGCAGTGGAATGACTAGCTGAGTTAAACAAGAGACAAAGGGAAGAAAGGCACACTACCTCTTTTTTGGAAGCAAAACTATTTTTATGAGTTATGCGCATTTTTTTCTCCCTGCCTTTCCCCTCTTGGTATCAAGGAGAGTCTCATTAACTCTTAAACCGTTCTCCTAAACCACTTCAATCCTTGTGCATTTGTTAGTCTAACATGAGGGACTTTAACTCCATTCTGTTTTCAAGCCTCCAGGGTGGCTGGGAAAGGAATGAGGGAAGGGGGAGGGGTGGTGGTGAGAGCAAGGGGGAACAGCCTCCAAGAAGTATTTGAAGGAAGCAAACTGACGTTTTGGTGAGCATTTTCTCTGTGCCAGGAGCATTACCCACATTATCTGATTTTATCACCACAATAATACTGCATTGCAGGCTGTTTTATTTCCACCAGAGAAACTGAAACTCAAAGAGTTTCGGTAACATACCTAGGATCGCACAGCTAGGAAGCTGCAGAGCCAGGATTTGAAGGCTTGTCTGACTTTTCACACTTCCAGGTTGGGTCCTCCAGAAAGGAACTCTAGCCAGATGGGTGTCAATGACCCTTCTTCCTTTCAGTGCAGTTCATTGAATCCTCTATCCCACTGGGGAAGGTTGGTAACATCCAAGATAATTCAGTACTGAAGGACTTCCCTGCTGCATCCTTCCCGCTTAAGGACCTCATTTTACACCTGGCTCTCCTTCCTAGCCTCCATGCAGATTTAGGGCTGAGTTTGCAGACCCAAGGGTTGTATTTTATCAATAAACCATTCAAAAATAAGCAAACTCTTAGGGAAGGGAGCATCAGTAAGGAGATAAGGAGACAGGAATGACGATGAGGATGGTGATAATTGTGGACATTTACTGCTGCTATTTGCCAACCACTTTTCCATATTCACATAATCCTGACAACAATCCTATGAACTAAACACTAGTGATTATATTTTGAAGCTGAGGCACCGAGATATGAGGCAATTTGCCCAAAGTTGCACAGCTGGTAAATAAGAGAACTAGGATTTGAACCTAGAAAGGAGGACTCCAAAGCTCAGTCTCTTAATCACTCTGCTAGTCATTTCAATCACCTGGGAGATTTTTTAAAATGTCCGTGCCCAGCCCTCACCCAGATATTCTGATATATTTGGTATGAGGTAGGATTAGGGCATTGATATTTTTAAAGCACCTAAAGTGCTTTAAATCTGAAGTGCAGCAGAGTTGAAACCCTGTGTGACTCAGTTACTTCATCTCCCTAGGCCTCAGCTTTTCCTCATCTGAATGTGGGGGGCGGAGGAACTCTGAGGGATATTTTGAGAGGTCACAATAAATGAAGAGTTTTCTTAGCATTTGAAGGTGGCTTCCAGGGACACTAATAGCAATTGATGTTAGAGACAGTATTGCCCGAGGAAAAATTTTCTTGCCCAAATTATCAATAACATCCCACTAGGAGCATGTGTGAGCATGCCCTTTGGCTCTCAAAATCTGTGCATGCGTGATTCTAAATTCTACTGACTGTCAAGGGAGATGGAATGCTTTCCCTCATTGCTGAATGGATTATTCTACTTTTAATTTTTTAACCAATTAAGCTGTGAAGACCCAGGCAAGTCCGCAGACCGACCTCCTCCTGGCACAGGGCCTCCATGACTGAGGAAGTGCATCACCAGTCTGGGCCTAGAGCTTCTCATTTACAAAATGGGATTGTAAAGAATGTCAGAGGGCTCTTCTAGGGACTGAAGAAAACATCAAACATCGTTTGCAAATCATAGAACATAGAGGTGTTTGGTACATAATAAATTCTTATAAACAGAATACGCACATGATGAAATAAATGTCATTTTCCTCATTGGGCTGATTAGAGAAGAATCTATGCTAATTTATGTAAAGCATGATGAAAGTTAACATACATAATAATTACAGACGCCTAGTGGGATGATGTCTTCTAATTGTGTGCTCACTGCAGTTTAAAATTTTGGTATGTATCTATTATTTCAAGAAAGTAAGCTAACACACGAAGCATGCAAAAAGCATAACTGTAATCCCATGTGTGATCCCACCACCGGACACACACATTCTAGAAAGGAGCAGACATCTCCCTGAGAGGATCTTTTATTTGCAGATCAGGGGAAGAAAGTGAAGAGACCTACTGGGGGAGTCTCAGGGCTAAATCCCTCTACAACTGAAAAAGAATGTAAATGTTGGGGCTGCAGAAGAGGCAGAGGACCAAGGTAGAGTTGCTGTGAGGGGCCCTTGAGAGGTGGACAGACAGAGGATAACTGGCTCATCCTCATTTTTGTCTTTCTACTGAATCCTTAGTAAAATATTCATTTTCTCCTTAAGCTCTTGTGGACTTGAATCTATTTCTTGAATTTGTTAAAGGACAGTGCTGGGTTCTCCTTCAAGTTGTTTTTGAGGCAGGGACAATGATGATTCATGGGTTTCTACACTCGAAAACTGTAAAAATTTCTGAATTGTTCATCATCATACTGCTGGTGGGGAGAGAACCTAGGTGCTGAGAAACAGGCAAATGGAAAGATGCCCATCTGGATACTATTTAGTAGGAAGAAGCAACAGGCTAGGTTGTTTACTAGCAACAGCCAGAGAATATAAAAACATAATGAGACCATTAGCACAGTGCCATTCAAAAAAAATGTAAAACATTCACACAATAAGAACACTGCATTTTACAAGGATACACAAAATTCAGAGATTCGTATTCAACATGTTAGAATGGCGGGATTGGGCAGTGCAACAGAATTAGAATGGAATGTGATGGATGGATGGGTGGATGGATGGATGGATAGATAGATGGATGAATTTAAAATATCAAACAAATAAGGATGAGAAGCCTTGAAGGAGCCAAGGATCATGGAACTGGGGGAAATGATTAATTCAACTCTCCAGAGCAAAACACTTCACTTTTCAAAACATTCTTGCAACAACCCAGAAATTGGTAGCAGCAGCAAAATCATCACTCTCCATTCGCCTTTGTTCAGGAAGCTTGTAAAATTAATGCAGATTGGAAGACCACTCCTAGAGAATCTGAAAGCTAGTTTTGCTGATTTTTAAACATTAAAATACTGTTTCAAAGCCAATCTGAAAAGGCTACATAAAGTATATAAATTTCTGGAAAAGGCAAAACTATGGTGACAATATAAAGATCAGTGGCTTCCAGGGCTTGGGGATGAGAGAGAGAGGGATGAACAGGTGGAGCACAGGAGATTTTTAGAGCAGTGAAATTATTTGATAGAGTAATGGTGGATATGTGTCATTATATATTTGTCAAAATCCACAAAATGCACAACACAAAAAGTGACCCCTCATGTGAACTATGGACTTTAGTTCATTGTAATGCATTGGCTCCTCAGTTATAACAAATGCACCACACTGAACAAAACAAAAACAAACACACAAAAATGTTTCAATATAAGACATGGTGCATAAGAACACAAGAGTACAAGAAGCAGAGAGCTACCTCAAACTGAGGATACAAGGGCAATGATATTGGGAGAAGCTGATGCCATGTGCCTCCAGGCAGACCAGAACCAGACTCTGAACAGAATATGTTTTCTCTATAGAAAAAAGGGGTAAATAGGTGTACTGCTATAACCACCAGAAGTGGTTATGCAAATACTCTTATAGAGAGAGTCATGTCTACTTTCCTTTGCATACAGGAAAATAATTCTAGCAACTGCAGGATTCTGGGATAGAAGAAAATGAGGCATCCACTTTATTGATTTATTTATTGATTAAACTTTTTCTGAGAATTTTTAAAACTAGGGAGAGCACATTGTAAAGACCGAAGCAGAAGTGATATAGTCCTAGTATTATAAACTAACGTCTCTTTAACTTTCTTCCCATGGGTAGATCTCTTCTCCACCATAAAGGAAACTAAAAGAGCTAATTTATAAGGAGTCATTTGAAAGCAGTGTGAAAAAGTGTGTGTGGATGTGTGTGTTTGTGTGTGTGTGTGGATGTTGGTGGGGGCAAGGTAGAGGTAGAAATTGGTCCCCCCATTAAGAAGAATTTGATATGAACTACCTTGACAGCTGGTAAAGGAAGTGGGTATAGAACAATGGCCTAAAGAATTACCCTGAAACCTTATCCAAAGCCACTAATGTCACCAGGGACTATCATAAAACATACTCATGTTGCAATCCTTTCCTCAAGCTCTTCGACAGAACAGAGTATATGAGGGGTCATGTGATGATATTGGATAATTGGGCAAACAGATAGAACCAGGTTTTAGCAGAACTCTGTGGTCTCTAAGCTTAACACAGGGCAAGTGGCTCTTCCAACTGACCCGTTTAGAAAGAAAATATAATGGAGAAAGGCTAAGGAAACAGAAGTTTATGATGTAGTAGAAAAAGGGTAGTATTGGAGTCAAAATGACCTGGGTTCTAATACCAACTGTCACTACTTACTACTTATGTGACCTTGGGCCAATGAGTAAGCCTGTTGCAGTCTAAATTTCCTCCCCAGTAAAATAGTAGTGTAGTATTTAACTTTCATAGTTTTATAAGTACTCAAAATAATAAATGTATATCTCACAATGCCTGGAACACGGACAGCGCTCAGTGTAGAGGGCTGTTATGATTGTAGTCCAGGTTTAAGAAAAGTGCCAATCTTCCAGCAGCAGTGGTATAAAGGGGTTTATATAGAGGGAATTCCTCCAAAGTCCTCCAAAGGGAGAAAGATATGTCACATTAATGCTCCCGCATCCTCTTCTCAAAACACATAGTGTAGCTTTCTTTTTGTTTTTTTGTGTTTTTTTTGTGGTAGGCGGGCCTGTCACTGTTGTGGCCTCTCCGGACTCGCAGGCTCAGCGGCCATGGCTCACGGGCCCAGCCGCTCCGCAGCATGTGGGATCTTCCCGGACCGGGGCACGAACCCTGTCCCCTGCATCGGCAGGCGGACTTTCAACCACTGCGCCACCTGGGAAGCCCAGGGTGGCTTTTTGGTTGCAGTGGAAAGTTAATACCATTGTCCTCACCACTACAACAGCAATGACAGAAGTGCCTCGCATCTGTTTAGTGCTTTCATACCTGTTATCTCAGGCTCTCTGCATGGCACTGAGTGGCTGATATTGCTGCAGGTGGTGATTCAAGCCTTCCTGGCCTTCATGTCCCTGTTTTGCTGTGTGACATGAAATGCACTTCCCTGTGGAACAAAGGCTGAAATTCTACCATTAGTCCTAATGATGACTGCTCCAGGGCCACCATTCCTCAGTTCCATCATATGAGAGCTGGCCTGGGAAGCAAACCACCATCTTGTTTGTGTAGAGGTGGAGTGTGTCATAAATTCCAACGAGATGGTTTGCAAGGAGACTTTGGAGCACAATCTGCAGGTCAGGGTGTCTGTATTTGGACTAATTACTTGGCCTCCAACAAAGGTCGCATAAACCAACAGGAATCCCCAATCTTTCATGTCTTAGTAGGCTGCCAGCTGGCCAGGAGGCAAGGGACTTGGGTCTGTAGCCTCTTCCCTTTTCTCCATTATTTGGAAACCAAGATTGGGATTTTCCCACTCACTCCTGCATGTGTTGCAAATGCTGTTTACCTAGACTTCATGACTATATGCATTACTAAATGATGCAAAGAGATCACTCAGTAGGGCCCAGGGGAGTAATTTTCATAGACTCTGATATAGTCTGCTAACATATTCATAGGACCACAGCTGTGGAGGCATCTGGAACAAGAATAAAGGCGCCATCCAGTCAGAAGGAGAGGTTGTGACGTGATCTCTACCCAACAACTTTTTCTGAGCCATTGACTTTTCTACTGTAATTGTGCTCCCACAGTCCTTAATCGTTTATTCCAATACCTCTGGATTCTTTGATCTCTCTAACTAATATAAAATTAAAAAGGAATGACACCGTTTTGGTCTCTTAGGTGTCAAGCTCTAACAGTATCTCATTTTATCCTCACAACAGCGTAGTGGGAGAGGTATTATTATTATTATTATTATTATACCAACTATACAGATAAAAACACTTAAAACCAGAGAGACTCAGGAACTTGTCCAGGGTCACCCAGCTGGCAAGTGTCAGACCCAAAGCTCATATCTCTTACCAATACGCTACAACTAGTCAGTGTTTTATCATTCTTTCTTATTAATTTTTATTGGAGTATAGTTGCTTTACAATGTTGTGTTAGTTTCTGCTGTACAGCAAAATGAATCAGCTGTACGTATAAATATATCCCCTCTTGTTTTACCATTTTTAAAGCACATCATTTTGAAAGTGTAGGATTGTTATTTGAGCTCTCTCTCAAGTCTGGGAGGTAGACAAGACCAACACTGCTACCCCAACTTGGCAGGAAAGGATGTAGAGATTTAGGTGGATGAATGGCTTGGCCTAGGACCCTAGGTAGTGGCTAGCAGTGAAAGGAATCTGAACTTTGGAGTCAGACAGACCTGGATTGGAGGCTAACCCTGACTCTGTGTGTAGCTGTGGGAAATTCACTCACGTTCTAGAGTTCTCACCTGTACAATGCAACTAATACCGCTGGTAATACCACCCTCAGAGGAGGTTTTCTATGAAATAGAAGATATGGGAGCAATTTAACCACGTGTTTAAAAGTGGGCACTATTGAGTCTTACTGCTTGTTTTTAATGATTCTGTGACTTTGAGAAAGTTATTACCCTAAATCTCTGTAAAGAGCATAATAATAGTACTTAATCTGTGGGGTCTTTGGGAGACTCAAATGATATAACTCATGTAAAACACTTAGTAGAGAGCAAGCGCTCCATAAATATTAGCTGTTATTATCATTATTTGTAAAGCAGGTCACAGCATGACTAACACATAAGAGATGATCAGTACATCTGAATTCTCTCTCCCACCATGTGTTCCCACCTCTGGCAGGTAGAACTCATCCTCCCCAGGTCAGTGGAGGCCCCCCTGCCCTCCTGACTTTCACCTGCTTGAACACAGGCATTTGGGGGCCAGGTAAATGAAGACAAGAGATGCCATTTTCAAATTTAATAAACATACAGACACTCATGGGGGCATCTCTCACCCTCACTGGCAGGTCATAGACAGTCTTTTCTCAATTACCTGCAGCTAATTTTAACACGAGGCCTGCCTGGATCACTTTGCTTTCCACATTCACTCTCGGCCCCGTCCTGAGCCCCAGGTGGGGTCTGCTCGGAGAATCTAAACCCATATTAATATCCTGAGCAAAACATAATTGGAAAATGGAATCTGCAGCCACAAGAAGAGTGTAATGCTGTCCATAGTCATAGATGGAGTGAGTGGAATGTGGGGTTTACGCTTGTTTTGGACATTTTCACTTGCTTTGGACTCTTCGCCTCATTGCTTCCCTTTATCAGAAAAATAGGAAATCAAGACGATTGGGCCTCTATCTAGTTTCCACTGCAGGGGTTGGCAAAGTAGGGGGGCCACTGGCCCAGTCCAGCCCACTGCCTGTTTTTCTGAGTCAAGCTTCCTGAGAACACAGCCACGCCCATCATTTTCATATTGCATTTGGCTGCTTTTGAGTTAAATTGGCAGAGTTGAGTAGTAGCAACAGAGACCAGATGGCCCACAAAGCCTAAAACATTTATTATCTGCCTCTTTACAGAAAAAGTTTGCTGGCCCTTGTTCTACTGTACCCATAAGTGAGACAGCTTCCGGAACAGCCCAAGAGGGTCTTCTTCCATCCAACACTGATAACCAGCACCTGCCTCCAAGTCCAATTGGTGGCTGGAGCTGCACAGGAATGGATGCTCGGACTGGAGAAAAGACCTGGCAGAGGAGAAAAACACCTGGGAGATCAGGGCCCTGCTCACTGCTCCTCAGTAGGAGCCCAGGAAAGACCTGCTGGGTCCTGCATGGTCTGGAGGCTTCCTTAGAGCCAATCTGATCCTTGCGGTGGCAAAACTGCTGATGGTGGTGAGGGTCCCATAACTCACAGCCTTGGGGGCCTGAGTTTAAAAACGTACTTGGAGATTCATTCCATGTCACCTGCAGCCAACAAAGATGGAAGTTAGTTCAGAATTATTTGCGTGCCTAAAACTCCCTGGGATATCTGCTAGTATAGCAGATTCCTGGTTATACCCAGAGAGTCCCAACTGAATAACTTGGGGTGAGGTCCAGGAAGCACTGTTGTATGTTTTTAACAAATATTACTGGTGTTGCTGTTGTTTGCTCTTGTTGTTGTTTATGTTGGTGGCCCAGGTCAAACACTTTAAGGAACAGTGCCCTAATGCACCATGATCTTAATCATTTTGGCGTTACAGACTATATTAGTATCTCATAAAAGCCATGGAAACGTCAATCAAGGGAAACAATACAATGTATGTGTACAGACAGACCCAATATTTCCTACAACTTTAGGGAGTTCTGGACTCTCCAAGCCCATCGTTAAGAACCCCAAGTTAAGAACCATCCTAAAATAGTGGCTATGAGAGAGAAAGTGTGGGAGAGCATTGACGGGAGATTGGAGGACTGTGTTTCTGACAGCTGTGGCTTCCTTTTCCCCTTCTTGCGGGCTTGCACAGAGAACAGTTCCTCCTCTGCAATGTGGTTGTGTGATGCTCGTCCAGATGAAGTCACAGGGTGGTGAACATCATGTGAAGGCATATGGATGAAAGCAAATTGCAAACTCTGAAGTGTCGTGCATACACAAGGGATGGTGAGGATGTAATGTTGGCCATAAGGGGGCCATAAGGGGGGCTGCCTTCACACCATCCTAAGCACTGTGATTGCAACTCCTTGAAGCCTCCCACATCCTTCAAGTCCTAACTTGACAAGACAAGCTGCCTGCCCAGTTGTCCTCGGTGCCATGGTAACATGAAGAATTTCACCTGTGAAACAACTGACCAGGGACATTTCTGCCCTGGAGTCCTGCCAGCCCCCCACACTCAGTGTGCCCCAAACCCATCATGAAACCGGCTTCTCTCCCTCCTCATTTCCCAGTTTCTATTGTGATTGGATGATATTTTGCAATATTAATGTGTGCCTCTTCCCCTCTCTGTATTTTTCTTTTTCTCTCTCCTCTTCCCCTCCCTCCTACCCACTCATACTCAGTTCTTTCACAAGAAAGAAGAGCAGAAGTGGGGTCATCTGCTGCAGGAGAGGGGATGCTCTCCTACACAGGGTGACCAAGGAGGGTTCCCCTGAGGAGCAACATTGGAGGATAAATACGAAGAAAGAGAGGCAATGAGTCCTGAAAATTAGAAGAGTATTGTGTGCCACACCCACCTGGAGGAGAAAGCAAGTGCGAGGTCCTGAGGGGGGCAGCCTGCTTCACATGCTTAAGGACAAGAAAGGAGGCCAGTGTGACTGGGTGAAGGAAGGAAGGAGTGAGGGGTGAGTCCTGGGGTCAGAGGGACCAGATCTCATGGCCTCAAGGCCAAGCTTAGGACTGTGGCTTCTATTCTGAGAGATTCAAGAATTGGAAGTTAAATTTAAAAAGATCACTCTGACTTTGTGTTAAGCATCAGAATCACCTATTTAAAGGCTCCCTCTTGCTGGGTAAGGTCCCAGGCAGAAGCAGTTAAGAGGCTTGTTCACAGCCTCGGCAAGAGACAACCAAGGGACTCAGGCCCGGGGCTGCAGTGTGGGAGGGAGGGCAGTGGAGCAGATCACATTTGAAATGAGGGGTACATTGGGATATGAAAGGAACAAGAAGACGAGGATAACTGCAAGATTCAGAATCTGACAAATCTAAGATGGTTTTGACTCAAGAGGGAGTCGGCTTGGCAGTGGGAGGGGGCTGGATCAAACATTTGGTTGAAGCTGTGTTCATTGGAGATGCATTTTAGTAAACATCCACGTGCTGATAGCAAGTAGACAACTCAGCAGATTAGCCTGGAGTTCAGGCGAGAGGTCCACGCTGAGTCAAGAGTGTATCCCACAGGCTTCAGAGGGTGTTGGACGGCTGGAGGTTGGATGAGTGTCCTTAGGGAGGGGTTGTGGATGGAGAGCAGAGAACAGGAGAACCCCAGTGTAAAAGGTGGGGCAGAAACACGGAATTCACATAGAAAACTGAGAAAGGGACTTGTGAGGTAATGGGACAATCAAAACAGAGTGAAGACCTGAGTAGACATATGTACTGGGCTGGCCAAAATGTTCATTCAGACTTTTCCGTATAGAAAAACCTGAACGAACTTTTTGGCCAACCCAATATATGTATAACAGATTCAATTTGCTGTACATCTGAAGCTAACACAACATTGTAAATCAACTATACCCCAATAAAAATAAAAATTAAATAAAATTCATTTTATTTGTTCAAAAAACAAAACAAAACAAAAATGAAATCCTAAAAGTGAAGGAAATCGTTCAAGAAGGAAGAGGTAATTCAATAACGACAAATGCTATCCATAGGTCAAACGAGGACTGAGACCCGACCATGGATGTCAGCGGTGTGGTGTGTTCAACTCTATGGATCTGCAATGTTCCCTGAGAAAAGTAGGAATCATTTGTCCTCAGGAGTTACAGGGACATTTAGATTGAGACTGAGAGTTGCTCCAAAGTGCAGCTACCTTGATGGATCCCCATCTGCTGAACCTGCCCTTTTCTCAGGTCCAAAGAAGTGATTTTTCATCTGAGTAGAAACCTGTCACACCTTTGAGCTGCCAAGCTATAAATCTTCTTTCCACTAACTTGCTAATAGTTTTTCTTGCCACCTTTCCTGATAATCCAGAGTAATTGTTATGAAATATGGGCTTGTTCTGTCTCTCCCAGCTGCGGCCCCTCCGTCCTCTGCGGGTCCTGGGAAAGCAGAGGCTCTGTGTTTGTCACTGGGTGTTTGTTCGTTAGAAGCACAGTGGATGCTGTTACCAAGAACGTGACATCCTGCTGAAACCGGAGGCGCCGCACAGCAGCCCTGAAATCTGAGAGCCAACGGCCCTTCCTGCCTAAAATACATCAGCAAGTGGCCTCTGCTTTGTTTAATGTATTTTCTATCTCGGGGAGACAGAGGGAAAATGACTCCTGTTTAACCATGGAGACAAAAACATTCTTTCATGCGTGCTCTTACTTATTCCATAGAAATGTATTGAGCATATGAAATTGTCCGGCAGAGTACTGGGTTAAGTTTGATAGAAATGAGCAATCTAACATATACATCTTATGAAAGTCAGAATTAACAGGAATTAACAGAAAGAATATTTTCTCTGTGAAGAGTACTGGATTGGGAGATATTGGTGCAGGGGTTCAGTAAGTGCAGCCTTAAGTGTCCTCTCTCCCTTCTGAAGAATGCGCTCAGATCAGTGGTCACGGGATTTTGCCTGTCCGTAATGAGCTCATGCCATATCTTGAAAGTCCTTGAAAAAGGCTTATCAAGACTCTTAAACCCCCAACATGGATCTTAAAACTTCAACAAGATTCCCTTAGAGGTTGTAAAAACTGCCTTTGCCAGCCTCTTCCCCATGGTCCAATGTCTTGCTGTGCATCTAAGTGCCATCTTGCTACACTGGCCCCCCATTCTATAACAGTGAGTTGGCATCATAGATGCACAGTTTCCCTGTAGCTCTGCAATGATAAGTAGTCAGTGGACATACACAGTTCAATATCTACAAGGTCTAAGTGGCACCCATTGTGGCGGGCCAGTGCAAGACCTCACAAAGCACCTATGATTGCCACACACTGTGCTAAGCATTGGAGATATAAAGCTGAAGACAAATCCCTGCCCTTAAGAAACTCAGATGGGAAAGTCTTTGCAAACGTCAAGTGACTTTAAGGAAAGAAGCATCCTTTGACAGATCTCTTAGCCTTAGTCTTGGCTCATGAATCCCCTGGCTAAACATGTATCTCAGTCTTGGCTGTGGTCACCCAATAACTGAAAATCGGCAAGTTAAGATCAGATAGGATTGCTTTAACAATTGCTTGAGCAATGGTTTCTGCATTACAGTTAAAGCCTAACAATTTAATTCCAACTTTCATAGTTTAATATGGGAAGTACATCAAGTCAAGTGACCCAACACTAAATTAGTTTAGGATTTCTGTGTAAGTGCAGATGCCTGAATTAATTAACTAGAAAATACCATGCTCTTCCCCTGTGCTAGGCATTCTGCTAAGAGTTTTATATGGATTATATCATTTAGTTCAGAAACCTCTGAAGTACTATTACTTTCTCCTATTTTACAGATGAAGAAAGTGTTTTGAGTCAGGACTCAAGCCCAGGATGTCTGGCACTAGTCTCTGACCCTAGGCCTCATGATAAAACATTTCCACATGCAAGGTTGATTCAGACACATCACATCTACACTTGATGAATGTTACATTCTGAATGGTTGTATACACCTATGTAACTTACTCAGTAGAATAGTCTGAATCAGGGGTGGCAGAACACAAGAACAACATTAGCAGAGATGAGTAAGGATAATTTACAGATCTCACTTTTGTCAATTCCTTTGCCTTCTTTTGTACACAAAACCACTGAACAGACTCTGAGACCCAAATCTCTTTCCCTATCCCTGTGATGAACAAAGACAAGGACTTTAAATATTTTAGAGAATAACAGAAATAAGATATAAAGTCAGATTCCTATCTCAAAATCTCAATTGGTTAAACATGGTCAATTCTGGCAGATTTCTCGTCCTTAACAGGTGATGTTTTCTCCACCTGGACCACCAATGTCATCCTTTTCTACCTTTCTCTTCCTGGACAACTCCTTCTCATTCTTCAAGATTCAGCTCAAGGGTCACTTCCTCCAAAAAGCCATCCCAAAATCCCAGACTTAATCAAATGTCTCTCCTCTGTTTCCCCCACTATCAAATCATTCATAGCTGTCTTTGTGATTTGCTACATTCCATACTAGGCTATGAAACCCTTTAATACAAAGACTGTGTTTTACTCTTCTTTGTACACTCAACATGTAACAGAATGGAAACTATATAGCAGGTACTTGATAAAAGAATGAATTAATACCTTCTGACATAGACCAAGTGGGTTTGTTCTCCTTATAACCAGAGTCTACCTGCTTAAACTCAGTTATCAGTTACTTGGTTGCAGTACAGAGCATGTCCACCCTCACAACAGAACTCATGGTCTAACAGAAATTTAGACCTAAAAGCAATGAGAGATAAGCTTGCCCAACCTTCTTTATATTGATAAAGAAATGGAACCAAGTGTCCTGAAGAACTTTCCCAAGGATGCCCAGATCCTCAGGGGCAGAACTGGGAATGGAACCTAGAATTTCTGACTCCTAACCAGATGTCTGTGACACCTCTCCCAATGGATGGTCTCTTAGCATACTGCCCATGAGCAAGTTCTTCCCAATGGATAGATCTATCCACATTAAGAGATCCTCAAAGCAACAAATGAAAAGTTACAAACAAAAAACAAGTTCATTTTCCCACATGTTGTTAAAACCAACTCCCAGAGTCTCTGGTCCCTGGTAGCACTCAACCACTACTCCTGAAACATGTTTCAAAAGTTCAATTATTCCTGGGCATTGTTTATTATTTCTCAAATAATTTTGTGCACAAAAGAAATTTAAAAAGGGTTACAGATTGCTTCTTATCTTTGAATGGACAAAGACATCTACCATAAGAAAAATTCTCACTTCAGCCAGAATGTTGATTTCAATAAATCTGTTCAAAGGAATAAAGTGGCTGTTCTTCCTTTTAGTAAAATATACTCGCAGCTCAGAAAGTATTTTGTTGATAGAAATGTTAACAAGCAATGACAGATGTGCAGCCTAAAACTGCTGAAATATAGCATAAGACCCACCAGTCACTAAAAGTTAAAACATCGCTTTAGTGGGCATTAAGTCAAGAATAGTTTACACAACATTTTGGTAGAGCCACTGCCGGTGCATTGCAAAGAGCAAGGGCTATAAAAGCAGAAGTTCAATTCTATCATGTATTAACTCTGTGACCACTGACAACAGATTTAATCCTCTTAATTCTATCCATCAGTTGAAGAAATATTTAATGAGCACCTATTTGGTGCAGGCTCTCTTCTAGGCACTAGGTAAACAGCAGTGAGACAGTTTTAAAAAAAGCCGACTTTCATCAAGCTTACATTCTCATAGGGGGAAACTTTGGGAGACAAATAACACACACACACACACACACACACACAAATAGGAAATATATAGTATGTTATTTGGTGATTAATATTACAGAGAAAAATACAGTTAGGGAAGAGGGAGTGCTGGGAAGAGGGCAGTTTTAAACAGGGTGATCAGGGAATGTGCCACTGAGAAAGTGACACTGGAAAGAGTAAAGAAGTGAATCAAGGAGGTAGAATGCTCCAGGCACAGAAAATGGCAAGTTCAAAGGCCCTGGGGTGGGCAGAATGGTGTGCTCTTTAAAGAGCAGCAAGAAGGCTATCTGTCTAGGACATTGGGAGTGATGGGAAGAGTAATAGGAGATGAGCTCAAAGAGGTATAAGAAGAGGGAATGGAGAGGAGTAGACCTTGTAGGTCAATAAGAACATTGGCCGTTTTTCCCCCAAGGGAGATGAGAGGCTTTTGGAGAGTTCAGAGCAGAGGAATGGTATGAGCTGGCTCCAAGTTTTAAAAGCAATTGGACCTGAGCAATTATAAGGATAGAGTCATCATTAACTGAGATGAAAGCAGTGGGAGGTACAAGTTAGTTGAGAAAGCCAGGTGTTTGGTTGTGGATATATCAAGTTTGAGATGCTCACTAGCCCTGTAAGAGAAGATACTAATTAGGCCATTTGTTCTACCTTGTAGAGGAGAGGTCTTGACTGTGGATTTCAATCTGCCTCTACACGTTGTTTAAAGCAATGAGAGAGAATGAGATCACCAGCGAAGAGTGGTGTCCAAGGACTGAGCCCTTAGGCACCTGAATTGAGGGGTGGGTAGTAAAAATAGTTAACG
Organism: Delphinapterus leucas; assembly: GCF_059928025.1. Taxonomy (NCBI): domain Eukaryota; kingdom Metazoa; phylum Chordata; class Mammalia; order Artiodactyla; family Monodontidae; genus Delphinapterus; species Delphinapterus leucas. The sequence goes on from NC_143147.1 coordinate 38,127,138, forward strand.
CTCAGGAAGTGTTTACTATGCACTATAGACCCTGCTCTGAGTGCTTTCACATATGAACTCATTTAGTCTTCATGACAACCCCATAAGGTAAGTACTGTTATTACCCTTAATATACAGACTAGGAAACGGGGAGAAAGAGGTTAAGTAACTTGCCCAGTGTCATACACCTGCTGAGTTGTATAGCCAGGATTCCAATGTGGGGTGTCTGGCTTCAGAGTCTGAGCTTCTAAACCCCTTCCTAACACTGCCTCTCCATTAACTAGAAGGGAACTAGTAGGGAAGACTGGGAAGGGACAGCCAGTGAGGTGGAAGGAAAACCAGGGCAGCTTGGGGTCCTAGGAGCCAACTGAAGAAAGTGTTTCAAGAAGAGTAGAGTGGGGGCTTCGCTGGTAGCGCAGTGGTTGAGAGTCCGCCTGCCGATGCAGGGGACGCGGGTTCGTGCCCCGGTCCGGGAGGATCCCACATGCCGCGGAGCGGCTGGGCCCGTAAGCCATGGCCGCTGAGCCTGCGCGTCCTGAGCCTGTGCTACGCAACGGGAGGGGCCACAACAGTGAGAGGTCCGCATACCGCAAAAAAAAAAGAAAGTAAAAAACAAGAAGAGTAGAGTGATTACCTGTCAGTTGATGCTGGCAGGTCAAAGAAAGAAGAGGACTAACACAGCAGTGTGGGGGCTGTCGGTGACAGATGAGAGCGGCATCTCAGTAGAGCGGCAGCAGTAAAAACTGGATTGGAGAAGGGGGATTGAGACAATGAGTTTTGACAGTTCTCGAGAGGACCTTTGCTACAGAGGGGAGCATATAAATGGACAGTAGCTGGAGGCGGGATATGGGATCAGCTGAGGATATCTTTTAAATATAAGAGAACAAATAGCATGATGTGGTACAGGAGGAACTGAGAATTGAGAATTGAGAATGATGTGGTACAGGAGGTACTACTGATGGTGAAGGAAAGACACAGACATATTGCTGCAGTGACCTCCTTGAGTAGCAGAGGTGACCTTTGGGAAAATGGACGGTTCATCCACAGTAACAAGAGGGAAGCAGCGTCTACAGGTACGGATGCTGGTAGTTGGGTAAATGTGGTGGTGGGACTTTGCAAACATTCTCTTCTGATTGTTGAAGTTCCTATGCCTCAGTCTCCTTATCCGTGATGGGCATTATAATATCTCTCTTCCAAGGTTATTGTGAGAATTGAATGAGACAAGATAGTAAAATGTTAGTGTCATGCCTCATACAATTTTTGAGCTCAACTTATAGCAACTCCTTCATCTCCCTCCTTATTTGTTATGATTAGTATTATTGTTATTGATTCCTAACATTTACTGAGCATTTACAGTGTAGCAGTCTGTGCTGAGTACTTGGTACGTGTTTCTCACAGAATGGTCCTTCCACGTTTGTGGGATCTTATTGAGACCTTCTAAGCTGTCTCAAGGAACCAGTTTGGGATTTCGTTAACTACTTCATTATATTTTTTCCTCTCCAGTTTTCCCTTCATAACTTAAATGGTCATCAGCTCCATGGGAGAAGATTTTGTCAGCAACTGCTCTGGTCCAGGTTTTTAACATTTGTTCATTTACCCTGCTTCACCTGGAGAGCAGTGGCTTGTGGCTGGGACCCAGACACCTACTTTCCATCGAACATCCTTTGTGGGCTAAGATGGAATGTGGTAGGTAGGCTGGGCTAAGACCTTTGTCAACTCTGGGTGTATTTGATGTTGGCGCCTCTGAAACTACGTCAGAATGGTAAAAATCCCCCCAAACAGCAACTGGCATTTGTTCAAGCATTCTCCTTCTTCTTTGGGGGTAGTGAAATCGGAGATGAATCAGTAATGACCAGCTCCAGAACAGCAATATTCTCAATTGGGAAAAGCCAAGTTAGGACTCAAGTGCCTCAGAGGTCCACTGAGCATCTGGATTTTCTCATCGCTTGGACACATTCTCTTTTACTCTTTGAAATGAGTACAAATTTCTCTGCTGAGGATCCCCTCATCAAAATCCATCAATCACAAGAAATCTCAGCTCTCCTAAAAGATGGTCTTCAGGGAAAGAAGATTCCCATTCTGTTTTCACAAGTCTGTTTCAAAGGGAAAGTGTCATCGGTCAGCCCCTGACCTTGAGTGGCTCGTGCAAAGAATAAGATCAAGAGAGGCCATTGTGTTCCTAGGGAACCCCAGTGCAGAGAGTACCCAGTGCTGTTTTTTGAGTTGTTTCTTTTCAGGGTATGGACAGCTCCAAGAAGATACATTATCAACAGCCCCCTGGAACTGGTTTGAGCCTTAAGCCCGACCACAAGACTGGAGCTTGCGCAGACAAAATAGTGTCCAAAAATTACCTTTGCTTCATTTCAATGCTAAAATCTCCTCCCCAGGTGGAGCTTAGGCCCCATTAACATAACAGGCAATGCATGAAAGAAGCATGTTTCCAAATTGTGCACACGTGAGATTATGCCTGCCTTCATATGTAATGACAAAACTTTCCTGCTTGGATATTCATCCCCTGCCCTAATAAAAGAACTAACCTTTCCTTGCGGGGGAGCCATGGCTTTGGGAAATGAATCACCATGACCTCCTTATTTGCTGCAAATAATATCTTCACTTTGTGTGAGAATTTTTCTTGGTGTTGTCTCTGACTAAAAACTCACCAAGAAGCTATAGCCCCTTTTGGATTGGCAACAAAAGCAGTAAGAGTCAGTGTCTTCCCCTTGCTGACCAATTTTTATCAATCAGTGGCTCTTTTTCCCATATCAAAGACATGGACATTCTGGCACTCTTACGTGCTTGAGACCTGAAAATCAGGGCTTACCCAAATCTGTTTCCTCTGAGGAAGCAATTGATTACATGGACCATTGGAACGACCCTGATGTTTTATAATACAATCACAGGGTTCTTCATTACGAGATGAGCAGTCCCCAAAGTGAACAAATATTACTACAGGGTAAGGGATCTTTATTTCTCTTATGGGGTGCCTACTTTGCATTGAACTTGATGGTTTATATATACCATCTCACGTCTTGCAGCTCTCCTATAGGCTAAGTATAGGTATCCCGAATGTGAAGCTGAAAAAAGAGACTCAGAAAGGATAAGGACTTTGCCCAAATTCACACAGCCGATGAGCGATGGAGCTCACATTTGTACCTAAGTCTACTTAAGTGTATATAAACTCTGGTCTGTCTTTTAGACAGACCTTTAACTTTTACCCACCAAAGGATATTACCCCCTTATTGATTTCAACAATATTGAACATGTCTGAGGGTTGTAGAGTCCTTCTGTGACACTGCTTTATAATGCCCATATGGCTTCACTTGGAGACATCCTGGAAGCTGTAAGTTCTTAAATAATGTCTCTTCAACTTGGCTACACTCACAGTGCCAGTAGAAGACAGATGATCCACGGCTGTGCATGGTATCATTGCAAGCTAACGTGTTACTCTGTAGTCTTGGGTTGCCATCCCCTGGAGTGTTTTGATGCGATCAGTTGTCAGTTGCAGGTCTGTTGTTTCTCTCAGCAGAAGCCCAGCCAGTGGAAGATGACAGCCCCAAAGCCCTGCCTGTGTTAGTGGAGCTATCGAACTCGGATAATGACATAAATGAGTCGGTGTTCATCTGGGGAATCTCAGACAAAGCAGCCCAGAGGAAAACCATCTCTGTCGATGAAGGTTTGTTTCACTTGCAACGGGAAAATCAGCAGCAGCAGCAACCAGAGCCAGTGCTCAGGCTGGGGAGAGGGAAAGGGAAGCTGAAGCTGCCACATGTGAGTAGCATTTTATGATTTCTCTGCAACTGGAAAGGAATGCTGGGGAGGGGGCTTGGCTGTGAGGTGGGCGTGCATGTGTGGCTTGGAGCTTTCTGGGTGGCTGAGGGTAGGGGAGATGGTTTTCACAATTAACAAGTACATTGAGGATCTGCCAAAGGAAGTGCAAGAGCAGGCTCACACGCACTTGCATTTTCTCCTCGGATCATAATATATGTAAGCAGCAGGTGGGGAATTTTTTCTTTTTGTTTTTTTTCTTCCTCTTCTTCATCCTTGAGAGTGGGTTACATAGCAGAAAGCGCAGCCCGAGAGAGGCTTCCTGAGCAGAAGGACTGTTTTCTTTCCGAAGAGATTTTCTTTCCCAAGTTTGTTTTGCAGGTGTGGTGTGGAGATCTCTATTCTTTTGCCATTGAGCTGCCCTTCTGCAGGGGCGTTTGCGTCCCGCTAACCACAAAGGGGCGAGGGTGACTTTTGTGTCTCTGGTTCTCAGCTCAAGTTGTCTGTAGTAAAGAGCACCAAATCCAACATAGTTTAACCTCTCAGTTGTCACTGTTAAAAGAGTTCAGTGAGCACAGCACAGGCACAGGAAACATGGGGTGCCTTTCATGCATCTGCTCAGCAGGTCTCTCAGGGTTGGCAGCATCAATCTTGAACTTTGGGAAAGTTTTTTTTTTTTTTTTTTGGACCAAGCTCTGGAATTTACTGTGGAACATTGGATAGGCTGAAGCTGAAAAGGGGCAGGAGAGAATATTGTTGCTTTAAAGCACTTGTGCAGCCAGCAGCAGGTGGTTGTAACATGGGGAGCTGGTTAGTGTCTTTGGGTTATTGTTACTGATGCTAAGTAATGTGCTGAGTGAAAGTACACCTGGTCATGGACTTGCTGTATTCTGGTTGTCAGAAGACACATGTGCTTGCGTGTTGTTTGTTTTCTCATCCCTGCTTCCTTCCTTCTCTCTTCAGAAGCTTTGACGTGGCTGAGCATGTCATGCTGAGTGTTTACCTGCTTGAGCATCTACAGTAAATACATACAAGTTCATCCTCTCCAAGAGGAGGGGAACAGGGGCAGAAGGAGGGAGCCAGGGAGGGACCCATTGTTGCTCATCTTAAGGGCAGGCTTTGAGCAGCCGTGCATGACGACGAGGGTAGAAGAGTCAGAGACACTTCACACTGGGACTTGGCCAGGAGGAGAGCGGTCAGCCAATGCGTGAGTGCATAACTGAATGCTCTTGTGCTGGAGGGTCAGGGCACAGCTCCTGAGTTGCTATGGTGTGTGCGTGATACATGAACCAAGGGAAGAACTTCACCGGGAATCCTCTCACCCAGGCAGTGCTTTCTGACCTTTCTCATACCTTGGCATTCCAGGGAAACAGACAAGGTGGCTCAAAGCTGGGGATGAGTGGCTAGGTGGCTCAAGTGACCATCCCAGTGGAAAGCGTTCAGTAGTTGGGACATCACGCTATCTGGAACCTGCCCATGGCACAAAGCTATGCCTTGGCATCCAGGTTGGGGGGATCTAATTTAAACAACCCAGGGAAAAACAAAGAAATGAGGCAAGGTGAGTAACCTGATGTCCATGCTTTGCTATTACTTATTTTTCCTATCACTAGTAACAATGCATTGAGGAAACATTACAAAGTGTCTCTTTTTTTTTTTAATTTTTTCCTAATCTCAATCTTTTATCACCTCTGGTTCTTCTCTGTTCTCTCAGTCTTTGTCCAAGCATGCCTTTTTGACACAAATGTAACTACAGTCTGGATATATTCATTTACTCTTCTTCTTTTCCAATATTATTCTATAAACACTTTCCCATCTTCCAGTACAGTTTCACATAAATGATTAATTGTGGCTGGATTAAATGGATTAATCCCTTAAGTGGGTATGCTACAATCTGTTTAGCAACTGTTGACTATTTAAATTGCTTCTAGTTTTCCCATGATTGTAATGCCACTCTGAATATGTTCTGCGCATAAAGCAGTTTTACTTCTCTTTCTTTAAAAAAAAAAAAATTGGGTGGATTTTGGATTCAAAAAAGGATGAATTCTCAACAGTGATATCAGAGAGGTAAAAAATATGGACATTTTAGTGGCTCTTCCTGCTTATTACCAAACTGTTCCCTGAAACATGTTTCTTTTGCCCCAAACCATCCGTAATATGGTCTAGGTAAATATCAGTTGATCTAGAGCCTTACGCACATTAGATTTCCTCTCTCTCTCTGAATGAGGAGCTATGAAGACGTACTCATCACTTTTTTTCAATTTGTTTTTGAGTCCTAGTAAGCCAGGCACTAGGCACTGTGATCCTCACCAGGACAAGCCTACAGCTCCTCAGGTGCCTTCACTTTGTCAGTGACTCCCATGAGGCATGCAGGTTTAGCAGCCTCCCCTTTCCATCTCTGTAGGGGTGAAGAAGGGAGGGGCAGAAACTCTCCATCCTGTACCAGAGTGCCTGAGGAAGATGAGCAGGGGTCACGGCTTGAGGGGTGGGAGGAGCCAGCCCAGAATTCTCTCCAAGCCCTGGAGCTCAAGTCCAGCAGGCTCCCTGGCCCTTCCATCTTCCTCTCCAGCCCTAACAGAGCCAGTATAGAGACAAACTCCTGCCTTGGACAGGATTTGAGACAGAGGCCTCACAGGGAAGGGGGAATGGGGTCCTTGGGAAGGCAAGAAGTGGCTAAGCTTATTGGGAAAAAAGGAACATGTTTTAAGGTCTCCACTGCTAGGGGTACTTCTCCCGAATGCATGTGCTTTCACGATGGGAGTCCAACAGGGCTGAATGCCAACTCTGATCAAATAAGAGTGGTTGAATGCTCCTTTCTCAGTGCCTACCTCCCTTAAGGATAATTTTATCAACAATTTATTTTCTTCTTTTATGTGGCCCATGTATCTGGTCAATTTGGAGATTAATCAGTGCTGTTCTGACCTCCTGTGTAGCTCCCCATAAATCACTTCAGTGCTAATCTCTTTTGTTCATTTAGTAATTATTTGTGCAAAATCCAGGAGTGTCCAGTGGGAGCCACATAGAAACTCAGCATATATTTGCCCACCCTGACCTACACAAGTGGAAACTGACAGTGTCTTGGGAGTGGGATTTTCCTGCCCATAGATAAGTGGGTTTGACAAATGTGGGGGTGTTTTAGGAGCTGTATTGACTCAGTGGGCAAGGGCTTAATAGAGAGAGCTGCTTCACAAAATTGGTGGGCCACTGGTGCATATGAATTGGAGGTGATGGGGCAGTGGCCTGAGAAGGAAAGGAGGCCTTGCTGCTTCAGATGCTGTGCAGACAGGGAGAAATGGTGAGCTCATGGTCTGCGGGAGAGAATAAAGCTTTGGTCTGCTAAGGATACGACAAGAGGCTTTTAAACTGTAGCACATGTATTTAGGAAAGACATTAGTAAGGACTCCCCACATGATATCACTCATTCTTTATTGTATTATTGGTTGAAGATCTAGTTTTCCTGCAGGATTATACTCTGGGAGAGCAAGTATGGCGTGTGCTTAATTCCCTGCTGCAACCCCACTTCTCTAAAGTTTGCCGTGTGCCAGGACATGTTTTAAGGGCACATCTACATTATTGTGTTTAATCCTCACAACAATCCTTGCAGTGTTTACTATTATTAGTCCCATTTTACAGATTTGAAAACTGAGAGACAAGGAGGTTATGCTGGAGGGCGTGTAGGGTCAGGGGTTCAGAAGGAGGAGACATTGAGAAAGGGAAAGAGTCTCAGGCCACTCAAAGTGTCAAGACCACAACCTCAGCCAAAGAAGTCAAGTTTCAGCGTCTGAGTTCTTAATCCCTGAGCCATCAACTCTTTTAACATCGGCTGAGGGAATGATTGAAAGTCTAAGAGAATGTTAAAACATGACTGTACAGCTAAAATATACTGTAGCAGTAATAGCAATGATGATGGTGATTTTTATAACCAAGCTACTGTTTAATATGCACCAGTCCCTTTGTACCAAAGTTTTGTATGTGCATTTTGAATTCATTCTCACAACAGCCTTATAAGATGACCACCATCCTTATCTATATTTCACCATGAAGAAACTCAGGCTCTGAGATGTTATACAACTTGTCCAAAGTCACAAAGCAAGTGAGTCTGTCTCTGACATCTGTTATCTATGACCACACCTCACTGGTGTACCAACAGTTAGCACTGGATCAAGGGCCAGAGTAGTCACAAGCAAGGTTCTCCTGGGACAGTGGAGGTGAGCTCCATGGCCTCTTTTGATCTCTTTGGACTTAGGGTCCTGGGAAGTCTTTTAGAACCACCTCCCATGATGCTGCACAAAAAGCTTCGGTCTTAGCCCATGCCTGGTACTGCCTCAAAGGCAAGTTCCTAAAGGAAGAATTCTCTGAAAAAATATCATCATGAGGCAAGTCACTGGTGCACCTGTAGGGAAAAGACAGGAATCCCAGCCAAGAAGCCAGCTTTGTTCAATGCTCTAGACCTGCACTGTCCAATATGGTAGCCGTTAGCCTCATGTGGCTGTTGAGCACTTGAACTGTGTGTGGCTGGTTCAAACGGAGGTGTGCCATCAGTGTACAAATATGCATCGGATCTCAGTGGCTTAGTAGTAAAACATGGAGACTAGCAATAAATTTGTATTGATTACATATTGAAATGATAATGTTTGGCATATAATGGATTAAATAAAATATATTCTTAACATTAAGTTTACCTGTTTTAAAAGGTAAAAACCTTTTTAAAAGTTGTGGTAAAATACACATAACATAAAATTGACCATATTAACCATTTTTCAGAGTACAGTTCTATAACCAATCTCCAAAACTCTTTTATCTTGCAAACTTGGTGCTCTATACCCATTAAACAACTCCCCATTCCCCCTTCCCGCAGCTCCTGGCAACCACTCTTCTACTTTCCGTCTTTATGAATTTGACTAGTCGAGGTACCTCATGTAAGTGGAATCACACAGTACTTGTCCTTTTGCGACTGGCTTATTTCACTTAGCATAATGCCCTCAAGGTTCATCCATGTTGTTGACTATGTCAGAATGCCCTTCCTTTATAAGGCTGAATAATATGCCATTGTATGTAGGCACCACATTTCGTTTGTACGTTTAACTGTCAAAGGACACAAGGTTTGCTTTCACCTCCTTTTACTTTTCCTCGGTGTGGCTTCTACAAGCCTTTAAAATTGCATATGTGTCTTGTATTTATGGTTTATGTTACATTTCTACTGGACAATGCTGCTCTGAATTTTCCTCTCTTCTTCAGTGTTTCCTCCTTCTCCTCCCTTCACCAGGTGTTAGTTTGGCCTCTCTCTTCCCCCTTCCCTGAGACCTGAGCCAAGAAGATTAGCTCTGGGGGCTTCCCTGGTGGCGCAGTGGTTGAGAGTCCGCCTGCCGATGCAGGTGACACGGGTTCGTGCCCTGGTCCGGGAAGATCCCACATGCCACGTAGCGGCTGAGCCCGTGAGCCATGGCCGCTGAGCCTGTGCGTCCGGAGCCTGTGCTCCGCAACGGGAGGGGCCACAGCAGTGAGGAGGCCCGTGTACCGCAAAAAAAAAAAAAAAAAAGAATATTAGCTCTGATTAAGCACTCCCTTTCATAAGGATCTATGAAAGACTGTCACATTAGGCAAAGTTTTCTGTAATTGAATGAAACTGTGACATAGCTCAAGGTAGCTTTTTCCATAATACATAAGTAGAAGGCCCAATAAATTGGGACTGAGAAGGAAAAGCTTTTGAAGTGATTTGATGTTTTTAAAAGTCAACAGCTTTCCTCAGCTCACAGTCTGAGAGAGAATTTTATTAACCACCAAGCAAAGAGGAGTACAAAACCAATGAAGCATAAATTCACAGCAGAGATCTATGCCAGCCTCTCACTTCTGAAGTACAGATTTTGTAGAAAGACCTGGGTATCTGGAGATTCAAGGCATTGGAATCTTGTCAGTATCTTTTGAATTTCCCATTACTTATAGGATATAACTCAAAAATTGAAAGCCTTTCAACTTTCCAATTTCCTTTCCCACCACTCCCCACAGGCCCCTCTATAAGAAGATAAGTATTACTGTTTAGTCTCCAAATCTACAGTGCAATCCCAGGCCTCCCAGCCTTGACAATGTTCTTACTTTAACCTGGGAGACCCTACCCCATGCATATACACCTGGTGAAATCTTACTCCTTCTTCAGGACAAAGTTCAAAGTCACCATCTCTGTGAAGCATTCCTTGACTCCAGTGCCCATTAGGTTCCCAACAGTAAACACTCCAGTTGGCACACTCCAATGATTGGTTAAAGGATGTCTCATGATGGCGCTCTTTACAAAGGTGTGCAAGGTTAAGTGTAGCCAAGATGAGATGGTGAAGCAGCCCAAGACTAGTGACCACTAGAATCAGGAAAGAAAAAACAGTTCCCAGAACTTGCCCAGATTTGTAAGAGGGACCTCCAGACAGAAGCTGTGGCCTGTCCTAGAACACCTGCAGTGAGACAGGAGGGGATCTCTCTCCTCCACCCTCGGGTGTCCTCCCATCAACTGAACCCATCTAGAAGTGGGAAAGCACAAGTGCGCAGAGGATACCGCTCATAGACAAAGCCTCCAAGAGCACAGGGCAGGTGGAAATGTGGAGTGTGCCTCTAGAAGGACTAACAGAGATGCTCTAGCACAAGCCCTTACCCCATCTCCAGAAACACCCCCTCTCTTCCCAAGACTCCTAAGAGGAACTGTTTATACCATAAGATAATGCTTGTCATATTGTATTTGTATTGTTGAATTCACTGTCTTTTCCCCAGCTACTCAGGAGACCATGAGCTCTTTGAAGGTCAGACTCATTCCTCCCATTCATATATATATTTCTGACACCTAGCAAAGTACTTGGGAGTAAATAGGTACTATATAAATATGGAGTGAATTAATGTGGTCCTTTATCACATTTTTCCCCTAAGTCCCACACTGGAATCTGGATGATCTACAGTGAGTCTAGATTGGGAATTTCTCAATGAATTGGATACATAGGACTAATACCCTCCTTTGAGTCCCAGCTAAGGTGCTAAAATGATTTGAATAAATGATACTCAGTGCCTTGTTATGCTGTAATTGGTAGCACATTAAATTGTGAGGAATTGAGGAACTTGAACATAAGTGGCAGGAATCAGCAGTAAGTTAGATCGACTAAGAAAATAAGTGTTTGTGTAGGTGCCCAGGAGAAATGTACTATATATACTGTGATGAGAGTTGCATGCACAGTGAGAAATGCTGGCCAGGGCAATGTGGAGACTGGACACTGAAGGGAACATTTGAGTCTCAGGTTGACACAGCCATGGTTGTTCCAGGAATAAGGTTCTACCAGGCCAACTGGATTCCTAACCAAACCAATGAGTGAAGACATATCTCTGAAATATGTCAATGTATCTCAGTTCTTGCTCACTCTACTGGGTTTAATTTTTAACCTGGAGTTTGGAGGTTGTATTATTTTCCTAGGACTGCCATAACAGAGTACCACAAACTGGGTAGCTTCAGACAAGAGAAATGTGTTCTCTCACAGTTCTGCTGGCCAGAATCTTGAAATGAAGGTGTCAGCAGGGCAATCCTCCCTCTGAAGCCTCTAGGGGAGATTGCTTCATCGCCTCTCCCAGCTTCTGGTGGCTCTAAACTCTCCTTGGCTTGGGACATAACTCCAATCTCTGCCTCTGCCTCCATCTTCACATGGCCTTTTCCCCTCTGTGTCTGTGCCTTAAATCTCCCTTTTCTTTCTCTAATAAGGACACCATTTATTGGATTTAGGGCTCACCCTAAATCTACGATAATCTCATCTGGAGATCCTTAATTATTGCTGCAAAGATCTTGTTTCCAAATAAGGTCACACTCACAAGTAGTGAGGGTTTAGAAATGTACATCCCTTTTGGGGACCACCATCCAACCCACCACAGAGGTTACGTTAGTTCTGGTTAGTTAGCCTCCTTTCCAAAGCCAAGCCCTTCCCTCTAGTCCATGTTTTCTCATCTTCTTGAATCTAAGATCTTGTCCCCATCCATTATTTCTATTTTCTCTTTTGCATATTTAACGTTTTTGCCTTGCTCCTTCCCTTCAGGGTAAAAACAAACCACCTTCTCACTGCCTGATTGTACCTTCAAAATTTAAATCCTTTTCCAATACCACCACACCTCACAAAACTCCCCTCCCCACTACCACTCCAAGGAAGGACCCGCCCTCCCCCTTTACTTCTCACACATTTCTGGGCTTTTGCTCTCATCAAAAAAGAAGCACCTTTCTGAAGTAACCAGGAAAGTTCAGGTTGCCCAACCTTACAAATACAGGTTCTCTTTGGTCCTTCTGACCCTCTCTGCAATATCTAATTATCTTGGCTATCTCTTCCTGCTTGGAGTTTCTCTCTTACCTCAAGGTGTCAAGTTAGGGCTTGCAGGGAAAAATCTCCCTCAACTATATCCTTCCCAGCTGCTAATGGATTATTATCCTGAACTTAACATTTGTTGGGTTCCTTCCCTCTATACCACACGGGTTGACTTTTCTTTAAAAATCTACTTAAAGAAAAATAACATTTCTGACACCAGCCAAGTATTCAAAAGGTGGCTTTGTTACTGAACCAAACTTGGGTCTGCTTGCCCTCACGCAGTAAAGCCAAACTACTGACACCAAGTTGTGGTAAAGGAAAGTGTGGCATTTACTGCAGGCCCCCAAACAAGGAGAAGGGGCAGCTCAAGCTCAAAAGACCTGAACTCCCCTATTGCTTTCAGGCAAGGGGTTTTAAAGGCAGTGTGAGGGAGGGGACTTCAGAGTGTGATCGACTCACGCACAATTCTCAGATTGGTTGGCATCAAGGTGAGGTTTCAAGCATCATCGGCCTTCTGGTTTCAACCAGTCTAGGGTCTATGTGCTGTGGTCAGCAGTTTTCCTCTGGTGAGGGTCTGCTCCCTGTAAAAACAACTTAGGAATATGTGTCAGGCCTTTATCTGTATCTTTCAGGGAACTGAGAGTTTGGTGATTCTTCGATGTGGCAGACTTATAGTCTAAATTGTTACCAGTTCCCCAGCCCAACAGCTATTCTTTGTTTCTACATCTTCAGGTTTCCTCATCATTAACTCTTGAGCCAGCCTTTTGAGACTCAGAGGAAGCCTGGGAGACTAAAGCAAAAGCCTTTTACTTCAAAGGACAGGGACACAGGGGCTCGTATACAGGTTCAGCTTCTTATTTTTAAATAAAAATACTTATTACAACAAAAATACCATTCCCATCCCTGACGTAGTATTACATCTGTTCAACAGGTTTGAGCCATCTAGTCTTACCTAGTTATCACCTGGCCTCGGAAAGGCATCCAAGATAAGGGCACAGTCCAGTGCTCTGCTGTTTCATAAGACACGGATTCAGACTCTGACCACAGTGACGCCCACCACCTCCTTTCCATGGCAGGGCTTTATAGGTTCTGCTGATGAAGGGGCCTGCAATGCACAGTGGCTCCTGGCCATTCACTAATTGGTCAGTCTGTGGGTGTGTTACTGTGGCCCTTCCCAGTGCTAACAAGAGAAGAGGGATTTGTGAATTCAGCTGTTGTTTAGACTCCAGCCAGCAGCAAAATCTGTGATCCATGGATGCTCCCCTACAACCTTGGTTTTAGTTGTTTTCTTAGAAAAGCATCCATTTCATCAAGATATTCAAGGCCATTGGAGTAAATCTGTATATGGTATTCTTCTATAAAATTGCAACTCCTTCTATATTGGCAGTTATGTCTCTTCTTATTCCTAATATTACTCTTTTGTGTTTTCTCCATCTTTCTTTTTATATTTTAATTTATCTTTTCAACAGACCGCTTTGAGTTTTACTGATTAATTTTAGTTATCCATTTCATTGATTTGGTTTTATTAAACTTTTATTAATATAGAGTATACGTACAAGAAGGTAAGCATAGTATAGCTCAGTGTATTTTCACAAAGTAAACACATTCATGTAATCACTAGATCAAGAAATAAAATGGTACCAGCACAGCAGCCCAGGAGCCTCCTGGGAGTCCTTCCAGTCACCTGCCCCCTAAGGGTAGCATTATCCTCCCTTTGAACAGCAGAAATTCATTTTGCCTGTCAGTCCTTCTACTTCTTATACAATCTACTCATATAAAATATATGTATTCTTTTGTGTCTGGTTTTACTCACTATTATGGACAGTTTCTCACCTGTAACCTACTTTGAGTGTTATCAAGATTGGAGACAATGAGTGTCAGTTACCTGCACAGGGGCTGGCCATAGCAGATACGTAAGTGAGTTATTATCATGAAAAGGGGGCATTATCTGCAGACGGGTGATGTGGGAACGAGGAGGGGAGGGGAGGAGTGTGTGCAGTGGACAAAGCTCAGCTAATTTACCCTGACTAGTTTCCAAACATGGTCAGGGCCATGATAGGAAGACCCATGTAGGAAAGCAGGATTTTGGTAATTCCTTTCCAACCACCTGATGACATGGTAAGTGTACCAGGTTTCATTATTTTCCAACAGTCCATTATAAAAATTTTCAAACCCATTGAAACACTGAATTTACAGCAAACACCCATGTACCCACCACCTGGCTTCTATAATTAACATTTTGCTCTTCATGCTTGAGCACATATTTATGTCTGTCCATTCATCAATCCATTTTTGTTTTTTATGCATTTTAGAGGAAGTTGCTTTAGTAGTAGGGTTTTTTTAAAAAAAAATTAGGTGAAATTCACATAACATAAAATTAGCCATTTTAAACTGAGTAACTCAGTGTTATTTAGTGCATTTATGTTGTGTATCACATCTATCTAGTTCCAAAACCTTTCTGTCACTCCAGAATAAAGCCCCTTATCAACTAAGCCATTACTCTTCATTCCTTCTTCCTCCCAGCTCCTGGTGACCTCCAATCTATCTGTTTCTATATTTACCTATTCTAGATATTTAATGTAAACAGAATCATACAATATGTGACCTTTTGTGTCTGGTTTCTTTCACTTAGCATAATGTTTTTAAAATTCATCCATGATGTAGCACATTCCTTTTTATGGTTGAATGATATTCCATTGTGTGAGTACACCAGAGTTTGTATACCCGTTCATCCATTGATGGACATTTGGGTGGCTTTCACCTTTTGGCTATTGTGTATCTGAGAATTTGTGTACAAAGATATGGTTAAGTACTTGCCTTCAATTTGGGGAAAATATACGTAAGAATAGAATTTCTGGGTCATATGGTAATTCTATGTTTAACTTTTTGTGGAACCGCCAAACTATCTTTCTGGTATGGTAGTAAGTTTTTAAGCCCCAGGAAATCTCTTGCTCAAGATGGGCATACTTTTCCTAAGATTAGATGGCATACCTCCATGGCCAGCTATTAGCATTAATTTAGCCCCAGTTCGATTAGCCTCCTTTCTGGATAAAATACAGAGGGGTTTTATGGCACATGAGAGGAGATGCTGCTTAAGCAGCCTACAATTTCCTCTTGTCTCTTATAGGGTGTGTCAATTCAACTGTCAGTGGAGGGGCAGGGTGTATAATCTCTTGGGATATAGACTACTCAATTAATGATTCCTGTTGTATAATCAGTGAGTCTCCATTCCAGGAAACTGCCACATGGAGCAAGACCACTCTGATACCACAGAAAGCAGCACCAGGTCCCCTTATAATTTCCTGGGTTATGCTAGGAGTTAAGTACAACAGATTTGGGTTGGAGAGAGAGGAATTTGCCAAAGAGATGCATGGGAGTGGCAATCCTTGGAATAGACGCTGACAGCTGGCGTGAGATTTCTGAGGGCTGCCCTGCTCTGTGAGCCTGAGAAAACAGGAGACATTCCAACTATTGTATGATATCATCTGTGTCTTAGTAGCATTTGTTTTTAAACTATGGACTTAATTGCTGTTACATTGGCTCTTATATCTTTTTTCCCCAAAAGTTGAATCTTTGAAATTCCCATGAAAGCACATTCAGTTGCCGTTTCTGTTCCAACTTGATGACAGAATCATCCCTAATAATGAAAACAAATTTGTTATTGGCAAAGCAGTCCCAGGTGTTGCTTTTGGAGAGTCAGGAAGGGGAAGCAAAACGTCTCAGAGTGGCCCAGAGATTGCAACAGATTAACAAAGGCTGTTTGCAAACAGGCCAATAATCCACCACTTTGCACATCATGTTATCATGTGCAAATCCCATTCACAAAAACCTGGTGGAGTCAGCAGAGGGGGTGCTGGTGGATCTTGATCTTCAGGTAAAGAACTCCAGATCAAAAAGGATATGTAACTTATTCAAGGCCATAGAGCTAGCAAGGAACAGGTTCAGAGCGCAAATCCTGTGCTGTTTCCAGTGTGGGAGAAAAAGAGAATGATCAGCCAAGGTGCTGGGGAAATAAAACTTTGGAGTCACCTAGAAACTGGTTTGGGCTGTTGGAACAGTGACTCGGTCACTGACCAGCCATGTAACCACTAGTTCACTCAGCCCCTTATCTTCATTTTCTTCACTTTCAGTGGAGCTGACGCTAGCTATAAGATTAACGTGAAGATAGAATGAAATAGTGTACATGAAGTACTTTACGTGCTAGCAATTGCAGGTGCTCAAAAAATTGTAGCTCTCCTGCCCCAACCAGATCATGCTAGCAGGTTCTAGAAAATCTGTTCCCACGACTTCTTCAACCCTTGTTCTTTTTCTCCTAAGTGTCCTAAATTGCACATGCCCTGACCCTAAGCAAAGTTCATCAGAGATATTAGCCTTGACATAAAAACAATGGGGGTGCTTTGAGATGAGGAGACACTTTGCAGTCAGAAGTTAGGGACAATCAATGTTCATTACTTAATTAGGATAAACTTCCATTTATATGTCCAGCTGTTAGGAAGCAAGACCTGATCAAAGGCCCATTAGTCACAAGGCTGGCTTGGCAAAGGGCCGCGTAGTTAAGGCAGTGAATTTAACATGAAAGGGAAGAGGGAACCGGAACACTGGGGCTTGGTACACTGTGCATTAGTGAGTCTTTTTGTCCTAGTTCTGCAAGCTTTCTTTAACAGAGGTTAACCCAGATGCTGAAGGCTGACTGTATCAAGCGTCCATGGCAGTCGTGAGCAAGTGGTAGCATTTCATCCCCTTGTCAAATTTCCAAATTGGGCAAACTTGAGAACAAGACTGAGAGGCAGAAATGTCTTGTCAAATTTCATGGAAATTGCTGGTCCCCAAAGACAGAAAGAAACCTTTCAGACCATTATAGGGCAGAACAGGGTTGACTGTCCTATGTCTGCTGCAGAATTTGGAACTTGCCGGACTTTGGAAAGGTCATTCAGTGTAGACCTTTGTACACTTATGTTCCAATAGCACTCATTCTTTAATATGGAATTCTCATTCGTGACAGTTGTAATATTAATGGTAATATTTATATCATTATGTTCTAAAACCAGACAG
Source organism: Delphinapterus leucas (assembly GCF_059928025.1). Classification (NCBI taxonomy): domain Eukaryota; kingdom Metazoa; phylum Chordata; class Mammalia; order Artiodactyla; family Monodontidae; genus Delphinapterus; species Delphinapterus leucas. The sequence continues at coordinate 38,144,243 of NC_143147.1, forward strand.
TGTGAGACACAAATTAATAAGCATTTGCTCAACACCCACAGGCCACCAGGTGCTGCTGCTACAATGGGGAGAGGTACTGCAGAAGTGGATGAAGAGATAAATGATTTATTTTTCACATTTTGTGAGCACATTTGCATTATACAAGCACTCTGCACATTTGCATAATCTGCTAGTTGAATGAATAAATTGACAGTGCATTGTGGAATTGCCTTCATGATGTGGTGAGGATATAATTGCTGTTATTGTTATAACTGATATCATTTGCTGAGTACCGACTGGACTGGGGGCGGGGGGGTGGGCCGAGGGGGGGGGTACCACGTGAGGACAGCAGAGGGCAATGGTTAAGAGCACCAAATCCGAAGCCACATTGCTGCGTTTGGTTCCTGACTCTGCTGCTTTCTAGCTGTGTAGGCTTCAAAAGCAGGTTGATTTCTTTGTGCTTCAGTTTCTGCATCTGTAGAATCGAAATGGTAACAGTGATACCTGCTTTGTAGGATTGTTATAAAGACTAAACAAAGTAACTTTTGTCATGTGATCAGAACAGTACTTGGCACAATGTAGTAATACTCATCATCATTAACCCCACCCACCCACCCACACGGGGCAAAGTGCCCGTTTTATAAAGGAGGAAGCTGATTCCTAATGCCTCAGGGGTAGAGTAGCCTTGAAATTCAGGTTGTGCTTGCTCCAAGTACATTCTCCTCCCACGAAGCCTGCGACATCCTGACACTGAATGGAGTGTGCTGACCCTGGCGTGCCCGCTGTCATGATGAGGCAGAGCTCTCTTGTGCCTCCCTCTCCAGAAATGAACATTTCACGAGCATGTACACATCCCAACTTTGCTGGAGCTGGGGTCACCATTTCCAAAAGAACGGTCTCTGCCTAAATGTACGAGGGCTCTAAGAAGTTCAAAGAGATTCCTACCGCACTTATAAGCACTTCTTCAGTTCTCGCTCTGTCTAGAATAGAAATGCAATCTCAGAGATGCTTTCATCCGAGAGATCAATCTCCCCAGGCTCCACTCCACACTCACTGTGGAGACAGCATGGTCCTGAGGGTCTGTAGTATGTTGAAGATCCTAGGGTTGGGGCTAGGCTGGAGGTGATGAGAGTTTTAAACTGGCATCACCAAAAACAGGACAGTCATTGTGGTGAGGAGAAATCACAGTCGGACTTCCCTGGTGGCGCAGGGGTTAAAAATCCGCCTGCCAATGCAGGGGACACGGGTTCGAGCCCTGGTCCAGGAAGATCCCACATGCCGCAGAGTAAGTAAGCCCATGTGCCACAACTACTGAGCCTGTGCTCTAGAGCCCACATGCCAAAACTACTGAAGCCCGTGCGCCTAGAGCCACAACAAGAGAAGCCACCACAGTGAGAAGCCTGTGCGCCCCAACGAAAAGTAGCCCCCGCTCGCCACAACTAGAGAAAGCCTGCGCAGCAATGAAGACCAAATGCAGCCATAAATAAATAAATAAATTGATTTTTTAAAAAAGAAAGAAATCACAGTCAAAGAAGGAACCAGAGATCAAGGTAAAGAAGCAGTAGAAGGTGCCCGTTCTGAAGAGCAAGGAAGTAAAATCGCAAGACAGGTCAATGCTGTAGCTGAGATAAATGGGCACTGGAGAGTGAAGCCTGAAGCAGGGTGGGGTGGGGAGCTCTAGGCAGTCTGAACCTACTGTTGTGAAGTGGCCTGTCCAGCTGCATTGGTGCCTGGATGTTTGCTTGTTTGAGAGGAGCTCTGCAGGGCTCGAGTCAAATAGGAGTCCCTTGATTTATCAAAGGAATCTCTAGAGTTTGAGTCCAGTGAGATTTAATCTGATGTTGAAGATCCTGTTCAGTCTTATAACAGTGAGGATACCTTAGGAAATGTCTGAGTCAGTGCAGCATATTAAAGTCATATCCATACTCAAGTATGCCAATGCAATAATTTGATGGGAGAAGCAAGGAGAAGAGAAATACTAAAGTCCTGTTGAGCAAACATTATCAGTAGCATTTCTCTTCAGTTTATCAGCAACCTATCATTACACAAATGAGAATTTCATTACTCCCAAGGGAGAGACTTGATTTCTGAGGTACCTCTAGGGCTATGAGGTCAATGGAGACAAATGATCTTTGGCTAAAATTCTGCATTCTTGTGGTATTACTTTGTTTCCAAACACGGAAGCAAAACACTGATCGGGAGTAACCAGGAAAGGAGACTCACCCACCCAGACTGAGTTATACCAATGTCTTTATTATTTGACAGAAGTAGATCATATTGGAGGGAGGTTAAGCTTTGTCTTATGCTGGGCTTAGTCCTGAACCGGGAAGATGATCCTACCGCTCTTAGAACATGGCATCGGCCCTTTATTGGGCAACCTTGGATTTTTCCATTTTACCCATCAAAAGTAATAGTAATTCTTGAATCAGCCTCTTCAGTGTCTTCCCCTTGAAAGAATAAAAGGATAAAGAGCCTGGATTTGCAGGGCTGGGAGGTCCTTCATGAACAGGCAAAATGCGCCCAATCATCACAGGGGAAACTTGTGAACCTGACAAAGACCTGTCTTCCAAATCCCTCGAATCTTTCCTCAGAACCAGCCCTACCCTTGTCTTTGTTCTAGATCAGTCATGTATCTGTATATGGTTTTGGTACTCTTTGGACTGGCTTCCTGGCTCCTTTATTTCTGTATTTGGCTTACTTTATGCACTTTCTTGAAAACTGTTTCTGCCTCTTCTCTAGCAACTCACTGGCAACCTTGGCAACTAACTTGAATGCTGCTCTCCCTATCCGCTTATGCCTCTTCCCCGCTGCTAGGGTTCTGGAGCCTAAATGGACTGGTAATGATAGATGTGCCTTCTCTTCCAACTTGGAGTGTTGACTACATTTGGCAACCTCCTGAAGGTGTTTCCTGAGATACCTCCCCCAGATCCCAGGGGGTATAGGCTCTGACTCATCCACTAGCTGCATGCCAGGAACTTTGCAAACACTGTGCTAAATACATCATATTAAGTCTCCCAACAACCCTCAAGAGGTAATTATTGTTAATTCTATTTAATGGAGAAATTTTGGATTGTGTTCTAGCCATTGTGTTGTTATGATGTAGAGATTCTGTATTCTGTTATATTCCTCTAAAGAGTTTTGATATATTTTATAGCAGGCAGTAACTTGTTTAGACTCAAATTGCACAAGACTCTGTCTTGCCTGTGGTAAGTGGCAGCTAAAATCTCAGTTCAACTCTTTTTTCCTTTAGCTGGGTGGTTTGCAGTCTGCTTCATGCATTTATAGTTCAAGGGTCAGCTACAGATATGGGCAGAGTTAATGCACAGAATCTGGTGCTCCCCTACTCTGGCATTCTCCTTTCTAGGCTTCCCTCTTCACTTTCCAGAGTCTGTGGCCACCTTGGATTCTGTCTCCAATTCCTCAGACCAGAAAGATGGCAAGTGTTCTCTTATCCCTTCAGCTGGCCTGTGTCACACTGTGACTATGGCCTACCCTAGAGTTGCAACAAAATGGAGATCTCACCCTCTGTTGAACTCTTCTTCCAAGTTTCGACTCCTTTCTAAAATCTGCCTGCTTTTGTTGTCTCTTCAGAGACTCTGGGTATATTTTGCCCTTTAAATATTTTGTCCTAAGTTTATAGCTGTTGTTCATGGAGACTGGTCTGCTGGGCACTTACTCCATCACACTGAAAGTAGAACTCCAGAAAATATTCAAAAGATACTATCAATAACTACTACCTTTATCATTATTCTCATGACCAGTCTTCTCTTGCTGAGTCACAGAATCACAGATAGCCTGGGCAGGCATTGTGAAGCAGACAGAAAAAAGGAACCAAGATATATCTCTGGAATATAGCATTAGTACCCCTCTACAAGGTTTGCAAAGCAGTGGTTCTTTCCAGAACTGTGTGGACGCATCACCCTTTCTGAGTCGCCATGTATATGTGGGGAGAAGGAGGCAGGGTCATTTTCTTGAGTAAGGCACAATTGATGAGGTGTTAATTCTTCTCCACCTACATCTCCCTCAGAGGACACATAGCAAACAGCTCTCACCCTGGAGACAGGAGGCTTGCCAAAGTGCATCAAATCTGCAGGACGTGACTGGACTGTGTTTTGGAGTGACTGAAGAGGCAGCAGCACCACGTCCAAGTTCTTTGTGCCTCTTAGTGGGTCACAGAAGAGAGCCAGCTCTCTCTTACAACCCCCCCCAATGGAGCTTGAAGTTTATCTGTGGGACAGGAGCCACAAGGTATGTTTCCCACAAGGAGTATGACTGTGCTCCTGGCAAGGGCTGAAAAGGAGATGGGACTGCTGTCAGGGAGGCCCTCCACGTCAGAGGACAGCAGAAATTGATATTCCTGACAACCAGACACTCCTTGGGTGCCTCCACAACCCAGAAACCACTCACCATCCACTGCACCAGTTTAAAAATATGAATACTTTATTTCTGCTTCCCCACTGTCCTGACCCCAACAGCACACGTGGCAACACAGCCATTATCACTAGTGTCAGGACCAAACCGGGATGACACTGGCAGCAGGAGACTGCAGAGATATGCTTACAAGCCAGATGATGGTCCAAGGGACTGTCATTCGTGGAGGTTGACCTCTGCCCCAATTATTCCCCTAAGCTGTACATAGTCAAAAGAAGTGAAAAGGAATGGAATCAGAAAGAGGAGGAAGGGAGAGGTCCAAGTGAAAAATGCTGTGAGGATGAGAATGTAGACTAGACATTGTCTAAGATTTAATAAACAGGACAGAGTTAAAAACAGAAAAACAGAAATGACAACAAAAGAAGCTGCCTGCTTTAGGCAGATGGAGAGTTCAGGGCCTATAAAGGAACTTGCAGTTCTAAGGATAAAGTGGGCTTTGCATCTTGTAAAGCTTGACTTTACACCTCTTCCACACACAGAACCCCAAATCTAGGTGCTGTAAAGAAGATTGGCAGATTTAACATGGAAATTCAACCTCTGTGGATTGAGAGGCACCCTCCAAAGGTGAAGAGATGAGTGAGAGAGTAGTAGAATCTATTTACAATATATGCATTCAAAAATATGTCAACAAAGATGACCCAGAGGAGGGAGACAATTAGGCAAGTCACAAATGCAGACACATGAATGGCCAAGAAACATTAAGAAAAAGGCTTCATTTCTCAAGGATTGATTGAAATGAAAATTAAAACAAGGAAATATCTTTTTTCACCTTATTAGACTAACAAAAGTGTAACTGATTTTTAACATCCAGTGTTGGTGTGAGATTGGTGGTGGTTGGGGGAGAAGACACTCATCTCATGATGCTGAGGTCCAAGTTAGAATTCTGCAGTCTTTTCAGGGGCAATTAATAGTGCCTGTTAGAAGTGAAGTGTGCTTGCCCTTTGAAAAACATTCCACTTTCATGAACCTGTCTTATAGACAGTCTTCCAAGGGCATAAGGATAAACATACAAGGGTATTCACTGCTACATGACTTGTAATTGCAAGAAATTAGAGACAACCTAACTGCTCAACAGTAGGGAAACTGTTAAAGAAATTATGGCAAATCCACTCCATTCCGTATCTAGGATTCAATATTCAAGAATACTATTCAGCTATTAAAGAGAATGAAGTACTTCTGTATGAATAACAGAGAAGCTTGTCCAAGACAATTGTTAAGTGGCAAAAGCAAGGAGTTGAATTTTCTATGTGTCAGAACTTTTCCCATTTCATCTTCTATAATTTTGTGGCTCTATGACTGGTACTGTTGTCACCATCCCCCATCCCATTTTAACCAAGGAGGCAATCAAGGCCGAGAGAGACTAAGTAAATTTCCAAGGTTGGCTTCAGAATTCATGTTCTTAACTATTATATTAGTGTATGTGTGTGTGTTTCACGTGTTCATAGAGACATGGAAAGTGTGTGTGTTTGGGAAAGACAATAATACAGTGTATTTCTGTAGGGTGCCACCCAATTCTCTCTTGAAAGCAAACAAGGCTAACGCTCAAAGTATTAGTTCGGTACTGGTGGCTCATAGCTCCCTCCCTCCCCAGGAACTGCCCTCTGATGAAGGGAGCTGCCTCCTCCAAGTTCACACCCCCTTCTGCAGGGGTTGAGGGATGGCTCACATCCAGTGTATGGTGGAAGGGGTGGCATACAAAGACCCCTTGCCTCCCTTTAGGACAATTCTGACAGTCCATCCCAGCTCCCAAGTTCCCCCTATGAATCAACTCCAGCCTTTTTGGAAACCACATCACAGTTCAACTTCTCCCTCTGCCCAGTCCTGTCTCTTTCACTCCTCTGTGACTCTGGTGACCAAGGGCACTTCTTAGTAACCACTGTGCAGGCTAATCTCCACCTCAGAGTTTATTCCTCAGGGAGCTGGAAGGTGGAGAGTAGAGGGGAGAGGGGACAAAACGACTTGCATTTAATATATATTTCTATTTTGTGTGAATTTTGTCCAGTGAGCAAGCAATACGTATATTAATTTCCAAAAGGCCATTGTAAAGCATAAAAACATAAAATTAAAAAGCATTGCTGTAATTCTATAGCCAAGAAAATTGGGACCCTAGAATCTGACTGGAGATTTGTGTCCAGGAAATAAAATAGCATGCCTTTCATTAATTTTTCAGGGTTCTCATCTGAAAACTAAAATGCCTTTCCACTGTGCCCGGATTTTCTCTCCTGATGCAACCAAAAAAAGAAAAAAAAAAAAAAATTTCCTCTTGCTCTTCCAAATTTTGTCTGGAAGTTTTGATATTTTTGAGTCTCCATGAGCTCTGCTGTCAGAGGGTGAAGGAAGCCTGCTGATCTCTCAAATCCCTGCCACAGAGAATAGGATGCACTAAACCTTGTCAGAGTTCCACATTTATTGTATAAAAGCAAAACAAAAGAGCTATGCATTTAGGTCATCGAGAGAGAGAGAGAGAGAGAGAGAGAGAGAGAGAGAGAGAGAGAAAGATTTGCTGATCCAACAGAGATTGATGTACTGGTTAGAACAGCAGCCTAGGGGCTTCCCTGGTGGCGCCGTGGTTAAGAATCTGCCTGCCAATGCAGGGGACACGGCTTCGAGCCCTGGTCTGGGAAGATCCCACATGCAGCGGAGCAACTAAGCCCGTGTGCCACAACTACTGAACCTGCGCTCTAGAGCCCTCGAGCCACAACTATTGAAGCCCGCATGCCTAGAGCCTGTGCTCCACAAAAGAAGCCACCTCAATGAGAAGCCCGCACACCACAATAAAGAGTAGCCCCCACTCCCTGCAACTAGAGAAAGCCCGCAAGGAGCCACAAAAACCCAACGCAGCCAAAAATAAAATAAATCAATTAAAAAACAAAAAAAGAACAGCAACCCCGTAATTTTCAGGTCTCCGTTTTACTTGTAAAATCAGTGCCCAGTTTGTCCGTTCATTCTCTGTGTATTCATTCATTCATTTCATCAAAAGTTTATTAAATGTTTACTACATGCTACCCCTTATTCTCTTGACAGGTGTACTGGCTTAATCATGGTCCGATGGAACAGCATAGTGACTTACTGATTGGTGAATTACTCTCTGGATGGTAGAAGGTACTGTTCATGAACTTGGTTCAGAGGAGGACAGCCTGCCATTGTACCTCTCACAGAAAGCTCTCTAGGGTTTAGATGAATTCGAGAGGATGTGAATCATTCTAGTCTATAGAAAAAGCTACTGGAGAATTTTCTTTCATGGGTGATTGCTGAGATTCCATATTATACCATGGGAAACAGAAGTAGGAGATTTCCTGTCAGTTTTAGATATCAGTGACATTGTGGTGACTGCTAATGATGGAGGAGCACTTGACCCCTGAAGAATATTAGGGTGAGTGATGAGATTATGAGCTGGTGATCACACATGCAAATGGGAATTGCAGGAAAGCAAAGTAGTCACTTAGGGAACAAAGAAATGAATAAGTAAATGAATGAAACTCAACTGTGCCTAGAAAAACGCTTTACATTCTGTAGGGGCTCAATAAACGTCACTAAAAGAAAATGGAGAAACTCAAGCACATGTACTAGGTAACTTTCTACCTCTCCGTCTTTCCTCCAACATACTTTTGAACACCTACTCTGTGTCAGATGTTAGACCAGGCACTGAAGGCTTTGCACAGGTTAAGCCAAACCAATCTTTGCAATTCCAAGCAGAACCATGGTCCACACTCCCTCCTACTCTTCTGTGTAACCAGACCTTTTAAAAGGTGCTTCTGTGTCCAGCGGGTGGGAACTGGGTGAAACAATAAGAGCTCGAAGTCATTTCACATGTCGTTTTTTAACTTAAACATAACTTCTTCTTGAAAATATTCTTTTGATAGAGGATTGCTCTCGGAACAACAGAAGCATTATGTCAGTGCTGTGATGATTGACTATTTTTAGATTCCCAGTTTAAGCAGAGTATGAAAGTGGAGCTGTCCAGGAGTGAGAAGAACAGGCAGCCAGGGAGCAGGGACCACTGGCATTATGGACACTAAGAGCAGCGGGCTGCTAGAGGAAAACCCAGGCTGACATTCAAGATCAACTGCATTGGAGACTAGATTGGACCTTAGCTAGTGGAAATCACTTTGGAAAGTTCACACATGGTTAGATCTGAGCATCATTTGCTTATTCTTTTGTTTTTTTAACATCTTTATTGGAGTATAATTGCTTTACGATGGTGTGTTAGCTTCTGCTGTATAACAAAGTGAATCAGCTATACATATACATATCTCCCCAAGTCTCCTCTCTCTTGTGTCTCCCTCCCACCCTCCCTATCCCACCCCTCTAGGTGGTCACAAAGCACTGAGCTTATCCCCCTGTGCTATGCAGCTGCTTCCCACTAGCTATCTATTTTATATTTGGTAGTGTATATATGTCCATGCCACTCTCTCACTTCGTCCCAGCTTACCCTTCCCCCTCTCCGTGTCCTCACGTCCATTCTCTACGTCTACGTCTTTATTCCTGTCCTGCCCCTAGGTTCTTCAGAACCGAGACCGTCATACAGAGTGAAGTAAGTCAGAAAGAGAAAAACAAATACTGTAGGCTAACACTTGCCTATTCTTGAGTAGTCCTCCAACAGCAGTGGAAATGGCATATTTAGGTGAAACCTTGCTGATTTGACACCAGTAGACAAAAAGATGATTCAAATTGAAATGTCCCCAGGCAGGTACCATGGAGGAGAGAAGCAGCCAGGTGACACCAATGGCAAATTGGAGAGCCTGCGCTACAAGGAAGGGTTCATCAGATACTAAATTCAAGCCTATTATAACCTTGTGGGAATTCAGGCCCTGAGGTGTCATAACTTGCAAAGTTTCAAGAGAAGCAGGAAATCTTGACCTTTATTGAAATTTCTCAATTTTTTTTTTTTTAAATAGGCACTATCCAGAGACATATACTGGTTAGGCTTCACCAATGGGGGGCACCAGCTGGTAAATTGTCCTCATAGTCAATGATGTAAAGGAAAACAGAGAAGATGAATATAATGTGCAGCAGGTGTTGTCATGGCAACCAGATAGGGGTCCAGGTGATGCTGAGGCAGTGTAACTTCCTTCCTTCTTTCCTTTTTTCTGCTTTTTGCTTGGCATTTAGAGCAAAACCAAGAGAGGTATTGTGAGAACAAGGATGTTCTCTTACTTGTAAAAACATGTTTGGTTTTTCTTTCACACTGCTCTCCTGGCTTTTCAGCAACTCTGAGAGGTCAGGAGAGACCCTCCTTGTTCCAAGGTGACTTTGCTTCCCAACTTATGGGTGAGCTGTGTATCCAACCATATCAAGCAGTGCTCCAGAACTTTTTCCACTGGGCAAGGGCCTGGCTCTTCCTGACCTGTTATCAGTGTGCATTTGGGGAATTTGTAGGCAAAGGTGGAGGAATAAAACATGATCCTGTCGCCAACCTTCTTTAGTTCTCATAAAATATACCACCTGTTATCCTTGTCTTCTCCTTTTATTTTCTGGATCTTCATTTTACTTTCTGAGGCTTCTTTTCCAGGTCTGGTGACAGAAAGCCTTCAAGGTTGTAAGATGAAATGGAAATAGCTTGACCTGAGAGTCTGGAAGCCTAGGCCAGTTCTGATACAAGCTAACTGAATGGCTTTGGACAAGCCTCTCTGAACTTGAGTTATCCTCTCTTGTAATGCAGCAACAATGAGGCAAGAGATCACCATGTTTTCAGGAACCTCAGACTGAGGGACAGAAGGCCTGGGCCTAGTTCAAGCTCTGACATGACCTACATGTGCGATTTTAGCTAGACCACTGCTCCACATCTCAGTTTCCTGATTGGCAAGATAAAGGTGTTGATTTGTTCATCCATTCAACAAATGTTTGTTGAGATCCTAACAAATGCCAGGCTGTTTAGGGCTTAGACCAATATTTCACGGTCAGCTATTTCACAGTTATATCTTAGCCTTCATTGGTGTAGTAGTTTGAATGTTGACCTGTTGAACAACAGGCTTCAACTCCTGTAACCTCACAAGGCTAATAATATCTTTAGCAGCTCTGCTTAATCTGCCTGGAGGAGGGAACAGGAGGCAGATGACTGATGGTGGGGTCACTGCTGGCAGCTCCTAGCACAGCTTACAGAGAGTGGCCACCACCGTGGCTGTGGCTCTCTTTAGAATGGAGGGTGCTTAGCATAATTTGGCTTCATCTTTGGACCCTCACCACCAGTCTGAGGAGAAAAAATAGTCCACTTGACATCCAGAGAAGTTTGTATTTGTATATGTATATATGGACGGGGGAGATGAAAGGAAAAGGAGAAGAGGTTTCTGTTTTTGAGAAAAATAGGGCAATACTCTTCACTCTACTGGAACTCATTTGTATCAATTCAGCAGTATATTGTGAACACCCTTCCATCTTTGCACATATAGATCTATACGCACCTTTTGATGTCTGCTTAATACTCCATCATATGGCATCCCCTGATATGTTTATCCATCCCCCGAGTAATGGACACTTAGACTGCCTGTCAATTTTCACTGCCATCAATAATGCTGCAAGAAATAGATTTGTACACATATCCTTGCACTTGATTATAATTATTTCCCTGGAAGAAATTTCTAAAAGTATAATTGTATATCAGGGCATGCACACTTTTTTATTTTGATAGTTCAAAAGTGGGCATGTTAATTAACATTCCCATTAACACTGAATTAAAGAGTTTTTTTTTTTCTTTCACCAGTAGTGAATAGTATAAATCATTTTAAACTTTGCTAGAAAGAGCAGGGAAAGTGGTGTCATCTTTTTTCTTGCCCCTAATATAATTCAATTCAATTCCATAGATGTATTTTGAGTAGCTGCCAGGTATATGACAGAATGATGGGAAGAAGACCCATGTCTGCTTGTATCCCCAGGAAGATGAAGACACTGAAGGGAGGCTCTAGGGTGTAAGGGCAGCACTGTCATTGGGAGCAGAGACTGGGATTCCAGCTGTGGCTTTGCTATTAACCATCCAGGGCACCTCCAGCAGCACCTCCCTGAGTTTCTGTTTCTTCACCCACTATGCGTATGATAATACAGTTGTGCTTGGCACCTACTGGCTGCTACATGTCATCCGCTACCACTACTGCAAGAGAGACTTTGCTAAGTACAAACAAAATAAAATGGAATAATCAGAATGAAAGGTTTCACTCTGGTTGTTGAAGGGGGAGGATATCTGGGAAAGACTCATGGATTTGAGTTGAACTTGCTTCTTGGTAAGATGGGGCTGCCAGGGAGGGCCGTTGTGGGAAAAGGTGTGAGGAAGAGAATGCTGGGCATACTGGGAGTGGGAGGGGGTACAGGAGGCGATTTGGAGTCACTATAGCTGAGAATGCAGCGGAGTGAAGTGGGAACACAGTGTAGGGTGTGGCCAGAATGTGGAGGGCTGGATACCAGGTGAGGGTAAGTAGTTTAGTTTCCAACCTATTTGCAGCAGAGAGAAACTGAACATTTTGGAGGAGGAGAAAAACACAGGTAGAGAGCAGTGTTTCACCTGAAAGGTAAACTTCATAAGGATTTCTAACATGCCATATTCAATTTGTTTATGTACTAACTCCTCCTAATAAAACAGCAAGCTAAAACCACAATAAAATAGTAATGTCTCTTTCCTAATCTAAAGAAAAATTTTAGATGTAGAACTGTCCCTGTGCCTACGTTTTTTCTTATCCTTTTGTTTTTCTTTCTTTCTTAAGTCTTGGTACCCACAGACACTGTCTATCCTAGACTCTAAGGTAAAATCATGTCTGGCTGACCATAAAAATGTTTTATAGTGTTCACTTTATGTTAACATACTTACCAATACGTCATGGTATTTACAACAAGCGTGAGGAATTCTAGGCCTCCATCCCTGGGACACACTGGAGAACCATTGTTATATACTATGAGCATCTTCAGAACAGAGGCTGCATTATTCATTCCTGTCTCCCTGAAAGCTTGTTCAGAGTTAGGATATGGTAGCACCTCAAAAAAATGTCTATTGAACTAAATGAAATATTCACCTCTGTAGATAATGGTAGCACCCAAAAGTGGAGACATGATTAAAGTCCTATACCAACCCAGCCAAGAAGTCGGCAAATCGTTCAACACAAATGACGGACACAAAATAAAAGTGTTAATCAAAATTGCAAAAGAAAATGGAACTGTCAGTATGATATAGCAAATTCACTGAGTAAAACTGTGCAATTGATATTTCAGCATATATTTTAAAAAATATGTTTTACCTATCAATTAAAATTTATTTTTCAAACATCTCATTTTTATTAGACACAGGAATGGAGACAGACTGTCGAACTAGTTTTAACAAATCTGGAGCAGCAGATTCTTTGTTGAAAAAACATTTCCACTTATCAAGAGATGTCATTCCCTGAAGGGAAGTGAACACTGTGTTCAAAGCACTGACTTCTTTATAAAGCAAATTGGGGGCAAGCTTATTTTTCCATGTTGATAGCATCCAGATATGAATGACTTCAACCAAACAGGAAAATGCTCAGGATTGGCCTAACTCAAAGTAGCTAGAGAATGCTGTGGTTAATTTCCAAATTAAAGCCACTTCTTTCAAAATATTGTGACTCCAACCTGGGCTTCAGAGATTAATGTATTAACCACTTTAATTGGGAAATAGTCCTGCAATGTGTATGTACCTTTCATGTGGGCACATGGAGAGGTGCCCCCCACCCCACTTAGATAATTTCTGGAACAAAAATTAAAATGTATCATCGATGGTAACCAACCTTATTTGATGACATTTCCAAATAGTACTTACCTTGAAGGTTTGCAGCAAGATACATAAAAGAAAACAAAATAAAACATTATCATAAAGCATATTTTATTCAGTACAAAAGAAAAAGAATGCAGCCTTTCTGTACAAGGGCCCGGACCTGGCTGGGAGGAAGGGTTGGTGCAAGTTGGACGTTGTCTGCACTGTCCCTCTGTCCTGCCCAGAGGAACCGGCAAGGGCCTTGCTCTTCCCTTTCTTTTACCTTGTTGGCCTCACAGCCCAGGCACAGAAAGCAAGGTAGACTGTTGGTTTTCTAAGCTGTGTAACAAAGCACCATCAATTCAGTGGCTTAAAACAACATCCATTTATCAGCTCACAGTCTGTAGGTCAGAGCTGGTGGGCTCGACTAGGTGCTCCATGTAGGGTCTCAAGGCCAAAGTCAAGGTTTGTTGGCTGGCTAGCATCTTGTCCCGAGTGTCTGCAGAGGAATCTGCTCTAGGCTCATTCAGGTTATTAGTAGAATTCGGTTGCATGTGATTGTAGGACTGAAGACCCTGTTTCCTTGCTGGCTGTTGCCCAGGGGTTGTTCTCAACTCTGAGGCCACTGTCTTCTGGCACTTGTGTGTGGTCCTCTCCATCTTAAAAGCCAACAAAAGTTCTTCAAATCTTATGCTTTGAATGGTTCTGCTTCCTGCCAGAGAAAACTCTCTGCTTTTAAAGGACTTATGTGATAAATTAGGTCTACCTGGATAACATTTCTTTGGATGAACTGAAAGCCAATCAATTAATAACCTTAATCACGCCTGCAAAATCCCTCTGCCCTGTAATGTAACATAATCACAGGCATGAAGACTCGTCGTATAAACAGTCCCAGGAGACAGGGCAGGGAATCTCAAGGAGCAGTGAGATCCTAGGATTCTGCCTACCATGGGAAGAGTCCTGACTACCAGTGGCCTGGTAGTAAGTCGTTTGCTTTTCTTACTTCGTTTCCACCGCTAACAATTTGACAGCTTAGTGGCTAAGGCCTTGGGTTGTGGTGTCAATCTACCTGGGGCTTAAAACCCAGCTCCTCAACTGTGGTTGTGACCTTGGGCAGTTTAAAGTCCCTTCTGCTAGAATGTTTGTTTTGAACGTGCAAATTGTTCCACAGACATTGCTATATTAGGGAACAATTCAAGCATAACACAGATTTGCTCACACATAATTTCCTCAAGAAATACTAGGTGAATACGGGAAACTGCACCCAGGAATAAAAACTGCCGTGTGGAAATACTCATAACACGCACATTTCAAACAACGGCCTCCGTCCACTGCCTGTGTTATGAGCCATACCTGTCCAGGAAGGATTACAACTTTCCTTCTGATTTCAGATAACCCTCCTCCACCGCTTCAAGAGCTGCAACCCTTCCAAGGCCACTTCCACAAGTAAACATTAAATTTTTCCAAGGTGAAGTGCCATATTTATGCAATACTTAAGGTATTTCTTAACCATCTCACATGCTTTAAACTATGCTACTGTTTTTATTAGTTTCCTACCTTCACTGAATGTGAGACTGATCGTTTTTGAGTGTTGTGCCCTGTATGGGTTGGCTTGTGTCCCCTGTCCTAACCCCCAGTGCTTAGAATGTGATCTGATGTGGAAATATGATCTGTTGGAGGTAATCAAGTTAAAATGAGGTCATTATGATGGGCCCTAATCCAATAAGACTGGTGTCCTTATTAAAAGGGAAAATTTGGACACAGAGACAGACATGCACAGAGGGAAGACTATGTGATGACACACGGGGAGAAATCCACGCAAACGTGAAGGCAGAGGTCAGGGTGAGGCATCAACAAGCCAAGAAATGCCAAAGATTGCCAGCAAACCACGAGAAGCTAGGAAAGAGGCTTGGGACAGAGTACACCTGACAGCCCTCAAAAGAAACCAACCCTGCTCACACCTTGACTTCAGACTTCTAGCCTCCAGAACTGCAGCACCTGGTTTCTGGTACTTTGTTATGGCAGCCCTAGGCAACTAATATTGATACATACCCCAATCCATATTTTCTTATAAACCATGGTTTTTATCGCATTATTTTGCATAGCAAACTTGTAAAATTTTTAGCATAGTAATAATTTTTAGGAATGCATATGTTGCACTATAGCAGAAATGACTATACTTCAATGCTGTTTCGGTTTTCTTTCTTACTAAATGGGCCTTCATGTGATTATCGTGAGGACTAAATGAGATTGTTACCTATAAAGTGTTAAGAATGAAATAAGCACCAAGAATGCAAGCTGTCATTGCTACCATCATTAGACTTTCTAGTTCAAAACTGAATTTGGGGCAACTCTAAACAACAGCAGTGAGGGTTAAATGGTGCTCCAAGCTCCAAATACACAGCCTAAAATCTCCATACGATGGCATGCTCTATTACAGACTTATGGAAATGGCCACTTAGAGAGATCCAGGGACTGTGCAAACAAGAGAACTCAGATGCTAAATATAGGGGTCTCCTCAACACTTAGCCAATGTGGATATTGATAAGGAATGTTGCTAATTTGGAGAAATAGGCCTTTTAAGAGTAGCATCACTATTTTCAACCTCTCTGATAAACCAGCATCAGGACAAGTCCAGGGGAAACCTTCCCATCTGGTTCC